>NC_089045.1:8495000-9095000 GCF_034140825.1 Oryza sativa Japonica Group | reverse complement strand
TTAATTTCCATTTTATCTTTAGGAAAGTGTGTTTAGTGTCCTATAAGGACTTTATCTTTTCCTTTTATCTTTACAAAAGTTTCTTTCTTGGCCGATAATGACTTGTATCAACCCGGGGTCTATGTAATATATCGCTACGATCAATACAATTCGGCGCACCGCCACCCTTTTTACTTCTACTTTTGTTTTTACGTTCCGGCGGAACTTGGCACCCGACGCGGGGCTGCATCGTCTTCGATCTCCGGCGAAAGGATAAGTGCAATGTTCCGCCGGTCCAGGCAATTGTATCGTCTACGTCGGCGTCGTTCAAGATGTATCAGGACATTCGACCTCTTGAATTACTGTAGTTTGGATAATATATTTGCATGGCTATTTATCATATGTCTATGTTAATCTAGTCCTAGCATCTCAATCTAGCTCTATCGGTTGTCTCTTGCTTTAGGGTTTCTGCCGGTATCGGCTAAATTGCCTTGCTAGATTAGATTAGTCTAGGCATCTACCACCCTGAAAATCAATCAACGGCTTGATTGTCTAGATATTATGTTTCTTTTCATACTTAGTGCTGCATCAGTTAAGTTTGATCTACTAAGTCGTCCTTAGAACCATAATCTCTAGCCTGCTTCTTGATTGCCAATAAGGGTTTCATCGGGGTTTCAGCCGGTGAGTTATCTGGACGTTGCATCGGCTCATAAGGATTGCATATACATATAAATTGGATTTAACCGATGACAACAAAGGTTTCACTGTTTAATCTAATCTTGTGGATTTCGTGACATCGGACCTCCAGCCGATGTGTGCTTTAACCTTCGGATTGATGCTTATTTATCATATCATTATTTGCCGATTGGTTTATACTAGATTATATTGTTATTTTATTACATCATCATCAGCCGATTGCCTTTATATCATTATCTACATTGAACATATAGTCGATTGCTTAAACCCTATCGCTATCGGCTGGTATCGGCATCGGTTATTATCTGTTATCGGCTGGAGTTACTCCATCGGCTTGTCAGCCGATCGGCTGTTTTGATCTACTATTTGCATATCTTGTCAGTTGCAGGATCAAACTGACTGGCACGTCCGCATCTCATCAAGATTTGGACCTGCACAGGAGCTAAGCAGATCTCTCAGCCCGGTGTGTTCAATTTTTTCGTCAACACATGCATATATGGAAGGGAGCATATCATGTACACACAAGTTTTCCATGCACGCCAACTAGCAATTATCACAAAAAATTCTAAAAAAATATTTGTATATCTTATCAGTTGCAGGATCAAATTGACTGGCACGCCCGCATCACATCAACCTTTGAACCTGCACTGGAGCTAAACAGATCTCCTTGGCCGTTTTGTTCGTCGACTTAGTTCGCAACAACACAGACCTAGCACCATCGGCCGAGCGCGGATTTTTCGTCAACAGAAACTAATATGCGTGTAAGAAATGGTAGTTTCCTTTTTTTTTTCAATTGAGGCAATAGATTATCGAAATTAGTACTTAACGACCATCTCAACACGCCCCCCTTCGAGCAGCCCCTAATTCCATTCATCACTGATGTTAGATCAACAACAAAATTCCCCATCCCTATCCATCACAAATCAACACTAGTAAGATGAAGAGGTACACAAGCAAGACCAATTCACTATGCCCAGCCCCAGTTGAGCCGCTAGCTAGCACCGTCATCGCCGATCTGTGTCGTCATGGGAGGAGCCTATGTGCCTCTATCTCATGCTTATTAAGTTCATTGACATAGCTGAACGTAAGCACCTATATGCCGGAACCTATTAAGGGTTTTATAGTAGTGTCAAATTAATAATAGTCTTTCTAGGGATGGGCGGATGGCAAGAAGGCATATAGTTGGTGAACTAGATAGAAGTAGTATTTTCATCTTATTTGCATTATTCACCAAAGGTATTACGAATTTACGATGGTGCGTATAGATAAATTTGTACGTTCAGCATTTTTCCAGTCTTTAACAAGAAAAGGAGTGTAGGCCACTACACATGTTTCTATGAAATTAATATCGGTAGGAAACTGAATGTCCACAGCCCTGCATTCAATTGGACTTTGTTTCCCCTGGAGCTAGATGAGATATATTGAGCATCTTATGATATCTTATACACCCTCTCTGTTTTTTAATAGATGACGCCGTTGACTTTTGAACATATGTTTGACCATTCGTCTTATTCTAAAAAAAATTATGTAAATGTATAGATATATATAAATCATGCTTAAAGTACAAATCCTCTAAACTTTCAATGTTCTTCAAGGTTTTAAAGAAGGCCTAGCTTGTTTGGTTCACAGCAAGGACCACACTAACTGGCACCCCACACTCACTAGAGATACACACTCATTTATCTATTTGTACTGGAAACAACCGAAAATTTGACAAATTGGTCCTTTCATAAAACTTATTACAATAGTAGACCGTGTCAAAAACTAATTCAAAAATAAGCCACAACCTCAGCTTCATTGGGGTTGGCGCTGAGGTATAATGTCACAACGTTAACAATTTTAGCGCTAACATCTTGTCCGAGGTGAAATCGGCACGTCAAGATATATCAGCGTGAGGTGCATTGGCGCTGACATTTCTTAGTATAAAATGTGGTCAGCGGAAGTTCTTACAAACTTAGGGTGCATAGCCTGGTAGTGATGCTTATGTGTTCCAATCGCAAGGTGTTAGGTTCGTATCCCACTAGCCGATTGTTTTCCAGTTTCTTTTTATTCTCTCTTGACTTGCTCTACTTGTTCTGTTATTTTCATTTTAAAATGTCATGTGCTTTGATTAAACTAAAAAAAAGTTAAACTATAAAAGAAATAACATATTTTTTATTTAAATTAATTTTTACTTAAAAGAAATATCACATTCAATACAAATTTAAAAATAGAAGAATAGATTTAAAAAAATACTTAGAGTCAACTTTTAAAAATACTTTAAAAAAAATTTGAGGTTTTAAAAAGAAAATTTAAACAACAAGTCGAGAACTAAGGGTAAGAGTTATTTTAAATGTCACGTGTTTTTTAAATTAAAAGAACACTTGAACTTTTAAAAAAATACCACATTTTTAAAAATATTTAAAAGAAGTAACACATTTAGTAAATATTTAAAAATATAAGAATGGACTAAAAAATACTTGAGCTTCGAAAAAGAAAATTAAAATACAGAACTAAAGATAATACTTGAGCTTCGAAAAAGAAAATTAAAATGCAGAACTAAAGATAAGTGAAAAAGAGTTTAGTAACAAGATGCAGGAGGTGGTGTTCGAACCATGCTCTCCATAATGCCACCACATGAACCTATCACTGAGCTAAGCCAAACTTCATGTTGAATTGCGCTTTCAAAACTACTTAGTCAGTACAGACGTCAGCGCCACGGCAGCTGGCACTGACATCTTCTGACGTGGCGATTTTGTGCCACCTCGAACAATATCTTAATGCCAAAAATCTTGACACTGAGACGTCATACTTCAGCGCCAACCACAATGACGCTGAGGTCACAGCTCATTTTTAAAATTAGTTTTTGACAGGGTCTATTCTTGTAATAAGTTTGATGAAAGGGTCAATTTGTCAAATTTTCGGCTGGAAACAAAGCACAAAAATCATAGGAACTTAACTGCAACCATACAACATCTCATCTACAAATGTAAACGGCATTTCCCAAGGTTGTATGATTATTCTTCCATTATAAAGCAACAAGAAGATATATATAAACTGAATTCTGAGCAATGCCCTACGATCTTCATTCCGCTGGCCACTTAATTAGTTAGCACCTTTGCCGCAAGGACAGCGAGATGACCGTGTTGTGTCTCATCTTCCTTGAATGCGCAATATGGCTAGTGACATTACGCACAAACTCCATGAAGAGCTCGTCAATTATCACTGGTGGAGAAATACTTTTTAGTCACGGTTGGCAACCCCTGTAGTCCCGGTTTTTAAACCGGGACTACCAATCCGGGACTAAAGATCGCTATCTTTAGTCCCGGTTCAAATACCCGGGACTAAAAATAGATCTTTAGTCCCGGTTAGTAACACCAACCGGGACTAAAGAGAGAGGATACCAACCGGGACTAAAGAGAGGGTTGCGGCAGTGAGATGATCCCCTTTTTCTTTTTTTTCTTTTTTATTTTCTCCCAAATCAAGTGGGATACATATCCCAAATCAAACCCCCAATCCACAAATCGAAGTAACATCTCAAATCTACATCACAAATCAAAGTTACTTATACACACAAATAAATACATCACAAATCAAATACATCACAATATCCTAAGAAATTACTCAAATACATCACAGATCTAAACAATGAATCACAAATTTGTAACTTCTCAGTCAAATACATCTCAGTGAATCATCACAAATTAAAAAAAAAAAGAATGCCGCTGCCGCCGCCGGTCGCCACGAACGACGGGCGCGGCCCCACCGGCCGCCGGCCGCCACCCGCCACGCCCGCTGCCGCGCGCGGCCCCGCCGCCCGCCACCCTCCGCCGGGCGCGACCCCGCCGGGCGCCGCCCCGCCGCCCGCCAGCGGCCGCCGCAGCGCGCGGCCCTGCCGCCGGCCGGCCCGCCAGATGAGAAGGGGAGGCCAGTCGGGAAGGGGAGGAGGAAGGGGAGAGAAGGGGGAGGAGAGGAGGAAGGGGAGGAGTTGGAGAAGAGAGTTAGAGAGGATAGATCTAAGGAGAGGGGGTGAGATTCGATCTATTAAGTTGTAACTGTAGAGGAGAGGACAAGGGATAGGGATTATATACTACGTGTTTAATTTTAGTTCCGGTTGGTACTATCAACTGGGACTAAAGATCCCGGTTGGTAGTACCAACCATGATTAAAGTGGTGATCTTCCTCGGCTCCCTGACATGCATCTGACAGGGGATGAACCGGGAGTAAAGATCATCTTTAGTCGTTACCAACCGGGACTAAAGATCAAAATTTTTATAACCGGGACTAAAAACAATATTTACTCCCGGTTCTTTTTGGATCCGGGACTATTGTGGATTTTGCCGGACCAACCAAAGATGATTTCTCCACCAGTGTATTGACTCCCCGAAATGACTCGTGAGCAAGGACTCCAGCACTGCCATTGTGCCCGTGGCGATTCTACGGCCACTGGCCTCGACGTCCGGCGATGGCAGTTGCTTCCCCCAATTCGGAGTCGTCCGTGGGATCAGTGTTCATAGTGAAGACCTAGATCAATGGCAAATCAATAATTTTATTGCATCAAGTGTATGCTATGAAAATTTTGCTTCCAATTAATCAAAAGGCATCCAAATTCTATTGGTGTCTTCCCAAAGAGACCAGGCCGCTGCCCAGGGTCACCAGGCAGTGGAATCTGCCCCTGATCTGCATGTCCACGATATCAAACAACTCGCTCTGTTGCACCAAGTGCTTCAGCTCATCTGTCGAAGGACGATACATTGGTAGGTTGAAGGAATCCAGCTTATCCTTCTCCACACGACCCTGTTGTGCAAAGAACAATCAGTGGAAGAAGAGTCTCTGCACGAAGTAGAGTCAGATGGTACCTCTTCTTAATTCCTATAATTATTAGATAAGAGTGATAATCAAGATAGAGTTAGGAAAAGATTAGACATTTTACATATACTCGTGATAATCAAGATAATATTATTGGAATGGCTTGGATCATTTTTTTTGTTAACTGTACCATGAGGAAAATAACAATATTAGATATTTTTTTTGATTGTTCAAAATCCCTTGAATAACTTGAGTTTTCTATTTGTTAATCATTTTTGAAATATGCGTGTGCAAATTCTAGGTTGGTGCGGGTAATAATTTGATAGCACACTCTCCGTACCTTTTTTACAAGGTTCCGTAGAGCCTGTGACAGCAACCCCATTAGGAGACCGTTTTTATTTACCGTGTCATCGCTCTTCCTCCCAAGAATCGTTAGCACCATCTGGCCACTGGAAACAAGCTCTCTGAACCGCAGCTGAAGGAACCATGAGAAATCCTTCTCAAACTGGTCCAAGTAGAGTTTTCTCACGAAAAGTGGCAAACTCGTCCCTATGTGAATCTCGCCTTCATTCATGCAGCTATCAAGATGCTCAGGGACCTGTCCGTGGAAATAAAACAATGGCGATCACCAATGTTAGGTCAGTGTCAAATTATATGCTTATCACTGCCGTAGACCCGTCGGCAAATTAAAAACAATTTGGGCTAGTGCATCCAGATACATTGCCAGAAGCTTGTTCTCAAACATTTATCACCTTAGAGAGCAACATAAGGCTGAATGATGAATGGAATAGATGGACACTCTTGTAAGGGAGGAGTGGTCTGTTGTAGAAGGTGCCCGGTACACCAGCGACGTAGTATTGAGGTGGCTGTAAACCTCTGCTCGCGCATTCTTGGGCTATGGACTGCTTGCACTGCTCCAATGACTGGAAGATGTGGTTGAAATCATTGCTTGGTAGGTCATTGAGAAATATCTGGACCTCCATGGTGCTATTGTTCATAGCGTTTTTATTGCTTATTGCCATGATTACTTCTGAGATCAGAAGATGTGTGTTTGCACCATAAGAGCAGCCCAGGTCAGTAACTACCATCGATTGAGGTTGAAGATCTGTGCATACTTCTTTAATGGCATTTTCAATCATTGCCTTAGTTGTAAGAATGGCTTTTCTCTGCCATACATAGAGGCAAATCAATAAATTTATTGAACAAGTAATCAAATGAATTTGAAGAGCATGAATAAAATATGATGTTATGTACTTGATATATAAATATACAGAGAGTGTTGGAATTCACAAATACACAGGTAATGGTGAAGACTTTTATGAAGAGACACATATTAAGACAATATAAATAAATATTTAGTTTGTAGAGTATTTTTAGTACTCATAAAACATAGAGATTGGTACATAATTTTAATTTAGTACTTCATCCTTCCCATATTATATGTCGTTTTCAGTTTACCCTAAATAAAACTTTTTCAAATTTGATAAGTCAAATTTCATAAGCATTAATTTGACTGAGGATAAATCCAAAACATCTTATGCTATAAAAACAAGTGAAGTATTAAATTTTGACACCTCCCGGTTCCTTAATACCGGAAATGTACCGGAATACACCAAAAACTACATAAAGATGTGGTATATTCCTATATTATACCTCTCAAAAACTGTTACAAGTTATTTATTTGCTATAGGTTAGATTTGATCTGGAAGGAAGTAGTTAAAAAAAGCAGTCCAAAAAGAAAGAGTTGCAACTAACTTGAATCCTATAATTCTTGCCGTAGCTGGAATCTCCATACCCTTTGGCCATGTGGAACTCGCGTTCGATCTTCATGCTACATATGCTTATTAGCTAAAAACCCTAATTCCTAACTTGATGTCTCTACTCTTCAGAAAATTGTAGAACGGTGTAATGGGTAGCATGAAAGCTTCAGAAAGCATACTCCAATTTATATATATGGGACGACCCTGTACATAACTTGCATGATACCACAATTATATTTTAATAAAATGGATAGGCTTAAATTAATAATGCTGGGTTGGTATTACCCACTGCTTTGTATTCATAATAAATTGGTTAACCTCATTTTACACAAGTCTTTATATGATATTATTGATCATTTTAATTAATAAAAATGTCAACATCCATCCTTTCCTCAATTAAGGGGCATGAGCAGGACAGCGGGCGATGGGCTAGAGGCGGATAGGTGGAAGAAGCTTGTTAGAGCGATCTCTGTTGAAGATTCTGCATCTCGTGGGTAGGAACAGAGCTGTGCCAAAACCTAAAATGGGTAGCCAAATCTTCAGATTTTCAGAGGAGTTTACAATTCAAACTTGATATAGCTTCGTTGGCTATAAGTGTGATAAGAAGGTCCTGGATACCCAATTCGGTGGCCTAGATTACCTTTCGTAATTTCCGTTCACATCACAGTGTGTCGTTTTGTGTTTTAGGTGTGAGTGAACTTTTCATCGCGTTTAAGTTTTAATTATTGTAACTAGATAAAGTCGGTCATACGAGGCCGAGCTGGTGGAGGAAGAGGTATCAAGGACCCTAACTTTGATTATATTAATTATTCCTAGGAGTAAAATAGTTGTAGTGTCTTGCGCCAGCCACAAAATTATCCATGAATTATACTCTATTTTTCTCTGAATCTGCTCACGTCTTGACGAGCAGACCGGCCAAATTGTTGGTGATGAGAATGGGGGAATGGAGGGTTTGGTTGCTGAGGGATAGCCATTTTGTGGGAACAACCCTGTATATTTGATCATTATTATCACAACACTACATATTTAATATGATGTATCATAAAACTACAAATGTAACTTATCACATAACTACGGATTTAATCTAAAACATCACAAAACTATATATTCAATAACAAAGTTATCGCAAACTATAGGTTTAATATAAATTTAGTCACAAAATTTGGACATTTATAACGCAAACTTAACATTAGTGATTAGTGCTATGGATTTAAACCCTTTGTGATAATTTTATTATTAAATCTATTGTTTTATGATATATCACCTTAAATCTATAGTTTTACAATAATTTGACCAAAATATTCGTAGTTTTGAGAAATTTACTTCAAATTTTAACTACCCACATAGTCAAGCTCTGCGTGACTTTTGATCATGTTTAAGAACTTCTGTATATGGTCTATTAGTTTACCTTAGCTTTTAAGAAGGTTTTAATATAAGTTAATTTGTTTACAAAGTATCGATTGTCCTAGACAACTATAAATATAGCTAAGTTGTACTATATGTTTTTAAGAGAAATCACTAGAAGCCTCCTCTTTCTTCTGTTTGTTCCCTCTCTCTCTGTATCATATACTTAGGAGAAGATACCGGAAACATCTTGAAATTTCCATATGTTTAGGCCATTTGGGGTTTTTTTTAATACATGCACTATTTCGATCCAATGACGAAAATAGCCCACACACATCTTGTTTCCGGAGGAGAAGAAAATTGCGTAAAATATTAAAATCAGATCATTTTGATATTTCGCAAAATATTTGATCCATTGACAACTTCAGCTTGATTGACACGGTCTTACAATATTTGAACTGGGACTAAAAATGATATTTAGTACTGGTTGGTATTATCAACCGAAACTAAAGATTGCAATGTACAGTTGGGCATTTTAACCAGTACTAAAAAATATATCTTTAGTATTGGTTAAAAATAGATCTGAGATATTTGTGTTTTTCGGTACTACAATGAAAATCAGTTGTCTAGTAGTGTGCATATCAGCAATCCCCCACTTAAGGGCATGGGCAAGGGGCGGTGGGAGAAACTTGAGGCCATCTCAATTAGGGCCAAACTTAATTATGTATGTACGCCATATGCCATGTATAGTCTTTAGAGTGAGATCTTACAACCATCTGATTGCTCCACGCCATCACGTACGGTCTGCCGCTCCGCTAGTTCACCGTTCACATCGTGAAACCATTTGGCCGCAGGCACACATTGAACTACAGATTCGGTGTTTCTAATTAACAACTTATATAGAATGCCATTAATCATTATTTTTAGCATGATTAATTGATGAGTGCTTGAAATGTATACTTGAAATAGAAAGTGCTTACGTGTATCTGTAAGCACTTTTTTACCATGATTAATTGATGTCAAGTTGCCCATTTAGTTATTTCATGATAGTACTTATAAATCTTGCCTTTCATAAATCATGACTTTTTTTATTATTGATTTAGATAAGCTTTCATTTTTTAACATATTAATTGTAATTAATATGTTAATTTGAAATCTTAACTAAATCAATGATAATAAAAGTTGATGGCTCAAACCAATTATTGGCCGGCTCGTCTGGTCTATATGCATACGCTTTAATCAGAATGTGGCACATTGTGATTTGTTTTCCGCCGGTAGGATATATATATAAGTATATCTGAATTGCAGCTTGGACTTTGATTGATTTTCTGAATGCCACCTGTATCCAAATTTGCTGGTTGCAGATTAGTGATTATTGCTTCCATTATCAGTTTCTTGCAGAAGAAATGATGCCGTGGATGGCGATTGACAACTTGGGCATGTCATCTTTGTGCCTCGCAATAATTATCAGCTCGTATATATTAGTGGTTGTTTACTGTCGATTGGTTCAAATTTTTGGGTAGCTCCTTCCAGATCTCATGTTTAAATCACCATATGGTATTTGAAAAAACACTAATTTGTTGTTCTGTTGCTTCCTTGTTTCTTCACCAATTGTTTCTTTGTAGCCAAAAAAGAAACAGGAGAAGAATCATAAAGTTCCTTGTGGGGGAATCAAACAGCTGCTCCGCTCATTGATGAATTTGGCTTCGTTAGTTTTACAGCTTTCAACATCCAGGTCCTTATCAGAAAGATTTTGGTTATTTCCATTAAGAGTTCAGATCCCAATCAACTTGATGTTGTTACAAGTTGTTTTTACTTCCAGGACAAGCAAGTGTCGGAAATATTGTGAACTTGATTAAAAAAAAAGCAATGTCTATAAAAAAAGAATGCTATTTTAATAATATTGTTATAGTTGTTTTTACTAGAAAAAATACCCATGCGTTGCGACGGGTGAATGTTATTTTAATATTATTTTAAAATAATATTTTTCTGTGAAGTTTGTTAGTATAGATAAATCGTTTTCATAGTTGTATATGTAGAAATATGTCAAGTAGAATATTATTTCTATTGAAATTTGGGACCACACTAAAGGGTGTGCTTACTTCTCGACAAACGTGGTAAGTACATGTGGGTAGCAAATAAATGAGTAATGTCATCTGAAATGAACTGCTCAACGTCATGATGAAATCTAATGGGTGACAAATTGATGATGACTTGGCTCAATGTGGTAGCTCCTTTGTAGTAGCAATTGCATGGGTTGCAACTATATAGAAAAGATGGGTATGATACCCAATGAGCTATCACCTTGCCACCTTTGCCTGTAATGACAATGAAATGGCTGTCACACTACTCATCTCCTCTGCACTCGCAAGATGTCTGATGACATTACATGCAAACAACGTGAAGAGATCGTCGATTATGGATTCCCCGAAATGGCTTGCAAATAGCGGCTCCATCACCGCTCTTAAACCCGCAGCGATGTTATGGCCGGTGGCCTCATGAACATTGTCTTGTATCGCTGGTGCGGTGGTGATGCCTTCCTTCAGCTCTGATTTGTCTATGGGATCAAAAGTCAGTTCAAAGGCCTGGATGTCAATGATGTCGAGCAGCTCGCTTTGTTGTACTAGCTGCTTCAGTTCATCCACAGAAGGGCCATAAAATGGCAGGTTGAAAGAGTCCAACTTCTCCTTCTCCACACGACCCTATTGTGTAAGATAATGAAGAATCAGGAAATATTTATTCTCCCAGTAAATCTTGTCCTTTAATGTAAGTGATTTTGTGGTCCATAGAAACATACTGGGAGGTATAATTTATTGTAAGCTATAGTAATTTACACAAAAATATTGTACCACATCAGTAGCCATACCTCTGCTACAAGAGTTTGCACTGCCTGTGAAAGCAACTCGATGGAAATGTTCATCATCCCACCCCCATGAACCACGTCATTGCTTTTCCTTCCAAGAAATGTCAACACCATCTGGCCACCAGACACAAGCTCTATGCACCTGAACTGAAGGAACCGAGAGAAGTCCTTCTCGAACTGATCAAGATAGAGCTTGGCTACAAGTGGCGGTGTAGTCACCCCTATATAAATGTTGCCTTTGTTCATGGTGCTGTCAAGATGCTCTGGGATCTGTCCAAACAACCATTGCTAGCCAGTCAAGTCTAGATCATAAAAACCTCAAATATCAAAATTTTGTTTATATGAGAATATGGTAATGCACACTACTACTTGAGATGCGAGAATTCATCCAAAAAATAATATGATATACCTGAGAGAGCCACATAAGGCTGAAGGATGAATGAAATATATGGACGCTATTGCAAGGAAAGAGCCTGGTGTAGAAGGATCCTGGCACGCCGGCAACATAGTGTGGAGGAGGTTTTAGCCCTATGCGAGCACAATCTTGCACTATTGATTGCTCAAACTGCCCAAGAGACTTGAAGATGTGGTTGAAATCGTTACTGGGTAGGTCATTGAGGAAGAATTGGACCTCCATGGGGCACTTCCTGATGTTATTGTCGCTTGTGTTTTCTTCACTTATCATGGCAATCATCTCAGATATAAAGAGAAGTGTGTTTGTACCAGAGGAGCAGCCTAGGTCAGCGACGACCATTGACTGCGGTTTAAGTTCCATGAATACTCCTTTCATGGCCTTCTCAACCATATGTTTAGTCGCGAGAATGGCTTTTCTCTATCACACATGCATGCACGAGCATAGAAATTAAAATGTTGTTATTACTAAATTTCATGAGCATAGATATCGAACAGGCTAGTACTTCTTAATTTCATGAGCAAGTCTAAATGTTGTTATTACTAGCTAATCCATAAACAAATAACAAATGCACATGCAAAAAAATTGTGAAGAAATACTATTTTGCCACATCCAATGCAATGTATACTTCATAACTTCCAACATATTTTGTATACCTGTACTCGTCAAGTATTTGTGTACTGGTCATACACCAACGAGTGAAATTATTACTCAGTGCACATGATATGTTATAGCATGTGATTCAGCGAAAGTAAAACGAAAGAAATATATAAGATGTGCCAAATTTTAATTGGGGCGAAAGGGTTAGTTGGTACAAACTTGGGTACTAGAGTTCCTGGCGTAGCTTGTGTCTCCATCCCCCTTGATCATGTGGAGGTCGTGCTCGATCTTCATTTCCTACAAGGGCTTCCAAAGAAATCCTGATCCTACCTTGCACTGTGTAAGGTGGAGCATAACACCAATGAGATATTTTCACAATGCATTCTCGTTTATATTGAGAAATCTGGTGTGGCTGGCTTATTTTAACTCCTAGAGACTGGGGCTTATTAATTAATATTTTTGGTGCTAATTTCGTGGCTGACAAACTACTGGTCTGACTTTGTAAACGTATTTATTGTTTAGTTTTCAACTTTCGATTTTAAAAGTCAACTGTATTTGCTCTTCAATCGGCATTAATTATAAACCAAGGGATATGCATGGATAATATTGTGGTCTCTATCCATCACAGTCTGTTTGGACTGAGTATGTGCATTGCTCGGCCGATCTAGTCAGTTCAATTTTCTTTTACGGTAAAACAACACGAGTCTGCTACAGCATATTCACAAGGAGAATTCAGATAAATTTTTTAAGGTAATAAAAAATCATTTAGTCAATAAAAGCATTCATCTTCTCCAAATTGAAGAGTGATCGAGATCAAGGTTACTCACACCCATAACAGAAAAACGAGGTGACCCGATGTGAGGATTGACCACATGAGATCGAGGAAATCATAAGAAGGTCCACGAAATGCGTGAATATATATAAAATCACCTGCATCGATTATTGGCTAGCGATAACTCCTATATATTTTCATGTGCTATGCCTTGATTCTTGTATGGGAGCTCGATCAGCTTGCTCTCCTCTTTTCTCTCCCCTCCACATAAGCATACGCTGACCTGGATTATTTTTATGCAGCTACCTTATCATCCACAGAACTACTGCAATGAATAGTCGCATCTCTTGTAACTCTTACCTGATTATGTGACTTGTATCATTTTCCTAACCAGTTACCTTGACTTGTATCACTTTCCAGCTAGCTAGTTACCTAGCAATGTTTTCATTTTGAAGGAATTATCTGGAGTTTGAGTAATTTGATGACAGTGTCATTGTGTTGTGCAGCTGCTGCATTTGGAGGGACATGTGACGTGCATGTGTCATTGTGTTGTGAAACTGTTGCATTTGGAGGGACATTATTCTCGTTGCTATGGCAGTGAATGAACATGAAGATCATCTATCAGTTGTAGGCTTGTAGCTCACCACGGCATGAATCTTGTTTTCAGGCTGTTATTCATTTTTGTTCATTTTCTAAATTATAGGCTATATCCATCCTAAATATATACATGCTGGGAGTGTTCTTAGATTAATTATATTACCTTGTTGTAATGGTCAAAGACTAATAGAACTTTCTTTATCTAAAATAATTTCAACTGCTAGATTTTATATTGGTAATTTCTCCTTCATTTCTTTCGGTTGGTACCACCTGTTTGTTTTAGTGCAGATGGTTTCACTTTGTTGTCTTTTCTATATTCTTCACTTTGCCATGTTATTTCTAATAAATTGTTTCCAATCAAATCGTCTACTTAATTTTTCAGGTTCGTAGCATTGAGAAAATGTGATATTTAGATGGCTAATTCGATCGTAAATACTGATAGATGCAATGGCGCAACTGGTAGACATAGGGAAATTTGAGTGAATGTGCGGAAGCGTACGTATAGACGTGGGGAAGCGTACGCTGACCAAATGAGCTGTCTCATATTAGTTTTAAAGTCTAAGCTTTATTATCCACCTTTTCTTATATGCACAAGTTAAATTTATGGATTAAGTTGGTTAGCGTATACTCTTTTTCCATATTAGCTAGAGTCAGAGATCTTGATTTCAAAATCATGGCATATATGATTAAAAACTGGGATAATTGGATCTATACCATTATAATTTTTACAGTTTTGAAATATGCCACTAGTATTTGTCTATTTAGATTCATGCCATTACAATTTAACTCATATGTGAGATGTGCCATTGATTACCCCCTCCGTGCATTGAAATTTGTTTTTGGACCAAATTGACCCCATCTTCTTCCTCCATCCCCTTCTCTTTCCATTCCCCTTCCTCCTATCTATCTCTGGATTTGTAGCTAGAGCCGGCAGTGGCCGGCAGGGTTGGATCCAGCATTGACCCGACCAGTAGCAGTATCTAAAACGGGTGTCCTCCTGGCTCCTCCCATCCTCCGATGGGCGCGGCGAAGCACCCGCTCGGCGAGGAGCACGACGACCTTGGTGGCGGCCGCTGCACCCAAGTGATCCTGTATGCTAGGAAGCTTGACCTGTTGCTGGAAACACAAGTTCCCCATCACTTCCGCTGATGTGTCCTTGAAGCTCGTTTCATACTAGTTGCACATAGGACTAGCAGCAAATGCAGAGATGTGTTCTTTTATTCATGCATTTTTTGTCTTCTCTTTTTTCTTCATCCATGCACGGTGCCAGCAGCAGGGCTTGACTTCTTCGGTGCTGCCCACCGGACCTCTCCACTGCGCTTGCACTGGGAAGTCAGATCTAGAGAGAATAGGAGGAAAAAGAATGGGGAGAGAAGTGGGATGGAGGAAGAAGATAATGGGCAATTTGGTCCAAAAATACATTTTAGTGTATGGAAGGGGTATGTTGTGGCATTTCTTAAATATCTGTTAAATTGCAATGGCATGACTCCAAATTTGTACTCCCTCCATTGCAAATTGATCTACATATAGTTTTTTTAGGTTATTCCTAAATAATCTACATATTTGTGTTCATTTATTAAGTCTATTCGTTATTTGTGCATTGGAGTAAACGGACATTGATGCATGCATCCATGCACACAAATATTTATAACCCCATGCAATATCTTGATTTGCTATTGGCTAGGAAATAGTGGTGCATGCATCGAGTTTGTTGCTAGAGTAAATATAGTATGAGGGAGTTATTAGCTTTTGTTGGTCTTAGTGTACCTATGAAATATTTAGATCAATTTGGAATGGAGGGAGTAAATAGTAATGGTATATTTCAAAACCATAAAATTTTCAATGGCGTAGATCCAATTAACCCTTAGAAACTAGACAAAAAAACAAAATAGTCATGTTGACTATCAGTTATGTGATTTTTTTCATAATTACCAGATATCTACACTTGCACATGACATAAACTTAACTTGCACAAGACATGGCCTAATATTATATAATATCTACATACTACACTTTAGTACAGATAAACGGCAACCCTTTGTGGTGAGAAATTTTTTTTGAAATAATATTAATTTGATGGAAAATCACAAAATTAGTGGGCGCCGGCGAAAATTCGCAAAATAGATGCCTATTGAACGGGGGAGGAACGACAGGTGACCTATCAAACGGCTAACGTTCGAGTGCGGCCTGTCGAACCACAGTAGGTCAACAGGTGCTCCTATCGATCAACGAGTGTTCGACTGGGTCCATCACCCAGCGCCGCACAGCCTATCGAACACCGGGAGTTCGACAGGTCCCCCTCCACCCCCCATCGCCGCTCCTGTCGAACAATGGGCGTTCAACTGGGCCCTTTAAATCGTGTGGCCCAGCCCAGTGCCGTCAAAATTGTTTTCGTGAGGACCACATTGCCATCACTGCCTTTGCCGTCACCGGGCACAACGGAGGGAGTGAGGGGAGGCTGTGGCCGGCTGGAGAGAAGGTCCGGGCGGCGCCGACTGGGAGGAAATGAAGATGACAGCCGGAAGCAGCGATGTGATGGTATAAATTTCTAATCCCTAAGTATGAGGCCTATGATTTTTTATTCAGAAAGAATAAGACTTGTGATTTGTTAATTGTTTCGCATTGTTCAATGTTAGTACATATCGTACGATTTGTTAACATTTGTCATTGTTAAATGTTAGTAGAGATATTAAATTAATCGTATGCTAAAATTAGTTCTAAGTTAGTATATGGTAGTACATACATTTAATTTGTTATGTGTTAAAATAGGTATAAGTTAGTATATTTTAGTACGATTATTAAATTAGCTATTTGTAAGTATTAGTTCTAAGTTAGTAGATGGCAATGTACAATTAGTTCTAATATCGTAATCATCGATGTCTTAAATTAAGGTACGTTAGGTGAAGATAGTTGACGGTTAGTATCCTATAATAAGACTTTGTGTCAAGTTTTATCAGGATGTCAGGTGATATGCCAATTCGTTTGTATTATGGCGATACTCCCATACAAATATGTGATAGCAGGGTGGATTTGACCTTATATGCCTTTGTTCATACTAGTATGAATGCACCGGAGCATATGGGTTTGAACGACGTGTTAGGGTCGTTGTATAATATGTTTGGGGTAGATCCAGTGTTGCAGAAATTTGTCATAAAAACCGTGTGGCCAATAAGGGGTCAACATGGATAGCAATGGAGAGTAGTGGAGGTTGCATCAACTGGGAGTTGGAGGAATTTTGTTACTAAAGTAAGGGAGAAAGGGTATAGCCTGGCAGAAGACAACATATGTTGATCGATCGGGCGAGTCAAGTCATGCTGAGGTGGAAGAAACTCCGATAGGAGGTGCACAAGCGGAAAATGTTTGGCGGACTGCTCAAGGTCAAGGGGAAGCGGTAGTAGAGGCTAATGCATGGGCAGAGGTCATTGTTCGTGAAAGTAATAGTTCGGTCGATGACTCGGACGACAATGAACCGGATTCGCTTTTGCCTGTTGACGCAGTGGAGGAGAATGACGCTGCAATGGATCATATGAAATTGGAAAACGAGGAATACGTGGAAGGCCAAGATACAACAGAGTTGGACAACGAAACCAACATACCCGATGATTGGATGACCATATCGATGAGTCGTCTGAGGGTTAACGATGGTTTAGATGCCCACTGGTGTTATGATTGTAAGCAGGTAAGAGTTGGACAGATGTTTCATGACTAAGGTCAGTTACAAGATGTGGTGAAGAGGTTGGCATTTCTGCAGAAGCATGAGTTTAGGGTGAAGGTTTCAAATAAGACGACGTATGACGTGAAGTGCACAAAGCCTGGATGTCCTTGGAGAGTGCATGGTTACAAGCCTCAAAATAAAAATTTATGGGTAGCTTCAAGGGTTAAGCATCATACGTGTTTGTTGGAGAACATGACAACCGCATTTGTGGCACAAATGGTCTATTCAAAAGTGGTTAGAAAAACACCTTTGTCGCCTTTCACAATAATGCATGACGTAGAAAAAGAGTACGCATATGAGATATCGTACGACGAGGTAAACATAAAGCATTGGAGATGAGGTTTGGAACTTATAAGGATTCTTATCACAATCTTCCAATCTTCCCCTACTATTGGAGGTCATGCAAGCAAGAAACTCGGGCACACACATGGCTATTCTCGACGGGGAGAATGAAAATGTGGAGAATGTTCTTCATCGGGCTTTCTGGTCATTTGGGTGCATGATGGAGGCCATTAGAAATTGCATTCCTTTGCTATGTGTTAATGATACTGTCATGACAGGCAAGTACAGAGGAACAATCTTAACTGCGATCGGAGTCGAGGCGGGTAGCCACACTACAACAAAACTATTGTTTTAAGACGTTTTACTTAAGTCGCTCCGTAAGTAGTCTCCGCTTTTACAAGTAAAATTAAAATAGTTTAAGACGCTTTACAGGTTAGCACAACATTAAATCGTTTAGAGATGAATATTGAGACGTTTTGGAACGTCTCATCTGTAGAGATGAGTTTTGAGATTGTTTCTAATCATCATCATAAAAACCATTATAATAATATTATAATTATTTGGACACTAACCAACTCATTACCATGGACAATTTTGGATGTAAATACACAGTTTTTTTTTATATTGCAACTCTGCAAACATGCGTCATGTGGTAATCAGAAGTGGGTTGGCCTGCCTTCATGCCTGTGATCGATCGTGTGTATCCGCGACAGGGACCTGTGATTTTTGTCCCATACATGATCTCTTCTGATTTTCTGATCTCGCCGCGATCACAGATCGAGCCGCGCCGCCGGCCAACGCTTGACCCGGCACCTGGCTACCCCACGCGGCCACGCCCTGACGCCCACGCCGCCACGAACGGCCAGCAGGCAGGAGCCCCCACACCGGCAAGCCCACGCCGCCGCCTTGGCCGCTGCTGCAGCCTGGAGCGTGTGCCGCCGCCGCGAGGAGCCGTCGTCGAGTCGATCAGCCGATTAGCCGTCCACACCAACAATTTTAGGTTATCTATTTGTGTACTTTTTTAGTTACTGATTTTATATGTTTTAAGATGTTTTATTAATATATCATGGTAAATTTTGTGGTGATTTGGTCTATTATATTATATATACTTACATTATATATATTAGAATTATTAGATTTACTGTGTTTAAAAAAAATAGATCGGACCACCCATATCCTAAATCCTAAATCCACCACTGATGAGCAATGGACGCTAGGAACTGAAACAAGCCGTCGTCTCCTTCCTTCTGTCTCCTATCCAGCCCCAGGTCCAAAATGTTAATCTCTCATTTAGTGATTTAGACATTTTTATTCCCTATTTATGTTGGTTAATCGTTAAATGCCAAGAGTACTGTTCACTACAAATTGGTTGGCTTGATTTAATTTGTTTTATGCTAGCGAGAGAATACGGAGATCACAAATGTCAGACCTTCATATGATTTATAATTCTTACAACTAACTTGAATCAATTTAAATGAGAGAAGATATAAGAACCATAAAGATTAAGGTGGATCGAAATGATAGATATAAGTACCGCAAAGATGAAGCTACCTTTTACCAGTTGTATATTGAACTTCTACTATGAAACTTGCGTAGTATTAACATAATAAGTTTATGTATCCATCTTTATGCCCTTCTCAAATCTCCCAATCAACTTCTCGTTCTTTTTATTTAAGTCAGAATTGGTCAGTGGATCAATTGCTAGTGCCAGCGTTAAGACTTTACATAGTGTTTATTCAATTAATTATGTGAATAATAGTCAGAGAAAAAATGATTTTTGTGACTTGGAAAATACTGTTCATACTTTATGCACATTTTGGACATATTTTTGTAAAGTTGATGAAAATAATGTTAATTACCAGGTTCATGTTTTTTCTCTTATTACTTCAGCATACCATATAACTAGTGATGGATCGAGATTGGATGAGTGAACCCAGAACATCTGCTTCCTATAAAGATGGTGTAGCACATTTCCTATCCATTGCATTTTGTGATGTTCCAGATGATGCCAAGGTCCTTTGTCCTTGTGTGAATTGTAGAAACAGAATAACACAGAATTATGATAGAGTTAAAACACATTTGAGATGTGCTGGAATTCTTCAAAGCTATACCAAGTGGATTCACCATGGTGAGAAATATGATGCACCGTCATTAGTATTCGCTCCTGTATCTGGCAACCCTAGGAATATTCCTATTTCCGGTGCTCATAAGAGCAATGTTGTAGAAGTTGGGGATGGAAGATTGGATAACATGGAAGGACTACTAAACGCTGCATTTGGCAGGGAAGATAGCTTTGAGTCTATATCGAGTGCTTCTATCGTTGATGATGGTATTTATTTTGAGTCTAGCTATGCAGAACCTAATATGGTTGAGGATGAGAATAATACATTTGGAGATGGCCATAATGGGGGGGAACAAGATATGTTCACAAGGATGTTGAAGGATGAAAAACAAAACTATATCATGGGTGTGATAAATTTTCGAGGTTATCATTCTTAGTCAATTTGTATCACCTAAAATGCATACATGGATGGACACAAGAATCTTTTACAGCACTACTTGGTTTGCTATCTGATGCACTTCCTCAAGAGGCAGATTTACCGAATAATTGTTATGAAGCAAAAAAAATCATCCGTGGTTTAGGTCTTGGCTATCAGAAAATCCATGCTTGTCCTAAAGATTGTGTGCTCTTTCGAGGTGACAAAGCTAACCAAGAGTCTTGTGATGTATGTGGTTCCTCCCGCTGGATAACTGATAAAAATGGGTATCCAGTTGAATCAAAAGGAAAGAAGAAACCAGCTAAAGTGTTGCGTTATTTCCCATTAATACCAAGAATCCAAAGACTATTTTCAACTGAACAAACTTCAGGAGAGATGAGATGGCACGAGGAGGGCCGTACAAAAGATAGATTGCTACGGCACCCTGCTGATGGTGAGGGTTGGAATGATTTAAATACTCGTTATCCTGGTTTTTCTGCTAATGCCCGTAATGTGCGGCTTGGTCTTGCAAGTGATGGATTAAACCCTTTCAGGAATATGAGTTCAAAGCATAGTACTTGGCCAGTGATGCTTATTCCTTATAATCTCCCGCCTTGGATTTGCATGAAACAAACATCGTTAATTTTGTCCATGATCATTCCTGGACCACATTCACCTGGGAATGATATAGATGTATATTTGGAGCCACTTGTTGATGAGCTCTTGCAACTATGGGAGGGTGTGGAAACTTATGATGCTTCTGCAAGGAAGAAATTTTCTCTCCGAGCTGCATTATTATGGACATTGAATGACTTTCCTGCATTAGCTTACCTATATGGTTGGAGCACTGGAGGGAAATATGCATGTCCATCTTGTGCTACACTTACAAAATCATTTCGTCTTAAAAAAGGTGGCAAATTTTGTTACATGGGTCATCGTCGATGGTTGCCACCGGATCACAAATATCGAGAATTGGGTAGTCAGTTTGATGGCACTGAAGAGAAGGAAATTGCACCAAAAACATTGAATGGAACTTCTGTTTTAGAAATGCTGCAGGGCAGAGTATTTGTATTTGGTAAGAAGGTAAGCATAGCCAAAATGTCAAAAAGGAAAATACAAGCCAAAAAAAACACTAATGACAAAGGGAGCAATCGGAAACTCAAGGGTAAGAGAAAGACGTGTAAGGAGAAATCAAGTGATAACCCACGTAAGTCTAAAAAGAAACCTGAGGATTGGTTGAAAAAGAGGTCAATATTCTTTAAGCTAGAATACTGGGAGTGCAACAAATTAAGGCACAATCTAGATATGATGCATATAAAGAAAAATGTATGTGATAATTTAATTGGAACTTTGTTGGATATTAGTTCAAAAACAAAGGATGATCTTAATGCACGACTTGACTTGGTAAATATTGGCATTCGACCAGAACTTCACCTTACAATAGATGATAAAGGAAAGCAAATATTGCTACCTGCACCCTTTACCATGTCAAGAGAAAAAAAAGAGATTCTGTGTTCAGTAATTCAAAACATTAAGACTCCTGATGGTTATGCATCAAATATTTGTAGGTGTGTCAACATGAAAGATTGCACTCTTAATGGTCTAAAAAGTCATGATTGCCATGTTTTACTTGAAGACATTCTTCCCATAGCACTTCGATCATGTTACCCTAGCAAAGATGTGATGCATATAGTTAACGAATTGGCTCGGTTCTTCAAGAAGTTGTGTTCTAAAGTAATAGATGTATCCGAGCTTGATGAACTTCAACGGAGTATTGTGATGACACTATGTGATATGGAGAGAGTTTTTCTTCCTTCTTTTTTTACTATCATGGTGCATTTGTTGGTACACTTGGTGGAAGAAGTTAAGCTCGGTGGTCCAGTGCACTATCGTTGGATGTATCCTCTAGAGAGGTATTTATATTGTTTTTTCCTCTCTTATATTCACTATTCCTTGGAAATAACATATATTTTTAAATATGTATAGATCATTTGTTCGAATAAAGGCACTTGTGCGAAACCGAGCTTACCCAGAAGGTTCAATTGCTGAAGGTTATATTGCAGACGAGTGCCTGACATACTGTTCGAGATTTTTAGATGAAACCACACGCTTTACAAGACCACCCAGAAACCCTGATCCTTCAGATAATACAAAGGACTTGTATATGTTTGAGAGTGCTGGTGAATCAATCGGCAAGGCTATCACCGTAGCCCGATTTGATAACCAATTTCTAGTACAAGCACATCGATATGTCTTGCGACACTGTGATGAACTTGAAGATTTTCGCAAGTGCGTTACACAAGCTTATTCTCTCTTTTTGTATTGTTATGGAAAAATAGATTGTTTGATATATGTGATTGTTGCAGAGAATTTCTCGATGAAGAGAAAAGAAAACTGCCTCATACAACTAGCTTAACACAGTCCGTCATTGACAGGTTGATCAATAGAAGCTTTGCTGATTGGTTGGAACAAAAGGTAAAGTTGTGTGCATTCAAATTTCTGTTGTAAGAAATTATTTAGACAGTAGAGAGTAATGATACTCTTATGCAGGTTTTAGAAAATGGTGCAGAAATAGATGAAAAGACAAGAGCATTGGCTGCAAAACCGAACAAAACTGTTGTTCGCTACAGTGGATACATTATTAATGGTTTCAGGTTCCACACTATGAGCCGTCAGGCTGGCCGCTGCACTCAAAATAGTGGTGTTGTGAACGTCGCTGATGATGGTGTTAATTACTATGGCAGATTATCAGACATTGTAGAGCTGTCATATAGAAATTACAAGTAGTACTCTTTAGATGTGATTGGTATGATGTCCACCACAGAGCTGGTATGAAAAATGATGAATTTCGGTTCAGCCTTGTGAACTTCTCTCGGAAGATACACACTGGAGAGAAATTGGATGATGATCCATTTGTGTTTTCATCCCAAGTGGAACAAGTTTTTTATTCTGAAGATCCAAATACTGAAGGATGGCATGTGGTAACGAGATTTAGGCCCAGGGATCTTTTTGATATGGGTGTGGAACAGCCATCTGATGAAGCAGAGTAGATCATGGTAAGAAAACTCAGGCTCAGGGATCTTTTTGTCTTTTCGTTTTTTTTCTTTAGAGGAAAAAGGCAGGAGCTCTGCCACTCATTTATAGAAGGAAAGCAAGCAAACATAGAGAAATCCTTTTACAGGATGGTACCAAGGATTTCTGTTTACTTATTGTCTTGTTCATTGTTGATAATCGTCATCCGAAATTCAGAATATTAGAAATTTGCATGGCTTGTACTTTCTATTGATAAAATGTAGAAATTCAGTCTGGAGTTAAGCCTGGAGTTAATACTGATGACATATATTTGAAGATTACATCCACTTGTTTTTGCAGCAACAAAGTAAAGACAAAATTAACTGATTCTTGTTTCATGTTTCAGGTTTGCCAAATGCAGGGTATCAATGCAAACAGAAGCAAGATGTCCACACTGCCAGATGATTTCTGTCAGAGTCCTGATATCCTCAGCAGTGGTGTTCTCCGGCCTCTAGGACCTGAAAACCAATGCTCAACAAATAGCGACATTTTTTATATGAATTCCCAAGTGAAAATGGGCTACAAGTATTGTTTGATAACTTTTAGATGATACCTGCTTCGGACTTATTTTTTTAATAATACTTGGGTTTCATTTGTTGGGATGGACTTATATATATATATATATATATATATATATATATATATATATATATATATATATATATATATATATATGCTTGCTGCTCGTGTTAAGTTATGGACTACAAAGTTTTATATTAATTTCCCAACATATTTCCATAAATTTGATTACTGTCTACCGCGCGCAAGACATTTGACCTGCCGAGGGTTCTATTCCTTCCCCTAGCACATTGCTTAAAATTTTTGTTCTCCATCCTGCGCACAAATGTTAAAGTAAATCCGGCGGTGAAAAACGTAAGTTTCTCCCCTAATTTTTTTTAGAGAAAACAAATTAGGGGAAAAAGGTACCCCTATTTTTCGTGTTGAGAGATTTTGTTTTTAAAAAATCTCCATTGATTTTATGTCACAGAGAAAAATAGATGAAAAATTGTAAGTTTCTCCCTATATTTTTTTAGATGAAAATGTAGGTTTCTTTTTCCACTGATTTTACGTCAGAGAAAAAAAAGGAGAAAAAGATTTAACCGTGCACAAATTGTAGGATTCAAAAGTCGAAACCTGGACCTCACAAAGCATGCGCCTCCAACATTATGACTTACACCGCTGAGCTATGCAACCTTTTGATATTTAGTTAAGACAAATTTTCCTATAGTACACTTCGATTTCGTAGTTGTAACTGTGGGACACCGCCCGAACTCACTTTTGGGGGAAAACACTTCATAAACGTGGTAATTTGCCAATGGACATCGCGCCAATAGCGTCCTCGCTGTCCTCCGCCGCTCCTGCTGCGTGTCGATTCGCCACGTCCTAGCCGTCCTCCGCCGCTCCCGCCGTCCTTGATCTCTCTTGCCGCGAGCGCCACGGTGGCCACTCCCGCCGTCCTTGCCATCTCCTCCATCGCGACAAGCTCGAGCCCCAGCGACCGACGCCGCCCCGTCCTGCTTCGCCACCGCTCGCCCGATGCTTCCTCGTCGCGGCAGTTCCACCTTGCTGCCCCTCCACACCTGCCAAGGGAGGGCTGGACGATGACGAAGACAACGGGCAGCATGGCGCCCACCTTTTCGCCATGCCCCTGCCATGTCAACGTCTCTGGCCGCCATCCGCCTCTCCGCCACGCGCCCGCCACGGCCACTGCCGTTCGCGCCGACCTCCCCTGAACCACCTCCATCTCCTCCTCTTCAAACTCAAATATTCAAAAAAAAAGTTTGGTAAGAAATAAAGATTGTACATGTATATTTCCCTTAGAAGTATTATCATAGTAATATAGAGCTACTGTAATATAAAAAAGCTTAGTTTGAAAAAAAAAAGATAATTGAACTATGAAAAAAATACTACAAATTTAAAGTTGATGGTCAAAATTTTGACTGAATTTATCCTAAACATTGATGAATATTCATAGTAATTGAAAAATATGGAAAAAAAATAGATTACAAGCTAACCAATAGATCATAACCAATACTTACGTTAACTTACATCGTATTGATAAAATACAAGCAGCAGCATTCCTAAATCTAATTCATTTTGGCGCCCACGTGAAAAACTTTCGCGGCATTCTTTTTTCGCCGGGCAAAATTTTTCGCGGCATTCTTTTGGATAAGTTGCTCAGTATATATATCTATCCCTCCACCTCCCCACTCATCTCACACTCGTAACAGAACACGGATCTGGCGACGGCCGCCGGCCGGTGCCGTTGCTCCGTTCTTCCTTGGATGCGCAGGTGACTCAATTGATCTCTACCAATTCTTCTTGTTGTCTCTTTTATTCTTTATTGAATCAAACTATTAGGTGCCGCTTCTGATATCCTTCCCAGAAGATCGATTTATTAGGTGATGATGGAAACCCCTTCTCCATAGTCTGTCCTTAATTAAATTCGTCCGTCTCCTGCAGTCTGCTGGCCGCCGGCAAGGGGTAGGGGTCGGACTGTGTCGGTCAGACCTTGAGTTCTTGACATATAATTTATAATGCCCTAACTACCCTCTTTCTTGATTAGTACATTACTGTTTCACAGAAAAAGGTTACATGCATATGTAAATTTGTACATCGTGTATTTCTAGTAATTCCCTATGCAGTCAATTACTTTTGGTTAGATGTATGGTTGACTTCAGAGTTTTTCTTCTTTAGTTAACAATTATGGTGAGAGTGCCAAGACGTTTGCGGAAGTTGAACCTAGATGTCCAGGGTGCAAAACATGCAGAACATGTGGAAGGCGAAGAAGGAAACTTGCACTACAACTTTGAAGATCAAGATGAAAGCGATAAGCAACATAAAGATGATAATTTGCACTTGCATCTTGAACTTCAGGATGGAGGCAGTGAACTTGAAGAGGAAAATTCAGAAAGTGATGATGATGCAATAGCAGAGTTGCCTTCCGCAATTAAAAGGCCAATTAATATAATCTGTAAGTTTTATATTTTCCTACTCATGTCTTTATGTATATGCTTTTCCGTGTGAACCATAGTTGAAATGTTCCTACATGTAGTTCCGAATGGAGAGGTATGACAGATTCTAGGAAATTTTAATGTCAAAAACATGGAGCAATTAAAGAATGGGAGGGTAATTGTGGAGACAGATGAAAATGGTGTTCCCAATGATAGATCAGGTTCCCTTCTTGGCTCGTACCTTGCTAAGATGGCACAAAATTCAACATTTGCACCATTGCACATTCCAAAATGGGACGATGATTTATTTGTGGAGCCACAAAAGTGCATAGTCGCCCACGTGGAGGTGAAGTCTTTTTACTAAATACTAACAAATATCATGTTTTTACTTTTCACAACTAACATCTATTTATAAATGTTAATAAAGACGAAATTTGTCTACCCATCTGAGACGAAGCTACTTACAAGAGATTGGGTCCTAATGAAAGTTAGCAAAGGTTGGAGGTCTTACAAACATCGTTTGAGGGATAGATACTATAATCTTGATGTGAGAACTCTGAATGAAATATCAGAAGATGTCCCAAAAGGTGTTAATGCAATTCAATGGGTTGGTCTTCTTGAAATTTGGGGTCAAGATAAACATAAGGTGATGTCTCTATTTTCATTTTAAAATTGTAGCCCAAGTTAGTTGGCTAATCATTTATATTTTCTGGTTTCTGTTTATAGAAATTATGTGAAAAAAACTCTGAATGTGCAAAACAATAGAGGAATCCACATACAACTGGGAGAAAAAGCCATGCTATGCTTTTTAAAGAGATGGGGGTAATTGTTTGACTAAAACATTGATCTTATTATAAACTAGAAGCTTCCTAATGGTATAATTGATCCATCTTCTAATTTACTTTGTTGCTTAGGAAGCAAAAAAGAGGGGGAAGGTCCATGAGATTGATTTATGGGATGAAGCACATAAGAAAAAAGATGCACATATGAAGGCAGTACTGGTATATTTTCTTGTTATTAGTTGCTTTCATTATATACAATTTGTTTCACTTGTGATGAACTACATGCATGTTTATTTATATGTAGGACATGGCTTATCATGAATTAGCTAAAAGGAAAACTGATAGTAGTGGTGTTCTTTCACCCAAAGATTATAATGATGTTTTTCGAAGTGTTGTTGGAAAAAAGACAAAACTTCGAGGGTACTATGATCATAAGAATTGGAGCCATTTAAAGGTTTCTCAGGGACTAGATGTTATTGGGCAATCTGAGGAACAAGCAATGCTTAAATTAAAAATAAAGGCAATGGATGATAAATTAGAGGATATGAGTGATGATATGAATCTCATGCGCACCTTCATAGAACAAAAATACCCTGGAGAGAATTGGAGAAACATTGTGGTTGCAAGAAAAAATAAGGAAGTAAGCATCTATTCACCATATTAATTTCTTTGTGAAAAGGTCAATGAACCAAAACAATATGTAAGAATCATGTGGTTTATGTTTTTGTTTCAGGTGGATATTTCTGAACAAGTTGGTAATGATATTCCATATGAGTTTGAAAACATTCTTGACAAATCATATGAAAATGTCCATCCTACACCAAATAATTTGCAGGTTGTGCAGTATTATCTTGATAATTTTAAAATTGATGTTTTACTGAAGTCCTTATGCTGTTCTTTTTCATAAATTGCAGGAGCTGCATTCTATCAGTTATACTAAAGCTAAAGATGGTCGTGGCAAACCATCCTTACCACATGAACACATGATAACCAAGGTACCTTATGCAAGTCTCATTATGCTGTACCATGTGCTATTTTTCTGGTGCATACAATCTAACTGACTTTCAATTGTAGTAATCAGGCATTATAAGCTCTGCCAAAGTGTCTGAATCTAGCCAGATGTACACAGAATCAACTAGGGCACATGACAATGGAAATAAAAAGGTATATACAAACTAAGTGTGATTAGTGAACATTGAAGCTCTATATCTACCAATCCTATGATTAATTTATATTGTTGTAGGTTGATATATTTGAACAAGTCGATAACGATAGTACAAATGGATTTGATCATAACCCTGAGAATTTAGATGCCAATGTTAATGCTACATCAAATTATGTGCAGGTTAGGAAGTGTTTACTTGATAAATTTTAATTCAAGCTTTCACATTTTCTAAATATGGTCCTTTATCATAACTTGCAGCAAGTATGTTCTGTTAAATGTACTAATGCCAAAGATCGTCGGGGCAATCCATCTATTCCATATGAACGCACAAATGCCAAGGTGACCTACAGAAATCCCACCATGCTAATCGATTATGCTTGATTGAAACATGTACATAACTTTACTGTTTAATTGTAGCAACTGAGTTTGGAAAAGTTGGCCCAAAGGACCAAAACAAGTCAGAGGAACGCGGAATCATCACTGGTGACCCATGAGCATGTAACCAATGAGGTATGTAAAAACTAAATATGTAGAGATCAAGTAATGAATGTTGATGCACTGCCATTTGTTGGCAATACTATGGTTCTTTTTAAAAAATACTGCAGGGTTATAGTTTTGGTCAAGACAGTCGTAATGATATTACAAATGGATCTGTTAATAACTTTGAGGATTCACATACCAATAGGAATGCCATACAAAATAATGTGCAGGTACAGAAGTATTTACTTCATAAATTAATGAATCAAACTTTGCCAAATTCTTAACTCTATTATTTATCATTTCTTGCAGAGGTTACAGTCTGTTAGTTCAACTAGACCTAAAGAGAGTTATTCTAGTCAAGATTTACCATATCAAAACTTGACTACAAAGGTGTGCTATGAAAATCTTCCTCTATTACATGTGAGGCTTTTTTAACATTTATATGATAGAGTCAACTTTCAATTGCAGCAGTCAATCATTCAAAGCTCTGTCAAGAGGCCTAGAACCAGTCAAAGTTGTGCGGAGTCAATTTTACCACATGATAAAACCAAACAGGTTAGATTCAAAGAATTCTGGTCATATACTTGCTTGCAATATATAGTGATGCTAATCAAGTAAGCACATCCATTTAGTTTGATTGGTTAAAATTTCTAATACAGGTCCCTCAGAGAAAGGAAGCTGTACTCAAGCATACTTCATCTAAATCAGTATGTGTTTGCCATTGTTTATGATAAAACCAAGTACCCATATGTTCATAAACGACAATGCTCTAGTTTCTTGAATGATAATGTCCTGTTTCTCAAATTTATAGGGTCAAAGGGAGGTTTACTTGTTTTCACTGAATGCAATAAACAAAGACAAACTAGTGGCAAAGGGAAATTTAGTGACCACAGATGCCACACATGTGGTTGGAAGGAACATGCTTGGAAATGAGTATTATGGAGTGGCTATTCATACTGTTACAAATATTGGTGATGAAAGGCTACCTAGACCACCATTTGAAAATTGCAATACATTAAGAGATGCAATTGGTTATGTCATTGCTTGGCCTCGCGCATATGTAAGATTAATTATGTCAACTCTAAGTATAATTTTCACACAGTAATATTTGCATATGTCACATTATTTATAATATCTACACTTTTCAGGTAAAAAAGCTTAGGAGTACAAATTCTACCCACTAAGGTTGGCCAATTCTAACTTGATTAATTGAATTTGAGTTGTTGGATTTTATTAGTGCACATGTCCACAACTTTAAGTTATTATTGCTTTCTCTGCAGGATATTAATGGAGGATTATGAAAAGGAAAAAGAATAGAGGAATGCCTGATCGCACAACTGTCTATTTGAAGAAGTCATGTGGAATGATTCTAGCAATTTAGAAAAAGAAAGAGACTCGAGTCAAGACTGCAGAATGTTTATATGTTCATATTGCACGTTAATTATTTCTCCATTTAGTTTGAGAACTATGGACCTTTTATTTAGTTGTAAACTCCCTGTTCCTACAACATTTTAATTTTTAATATGAGATTTGCTCTTTCAATTAGGAATATGATTCACGTGCAATTGTTCCATGTACATATAGATAATAGTTATAAAAAATACATATAGATAATAAATATATGGAATATTTAAATCAGAATACAAGTTTGTATACAAATAAATACAATGTACTAGCAAAAAAATACGTACAGTATTAGCCAGAAAAATCCTATTGAGACAGCAAAAAACGTCTTTACGTACGTGCCTATATTAATTAAGACGTTGTGCAGGTGGTTCTATAAAAGCGTCTCTATATTTATAGAGATGCAATTTACACGTCTCTAGCAACGTCTTAAATAATATAGATACGCTTTAAAAAGCGTCTCTATAATTTTGAGATGGTGCAAACAGAGACGTTCCTACGACGCTTTATAAAAGCGTCTCAGTTATCTGTGGGAGATGAAATAAAACGTCCCTATCCTACAAATAAGATGTCTCTGTTAGGTTGTTTTGTTGTAGTGCCATCTCGTTCCTATTGCTTTTGCATTTGTTGAAAGCAAGAACACATCAAGCTAGCTTTGATTTCTGCGGCACATTAAATTGTGTATTGTTCAAAACAGACCAAATGTTTGTGTTCTACATGACTGACATGCCGGTTTGCTATCGGTGGTACAGAAGCTTCGACATATGGGTGCAATATTTTTACAAACAATTCAGGAGTAAGAGATTGATGGAGCACCAAGTTGCAATACGCGCTGAACAACGTAGAAGGGGGTAGTAGAGAAGCTTAAGCCCAATTTGCCCGGTTCGGCCTTTTCGTATGTTATGTTGTTGTATCCGGCACGAATGGGTTATGTTCATCTATGTGTTAGCTTATGTTTAATTCTCTTTTTCATATATTATGTTGATTTGTGCTACCGCTGCAATGTCTTCATTCCCCTTCTATTCTTTATTCACCTTCCCCTAGTGCGATTTCAACCTGTGATTGTCTTATGAGGGTAAATAAATTGCGACAAAGCCATGAAACCAAAAAAACCTACGAAACTAATAAACATTATATAAATAATTAATAACACAATAATCCAAATATTTTGAGAAACAAATAAATACTACAAATTCCCCATAACTCAATAATCCAAATATTTTAAGAAACAAATAAATACTACAATTTCCCACCTGACATAAATTATTGAAATCCACATATTTTTAATATAACATATAATTGCCAACAAAATTAATCAAACAAACATTAATAAAAAATATTCCTCCTGTAAATGGGCCAGTCGAACGGCTGCTGTTCGACAGGGGCCAGTTGTTCAATAGGACCCACTCGAACGGCAGCCGTTTGATTGGCTTTTCAATCGCGCCCGGGCCATTCGATAGGAGCCTTATCGAACTGCAATTGTTCGATAGGGTCCTATTTCTGCAAAATTTCACCGGCGCCTACTAATTTTGCCATTTTCCATTAAAATAATATTGTTTCTAAAAAAATTCTTGTGATGAGGACATCAGTTTTTTGGATGCACACAATACTGCTCAAGTTGCTACGCAAGGTCCAATCACTAGAGCTCATGCCCAATAGTTGAATTTACAGGTGAGGTCATTCCTAAGTACCTCTTTATGTGACTTTGAGGATAGATTACTACCTAATGATTTAATTATGATTAGGAACTATGGAGAGAACCATGGAGCACATGAAGAGAGGCTAGGAGATGTATAAGGTCCTCGTGGGAGTTCAAGCCAAGATGGAGGCCAAACTCATATCAAGATCGAGTCCACCTAGGGCTCCAAGAAAGACAACTCAATTGCAGATGAATGATTAATCAAGAATTCAAAGTTTGGGTTTAAAAAAATGAACTAGCGCCGAAACTGCAATGGCAAAATTAATCTAAGCATAACCCATCCCTAACTCAATGATGACTACTGAATATATAGGTTGTAGGGTCGACCTTAGACACCTATAGATGGGTTCGTATTGGAGTCCGACACAATACACAACCCAACAACCCAAAGACGGTGACGCAACATTCGAACAGATTGTGGACGCCTTCTTGTTTCGACAATACCCGTCAACTTCAAAAGAATTTTGAAGTGGAACTAGATCCATTGGATAGGTGGCCCCGTTAGCTCTCCATACATATGTAGAACATCGAAATCAAAGTCCGAATGCAATCTGGGCTACGATTTTAGTGCAGACTATTTCTTTGATTCACATGCAAGGATTAGCCTTCTAGGTGAGGTCAATCGAGTTTCAGCATGGTTGATAACTAGAGAAGACATGGTGCTACGATTGCAGGGTTCAAATCGTGTTAATCAGAAGCCAGATTATGTGTGTCAAGTTTCCGCTAAATCAATAGTTACCTTCACCTGACGGGAGATTGGGCATTTTGTTGCCACCAAGTGGTATCAGAGCTTTAGGTATAATGTTAGGTTCATCTTTACCTTAGTATTATTTTCGCTTTCATCCAATAGTTCACGAAAAAGCCAAAAATATAGTAGTCTTAGGTTTTCCTATCCTACAACAACGTTTAGTCTTTTGCATAATTCTGTTTCAGAGTCCTTAGTGTCGAGTTTGTGTCTTAGATCAAGTCAAATGATCGTTGGTTAGAGTCGCATTCGAAGTTCTAGATCTACCTATTGCTTTGTGCGAGAGCCTGCATTGAGAGATTGAATTTTACTTGGTTTCGGATTGCAAGCCGTTTTGTGTTAATAACCCGCTTTCGCAAGCCCTCTTAGATAGGTCGCAAGCCACCTTGTGTCAATCGCCTTGCATCACTAGCCTCCTTGTTAGGCCGGATAACCTATTCTGCAATTTTTACCCTAGCCAGAGCTACAACATGGTGAGCATGAAACCATAACTTACAAACCTACCTTAAAACAACCATAACTTTCACATAGGAACATGGAATTGGAAAAATAAGCAGTCTGAAAGAAAATAGCATGTTAGGATTTTGCTATAGTTTGGTTGACTGTGAGAGAAAGTAATCAATTGCAGTCTGAAAAATGGTATAGGTTAAAGCTAGCCATGCATAATGGATTTGTTCCAAGTTCTTACTAGCGGGAGTTGCAAAAGAAATTACAACATTTAGATCAACGTAACATGTCTATCGCTTTCGCTTTTCACAACAGCTGTCCAACACTAATGCCGTGTTTTTGCCCCAAGGGGAATTAACACACGATGCCCCGAATCTCCATAACGGCTTGCACAGCACCTAAACCAGCTCGCGAACCACCAAAGCTAGCCATTTTTGTGGCAGAGTTATCAACGAGCATCGCCACCCCTCAGCAACCTAAGCACCATAGTGGATCAATCCCCATGGAACCACACACGCTGCTAACCTCTAGGACCGTTATAAGTCACTCTATCACCACAAAACACAGAGGATAGGCATAGTACATCAATGAATAGTAGAAGGACCAAAACCGCGAGCTGCATCGCCCACAGAAGTGAAGCGGGTTTAGGTCGTGCAATTGTTTTCCAATATCTTGATAATTGCCACTATTACTTATGATGTCTTGAGCGCAATGTAATTGCATTGCATGTGTTTACACCCAAATTTGGCACCTAAGGACAAAATAGGGGAAAATTGGCAAAGTTTGGAAAGTGTCGGGTTTCCTTCATAGGGCCGGTCAGACCACAGGTATGCGGGAGGTCTGAAAAGCTAGTAGGGCTGGTTTGACCACAGGTATGTGGCCGGTCAGACCGTCAGGGTCCGAGTCCGAGTCTGTTTTCGTCGAGTCTCGGGTTTCCTTGCTCGGGAAGGCATGTTTCGGGTTTCCTTTAGTTTCTATCCCGAGTTGGACGTGGAGAAGGGCCTGTAGAGGGCAAGACCAACCCCTATTTAAGGGACAAGGCCGGTTCAATTGTAATACCCCGAATACATTATACTTGAATCGTTCTTTTACCATGTTTTCTATTTTACCCTAGTTTAGTCCATCTTTGTCAGTTTGCGCCATAAACCTTCCGCCGCCGCTGTGAAAGTGCGACACCCCTTTGTAGGTTTGTCCTGAAAACCTTCCGTTTTGCCCACGAGACGGGTTGTTATCCTCATATCAATCTAAATCAGCCTAGAGGCTGATTTTGATCTCTAAATCGGCTCCGCTAGCCGGTTTGACCGTTTTTATACTAAACCCATCTTGATTTGGCCTTTTGGCTAGATCGAGGTGGTTGGCAACTCCATATCACCGCAAGGCGTTTAGGTATTGCGATCGTGCTTATCGACTTGTCACAAAAAGTTGCCAACACAATTTTTGGCTATTTAGAAGCATATTATCTATAGATTCGGTATTTCTTAAGCATTGACTACAGATCAAGGAGCTTCTTTTATGTCTAAGGAAGTGAAGAGTTTTGCCGAATCTTATGGTATTAAATTGTTGAGTTCTTCTCCTTACTACGTTGTTGAAGCTAGTGAAAAAGAAAATTAAGGAATACCCAAAGAAGTGGCATGAGGTGCTTTCTGAAGCATTGTGGGCACATAGGATATCTAAACATGGTGCCACTAAAGTCACTCCTTTTGAGTTGGTTTATGGTCAAGAAGCCGTTTTACCGGTTGAGGTAAATCATGGTTCTCTTCGTTATATCAAGCAAGATGATTTATCAAGTGAAGATTACAAGACATTAATGGGAGACAATCTTGATGAAGTCATCGACAAGCGTTTGAAGACTTTGGAAGAGATAGAGAAAGAGAAGAAGAGGGTGGCCAAGTCGTACAACAAAAGGGTGAGAGCAAAGTTGTTTCAAGTTGGAGACTTGGTTTGGAAGACAATTTTGCCTTTGGGTACTCGATCCAGGGAGTTCGGTAAGTGGTCTCCTAGTTGGGAGGGTCCTTATCGAGTATGCGGTATTGTTCGATGGAACACATATTTTTTGGAGACACTTCAAGGAGCAGCGTTTTTAGCGAGCAATCAACGGGAAATATTTGAAGAAATACTTCCCGAGCGTTTGGCAAGACGTTTAGGAGGTTCTATGGCCGGTAATTCAATTGTCGCCCTAAGATCAAAAACATGTTCTATGCTTTTAGATTCACGTTGTTCATAAAAAAGGCAGGGGGCATGTGTTTACACCCATATTTGGCACCTAGGGATAAAATAGGGAAAATTGCCAAAGTATGGGAGTCTGCCGGTTTTCCTCTGTGAGGGCTGATCTGACCATCGTGTATAGACCGGTCAGATCACCGACAGTGGGCCGGTCAGACCGGCGGTGTGTGGCCAGTCTGACTGGCAGAGTCCGAGTTCGGGACTGTTTCGTCGGGTCTCGAAGTTTCCTTGCTCGGGAAGGCATGTTTCGGGTTTCCTTTGGATTCTATCCCGAACTGGACATGGAGGAGGGCCTGTAGAGGGCAAGACCAACCCCTATATAAGGGCATGGTCAGTTCATTGTAAAAATCAATCTACAATCAATCAATTGAATCATTTTTCATATTGCTTTTAGTTTTCCTTAGTTTGTCCATCTTTATCGATTTGCACCGTAAATCGTCCGCCGCCACTGCGAGAGTGCGACTCCTCTTTGTAGGTTTATCCTGAAAACCTTCCGTTTTGCCCACATGATGGGTAGTTATCTAAAATCAGCTCCGCTAGCCGGTTTTGTTATCAAAACCCATCTTGGTTTAGCTTTTGCTAGATTAAGGTGGTTGGCGACTCTAAGATCACCGCAAAGCGTTAGGTGCTGCGATCGTGCTTGTCAACTTGTCACAAAAAGTTGCCAACATCATGTAATCGTAGTGTGGAGGATGATGAAGTTGGAAATCAAATGGTCCAACAGTGCAATGCGCAATGCCTCCGAGATAGCTGTGTTATGGATGCGTACTTAACTTCACATAATCATAAGCATATGGCATAATTTACAGGTTTGTAAGAGCAATGTTACAGTGCATAATTTTAGGAATTGTGAAAAAAATCCATCTTTCGCAACTACATGTGACCGTCCTCCTAGCTCTATGAGAGAATCATTTTTTGATTGCATGAGTCTTGCGTCCAACCCTAGAATTGTCTTCTCCATCAGTGGCAACAAGTTTTTGCTTAAATAAGAACAAGTATAGGTTCTTCTATATGACTTCTATGCTCACTCTTTTTGGAATCGCGTCTATATTATCTCTTAAGATCAACAATTATTGTTTGCATATCTTAAGATTCCGGATGATTTTCATAGGAACTTTGTAAGGTTCATTCATCGGTCGCATGATATTTGTATGGTTCCTCTGGTATTACTTGAGTTAAAGTGATGCAGGAACTCAGCCATATATAAGAGGAGTACTTGAAAAGCCCACATAAAGTAAAATCAAATGTTATGATGGTGTGCTTACTCTCCATGCTTTTGTAAAGGGAAAGGCTAATGAGATTGATGGGGAAAGGTGCACATAGCTAAATATCAACCTTTTGATAAGTCTTGTATTTGTATTTTGAAATTTACATTCTGCAGTGCGATGTGTTGAAGTCTTGTCTTTTGGCTAGTAGTATAAATTGAAGATGCCGAAGATAGAGGATGCGCTAATTGATCAAAATAGTATTAGTAACCAAGTGAATGAAAAATATATTCTAATACTAAACAAGTGCATATTCTAAAAACCTTAAAAATTCAAATGACTATTATTTACTTTACTGGTAATCCTCTTTAGTGGAACACATGCTTATTTTCCGCATACACTGGTACTTTTGATGCATAATGGCATGTATATTTTTCTTGTTTAACAGGGAGTCTAATGCAATTGGTGGTTCAGAGTTAACACTGTCATCAGAATACCACAGAAGTTGTTCCCGACATTTGTCAGGAGCCAAATGTTTCAGAAAGAAAATAGCGGAATGATGTTGCAGATCAAATTACAAATCAAGATACGCCTACAGTCAAGCAAAAGTTGAAGCTACGGCACATCATTTTATCAAAATTCCTTTGTTTCTTAATTTCCAGTATGGTAGATGATTTCTCTTTTTTTTCCAATATCTTTGCTGAAGGTTACATTTTTACTGGCTGCTATTGAAAATAATGTTGAACAACAAGACTCCGAGGTTGATGTTAAACAACAAGATCAAAAGGCTGAAAATGAATAAGATGGAATCCCATCATCACCCCATTCAGGTAGTTCATATGGTATGACGATAGAGGACCTGGTTGAGGGAAATACTAACACCATAGCTGCCTCTCAGGGCAAAAAGGATAGCTTTCACATTTTTACATTAAGTACTCAACTTTTATTTTATTCCATGTCTATTTTAACAACAAATATGTCACATGTACACCTGTTCCTCTTGCTGTTAATAGGGTGATACCACCTTATTAAGGTCATAAGAATCTTTTTCTCCTTATTGTTGCCTTCTCTTCAATCCTAGGCAGCAACATTCCGTCTTTACTCCCGATTAATTTCCACTTTAATCCTATTGCAATAATTCATTTGTAATCAACTGTTTATTCTATTATTATTGATAAAAGTTTTATCTTGTCATCTCTGTAGGCTTTCATGTTGGTGACACAAGGAGACTTAAAATTTCGATTCTCCCTCCACTTGGGGTTTGTGTTTGATTCCCCTCCTATCCCTCAATACTGCAATTTCTGTGCGTGTTTGTTGAACAAGAAAGGCGATGTTGGGATATGTGTAGGCTACGATAGCATAAATTAAAATTTTGTATCGCGTAAACCAGGAACCATGCAAGTATTAGATCGTAGATCATTACCACTCAACGCACTGCGCAGCGGAAGAAGGCGCTAAGAAGTCGAAGGAATTCTCGCGAAGTAGCGCGCGTCGATGTAGAGGAAGTAGTTAATCGCACCGTCTCGACCTTCTCCTCCTCGTGCGTTCTCCTCGCCGTATTCCCACGCCGATCAGCACCGCAAACCAGTGGCGCCTCTACCGGTATCCACACGTACAGGGACGGAACGCCACGCGCAGAAGTGCTAGCACCCGCGCGCATCTAGGGTTTTGCTCGGGGAGGGGAGTGACGGCTAGGGTTTCTCACGTGATGCAATACCTCCGCCGGTCACACCCCTCATGAATATATAGGATCCATCACTCAGGCCTCCAAGGCCCGTAGGACTCCTATTCAGATCGCTATCCGAATTAAACTCAAATTGGATCTCCATCCAATCCCCTTATTTCTGCCCATTAAGCGTGCGACCCTATAGGTTCATGTACACTCGGCTGTAACCTGAAAACTCCTTTTCGGTCCACGCGTCAACAGCGGCCCCTAGCAGAAAGTATTGACCCACCGGGCATACATAAAGATCATATCGGCTGAACCTCTAGTGCATACTTGTATGAACCTGTTTGCCTCACGATATCGATTAAGCTCAAGGCTAGATATGTGCCATCCTCTAATAGCTCAATCATCTTCTAATAGCTCACACGTGAGCACCTCCACCGCCGCCTTCGGCCCACGTTCCCGCTCGCCGGAGGCGACGAATGCGGAGGCGGCCTCGGGTTTGTGATGAAGGTGGAGATTCGGCGGTGGAGAGGGGGAAATAGGCGGCGGCCGGGCTTGCCCTTGTGGTGGCGACGCCGACGGTGACGGTGGCGAAGCCTGAGGTGGACGGGGATGGCGATAATAGGCGGCCGGAGTGCGGCAGGCAGTGGTGGAGCTCGGGTCGGTGGTGGGAGTGGCGATTTGGCGGCGGTTAGGGGGGAGAGGTAGAGGCCGGGGTGCGGCGTGGAGCTGCGAAGCCGGAGGTGGCCTCGGCACGGTACGGGGGCAGCGGAAACGGCTGCGGCGCGCGGCTGGAGGTCGATGGCGAGCGGCGGCGCACGGACTCGTGGTGGGGGCGCGATTTGTGGCATGGGAGAGCTCGGGAGTTGGGGGAAATGAAAGAGGGAGATGCGGGGAGCATTTTATAAGGCTCGGGGAGGTCTGGGTCGTGGTGACATGGTGGGCGAAGTGGAGCTCGATCCCAGCGCGATTTTTGGGGGAAACGTGAGGAGAGTGTAGAGGAGGTGGATGGGAACCAATTTCATGCAGTTTGAGCGTGAGGGCGCGAGCGGGAGGAGCCGGAATCAGTGGTGACATGGGCAGCAAAAGGGTGGCACGGCGGCGCTTTTGGCTCAGGGAGCCGGAGGTAGGAGGAGGCCCTGACAGGTGGGGCCTCGGGTCCACATGTTGGCGAGGGGAGGAGAGAGGAGGCTGGGCGGGGGGGTTAAGTGGACTTAGTGGAAGAGGGGAGCCGAACTGGACCGGCCCAAGAGAAGGAAGGGGGCGCGCGGACCGTGGGAGGGGAAGGAGAAGGGGAAGGCTTGGGCCGAAAATGGCCCAAGGAGGAAGGAGGTAGCCAAGGGGGACACATTACAGACTTGAGGGAGAGGGAGCCGAGCAGGCCAGGGAGGGGAGGCCGGCCTGAAAGGGAGAGAAACGGGGAACGAGGGAGGAATGGGCCGAGCCCAAAAGGGAGAAAGGAGGATTTAAATTGGTTTTCTTTTTATTTTAATTGGTTAAATGAACTTTGTGACTTTAAATTTATTTCTTGAGCTTCGAAAATTTGTGAAAAATTTCAGAGAGTATTTTAGGGCATAAAGAATATTACAAAATATTCTCGGCCAATGATTTTTAAAGGAAATTTTAATTCCCTCAATAATTTCACTCAATTAAAATGATTTAATTTTTATTTAATTTCTAGAAAATGCATTCATCTTGGTACTGCCAGGATGAATGGAATACTGAGTTTGATGAGTTTCTGTCATTATCAAGTCCTTTAACTCCTTGTTTTCAGGTACACACAATCTTTCTCCCATCCAGATTGTTCCTTGTTCATCCTCAACAAAACCTCGGGCTTTTCCAACTCTCATGTTCTTTTTGAGCTCTGCTATTTCAGGATCACTTGCTTGAGCTATGCGAACCTGCTCCACCAATGTGGGCTGTGCCTCTAGGGCAGCCACGAATCCGTGCTCAACTATACCAAGGTTCAGATGTTCCAAATCGCGTTGAACCTCACAACATAGTTGCTCTACCCATGCAACATTGCAGTAACTCTTCCTGCTCAAGGCATCTGCAACCACATTAGCCTTGCCGGGATGATAATGTATTCCCATATCATAATATCATAATTCTTGATCAGCTCCAACCATCTTCGCTGTCTGAGATTCAAATCAGGTTGAGTGAAGATGTACTTTAGACTTTTGTGATCTGTATATACCTCACAACGGTTACCGATGAGATAGTGCCGCCAAATCTTTAAAGCATGAACAACTGCGGCCAATTCCAGATCATGCGTCGGGTAGTTGCCTTCATGAGGACGCAACTGCCGTGAAGCATAAGAAACCACTTTGCCATCTTGCATCAACACACATCCTAGCCCCTGACGAGATGCATCACAATACACCTGAAAGTCTTTCGTCTGATCTGGCAAAATTAAAACTGGTGCAGATACCAACCTATTGCATTCAGCAGACCAGATAAACTTTTCTTCCTTCTTCAATAGTTGTGTCATTGGCTTAGCAATTTTAGAGAAGTTCTCAATGAACCGGCGGTAATAGCCCGCAAGTCCTAAGAAACTCCGAACCTGAATGACTGTCCTTGGTGGGGTCCATTTGGTAACTGACTCCACATTTGCTGGATCCACAGCTACTCCTTGAGCATTCACGATGTGACCGAGAAACTAAACTTCCTTAAGCCAGAAGTCACACTTGCTGAACTTGGCATATAGCTGGTGCTCTTTTAACTTTTCAAGTACTAGCCGGAGATGCTGCTCATGTTCTTCCTCGGACTTGGAATAGATAAGTATGTCATCGATGAAAACCACGACAAACTTGTCTAGAAATTCTATAAACACCTTGTTCATCAAATTCATGAAGAAAGCAGGTGCATTAGTGTGTCCGAAAGACATAACTGTGCATTCGAACAACCCGTACCGAGTGATGAATGCTGTCTTTGGAATATCCTCTTCGCGGATCCTCAACTGGTGATAGCTTGATCGTAAGTCTATCTTAGAGAACGCAGTAGCTCCTTTCAACTGATCAAACAGATCATCAATTCTTGGCAACGGATACTTGTTCTTAATAGTGACCTCATTGAGTGCGCGGTAGTCGACACACATCCTTTTGGTTTTATCTTTCTTTTCCACAAAGATAACTGGAGCACCCCAAGGCGATGTGCTCGGGCGAATGTATCCCTTCTATAACTGTTCATCAACTTGCTTCTTGACTTCTGCCAACTCGTTGGCTCCCATTCTGTAAGGCCTCTTGTGGATCGGTGCAGTTCCAGGTACCAAGTCAATCCGGAACTCGATATCCCTTTTTGGTGGCATTGTTGTCAGATCGTCCGGAAAAACCTCTGGATACTCTCTGACTATGGGAATATCCTCCAACTTCTTAGTGGTTTTCTCCACTGCTACCTCTTGTTCTTCACCAGTAGCCTGGTTCAGACTGATCCCTAGCTTCTGCGGTATTGGAGACTGAAAAGTTACCACTTCTCCTTTCGCATTAGTCAATTTGATGGTGCGGCTAGCGCAATCAATCACTCCTCTGTGCCTTGTCAGCCAATCCATTCCAAGAATAACATCTACATCCTTGGATTCGAGAAGAATGAGGTTGGCTGGAAAAATCAACCCTTAAATTTCAACTGTCACGGATGGGCAGTAGTGAGTTGTGGTCATGCCACCTCCAGGAGTACAAACTCGCATTGGTATCTTGAGCTTCACCAAAGATAACCCATGTGCACCAGCAAAACGCTTGGAAATGAAGGAATGAGTTGCACCAGAGTCAAACAATATTACTGCTGGTGTTGAGTTGACGGGAAATGTGCCCAATATAACCTCTGGTGCTGACTGCGCCTTCTCTGCAGATGCATGATTGACACGGGCCTGAACGAACTTGAGTCCAGCACGTCTTGGCTTCGGGCACGTACCAACCATGTGTCCATACTTGTTACAATTGAAGCAGAGTTCGGGCTTTTCTCCAAACTTCTTGGGCTGTTCTGGCTGAGCAGGCAGAGCTGGCTGAACTATTTGAGCTGGAATCTTTAGTGAACTTGGAGTAGGGTTGAGGCTGTGCTGCTCACTGTTGTTGTGACTGCCACTATGGTGGTTCTTGTTGAAGCTACCCGGGTGGTAGGGACGGTGCTGCTGGATAATCATGGTGGAAGGTCCACCCTGATGTCCCATCGTGAAATGAGGCTTCTGACACTTCCCCTGGGGAGTCCTGAACTGAGCTGCCTTCCTCTTATGGTTCATTTTGTTACACTGCTCCTCCTGACGGATAGCCTTATCCACCAGCTTCTCAAAGTCCTCATAATCTCTAGAGATCAACTGGTTGGTCAATTCATCATCAAGACCAGACAGAAACTTCTCCTGCCTCTTGGCATCGGTACGCACGTCCTCAGGGGCGTAGCGCGCGAGGCGGTTGAACTCATGCAAATACTCTATAACTGTTCTGGTTCCTTGTTGCAGGGAACGGAACTCTCTCTTCTTCTGTGCCATGATTCCCTCAGGAACCTGTGCCTTATTAAAATTCTGACAAAACTTTGACCAAGTAACTTCTGTCCCAGCTGGACGGATCACCATGTAGTTGTCCCACCAAACAGAAGCGGGACCTTGCAGCTGGTGTGTAGCAAAAGCAATCTTCTCTTGGTCGTTGCATTGCGAAAGATTCAGCTTCTTCTCAATAGCATGTAGCCAGTCGGTGGCCTCGATTGGGTTGGTGGTGCTCGAGAAAGTGGGCGGCTTGACACGGAGAAATTCTAACAGTTTGGATTGAGGAGGTGGAAGACCAAACTGCAGGTTCTGCTGCTGCTGTTGTGCTTGCTGCTGCACCTGCTGCAACACCTGATGGTACTGTTATTGCATCTGTTGCATCATCATTGACATCATCTGAGTTTGATTGTCCAACACCTGAGCGATCGTTGGGTTCTCGGGCGGTGGAGATGGACTGTTGTCAGATGCATCGCTGGCACGTGCTCCACTGATCTGCTCTTCGCTGCCACTACTGTTGTTGGATTCACGGGAACCATTTCCTGTCTTCACCATCTGAAGGGGGGGATAGGTAGAAATAAGAGAAAAGGAAGAAAAACAGGAGGCTCAGAAACTAATTTTTCTTATTAATTTAAGTGAAATTATCTTAACTTGCTTAAAACACTGAAAAAGAGGCACACAACTCCTAATTAAGGCAGCCGTACCACTGACACATGATATCGACCGCCGACTAATCCACAAGCAACAAACCTAAGCACGGAAACTAGCAAGCAAACAAAACTAAGAAGACGAGAAAGCTAAGGGCGGCGACTCTGAAGCTCGGAGCGGCGCTTGCGATCGAGGAACAGGTCTGACATCTAAAGATGGACAAGGGATAGGAACCAATTCATGCTCAACTCCAAATTAAACAAAGCAACAAATGACACAAATAAACAACGAAGCATCATGATTTTTATGCATAGAACATTTTTCATGAACTCAAATAAACACACTAATGCAACTGACCAAACAATAACTTAATGCATAAAATAGATGTATAGCCATAATGATACACATAAAGCTGCCCCATCGAACCAAGACACGACTTAGTGCATATCACCCGATAAATTCCCAACTGACTGTCGAATAAACTCCAAATAAAATTTTACTAAAACCCTAGATTGTCCCTAGTCGAGAAATCCAATTGAAGTAGCGATTAAGATTTTTCCCAAAAATCAAAGAACGAACCCCCAAATTTTCCCGAAACAAATCCAAGTGCAAAGAGCATATGCAGATGAAAAGGGGTTCAGAGGGCTCTTAGGTTTCCAGTTGGCTTGTCCTACGGTCAAGGCCTGGCTCTGATACCAACTTGTCACGCCCAGAAATTCACGAACCAGAATTTCTAAGCTGAATGTGCATTAAATCCCTGTCCAGGACCAGCCAGGGTACACAAACGACAATTGTTGACATACAGATCCACGTCTTACAAAAATAGAAAAGATTACAAATGCAGCGGAAAAGATAAAAGCGACCTAAACCGGGAAGCTTATCTTCAGCAGCGGTGAGACTCCACTCCACAGGCAATCCTTGACGGCAGCGACAAAACCAACTTCAACAAGACAGCTGCAACTAGAAAGATCTTCAGCTCTGGTGTGGGGGAAAAGAGAGCAAGACTGAGTACTACCCACTGTACTCAGCAAGTCATACCGGAAGAGGAGGCTAGGGGTTCTTTTGCATAAAGCTAGCATTTAAAAGCAGTAGTTGAAAGCAGTAAAACAGCTGTAGTAATTAACCAATATTAACCAATCACTGTCCAACACTACACCACGTTGCAACAGGCCCAACCAACCACCTGAACTACACCAGTTCATTAAGCTAAACTAGGGTGAGACTAATCACGGTGAATCTGGTTGATCGCCCATAACCGTGGGCACGGCTATTCGAATAGTTTTACTCTGGCCAGAGGTGTACAACTATACCCACAAGACACGATTCCACACATGTCGCCATGCCCCGAAGTATCACCATGATATTGTAAAGGGGGAAATCGTGATAAGACCCTCCACATAACCCTCCCCTAACCATCCACACCACGCTAAGGTTTCACCCCCACCCCTCAAAAGGCAGTGGGTGGTCCCCTCTTGCACCGCGGTGAATCCAGCAGCTGGACAACCGGACACCCCGACCGACCCAACTCCATCACGCCCACCCTCGCCACCGGTGCCTAGGAAAGGGTCGAGCTATACTTCAGATCAAGCAGTTATCCAGTCCCGCTTGTGGTAAGCACGGTAAGTCTCCCAGGGTTTCCCGTGAACCGGTCCTTAACTGCCATGGGTGCGGCCAGCAAAACCATGCACCCACAGCCCACCATTTAGTGTATTTTAATTAACTAACACCATTGCGGTGGCACCAATCCAAAACTATGCTAATAGACAAATTCTATGTAATAATGTGATCCCTTTTTGTGTACTAGTTGAGCTAAGCATGGCTAAGCATTTCCTAAACCAACATCTAATCATTTTGATACCCAGGTTATCAATGGCATATGGTAAATAATAAATGGCTGAGTAATAGGACCCATCCCACATAACATTGTAAAAGAATGCAACATTTAATAGAAATGCGGGTCATTTGTAAATTGGGTACAATATGATCAATTGTAATGCATGACTTGCCTTGCTCTCGCACTGATGAGACCACAGCAACGTCTTCGAGAAACCGCGGATCGACGAAACGGCCGAAATCTACACGACAAACAAAGCACACAAGCAAAACATGCTATAAGACTACTGAAACAGGAAAAAAAACCATTTTTAATGGATTCTTTGCATTTTTATGAATTTACTGAGACTTGAATGGACTTAAACGGAGCTCGGATGAATTACTTATGAATTTTAGAAGATAAACTGTGTTTTTACTAATAAAGAAATGTCCTTAATCAATTTATTGCGCAATAATACCCAGGGCTGACGTCATCCAGGGGGGCGGCTGCGCCGACAGGTGGGCCCCGCTTGTCAGTGCACAAGGGGAGGGAGAGGGGGCTCGGGCAAGTGGGCCCCACCGGCAGCGGCACAAGGTGGCCGGTCTACCGTGGACCGGGACCACGTGGGTGGTCCACCGCCGGTCCACGGGACCGACGGTCCGGATCGGCCTTAAAGGCGGCGCGGGGGAGGCGGCTAGGTACGGCTGGGCTCGGCTTCAAAGCCGACCGGCGGCCATGGCGGCCGGTGGTGGCACGCTCGTTCACCGGCGGTGACCGGCGGCGCGGAAGACGGCGGCGGCCAGCGCGAAGGCGGCGGCGGCGGCCGAAGACGACGGCGCACGCACGGAGGGCGGCGGCGCTCATGGCAGAGAGGGAAGGAAGGAGGAGAGGGGATTCCTCATCGGCGAGCACGGCGGCCGGCGCGAAGGAAGAAAACGGCGGCGACGGCCGGCGATGCCGAGGCACGGACGGGCGGGGGCGGCACCCTAAGAGAGAGCAGAGAGGGGTTAGGTGAAGGGAATGCGACCACGGCGGCTTGAATTGCCGGCCGGAGATGGAGGGGAGAGAAGGTCTCACCGGCGCGCGAGGAGAAAAGGGCTCCGGCGTTGTTCGGCGGCAACCAAGCGGCGGCCGAGGTGCGGACGGGCTCGGTGAGCGCGACAGCGGCGACTGCGCGGCGCGGCGGCGGCTCTAGTGGCGGCGGCGCGCGGCCGGAGATTGGCGGCAGCGGCGGAGCTCGGGTGTGACGGCGCGGGCGCGGCAGGGGGCGTGGGAGAGGAAGGCAAAAGGGGGAAACGAGGGAGGGGACTCGGGGGAGGGTTTTTATGGGCGAGGGAGGGGCGGACGTGGCCGGGGAGATGGCCGAAACCGCCAGCGACGTGGGGAGGAGAGAGAGAGTGGGGTGGGATTCAAAATGAATCCCGCTCACTTCGTGCGTGCGCGCGGGCGGGAAGGGTGGAGGAGTGGGGCGGCGACGTGGGTGCGCGGCACGGGCGCGGGAGGACCGGAGGAGGTGGGCGCGACGGTTTCGGCGGCGGTTGCCGACGTGGGGCGGGCGGCTGGAGGAAGGGGACGACCCCGACAGGTGGGGCCCACCTGTCGGCGTCCCGAAGGAAAGAGGAAGGGGCGCGGGCCGGCCCAAGAAGGAGCGGGGCGCGCGGGCGACGGGGTGGACTAGGCCGACGGCCCAAGAAGAGGGAAAAAGGAGGAAAAGAAAAAGAAAAAAGAAGGATTTTTCCTAGGATTTAAAATTGCACTTTGGTGATTTTTTAATTGGTTAAAATTATTTCCAAGGCTCTGAAAATTCCACTAAAAATCTTGTTAGAGAATTTCGTCATGTAGAACTCAAGAAAAATTTCACATACCAATTCCGATTATTAAATGCATTTATTAATTAGGGATTTAGCTCTAGGTTAATTAAGATAATTTCTTCGGACGATTTATTGAACAAATTTTTAAAGCAAGGAAAAAGGGGGAAACATCAGGGCGTGATAGTAGAGTTTGGTCCCTGAAAACGGTTTTAAAGATTTATACGCATACGGTTCTCTTAACAATATATCTCATCATAAAAAGGATGTATATTCAAATTCAGACAAATATATACCCTCTGTTATCATAATTGTCAATAACATGAAAAACTACATGAGAAGGATGTGACAATTCAAATCTTGCAAATAATTTATTCTCTAAATAGTTTAGTGGACAAAGATCATCAAAATGAATATAGCCCCAAGCATTTAAAAAAGATAGCAGTCTATGCTCTTCATTTTCGTTAGCAATGTGAATAACATGCATGTTTAAACTCAACACATGGTATTTCAACTATAGAACTAACATGTTCACTCACCAATTGTGGCATAGATATAAGTGAAGTATCACACAACACTTTTTTATCACTAGAAACATCACGCAAATTATTATGTGATAAAGGTATTTCACCAATTTCCACTATTGGTTGCTCTATTGTAGTATAAGTAGTGGACATATTTACCCTATCATAAGACATACCTTGAGTAAAGTAAATGTAACACAATTTTCATTACATTTGTTCTCATCTTCAGAAATTATAGGTACTTGATTAATTAAACATTCTACAAGCATGTATAGAGCTACGGGTATACCTTCTTTCTCTGTCTTTCTTTGCTTCCTCATTACCTTGGTTAATGTACTAAAATAACAAAATTTGTTGATATCCTTTTATAATATACATTCATGCATATCCATATATGATGTATTAAAAGTATGTTAAAACACCCTCTAAGTTTATTAAATGGAAATTTACAATATGTTTTGTAGTACTTACGTGAAAGACCAGGGGATTTGATTGGTCCCGTCAATAGACCACATTTCAAAAGACGCAAGTAATTAAATTGTTGCATACAACTGAAGATACAATATTTTTTCTCTGATTAACTGTGTTCTTTTCCAGCTATACATTGTACGTGTAATTTAACAGCATGCCTGCAGATAATGTATGATGATGCAACATATGCTTTAAATTATTTCACAAGTTAATTTGTATGGCATTTTGGATGACATGCAAAAGTACTGTTGTCCTTGGATATATAAATTATTATTTTCTGTGGAAATTTTTTTCATATAGTTACAATGTGAACATATGCAACTAATTAAGTCAACTACCATACCGTACGTGATCTATATCAAGCGATCAATGATATATACAATCTTATTAGCAAGATACGCATCACATGATGTGTGATCACGAGGAACGCGCGTGACTAATAATTAATTAACTTCCTATCACTTCCCATGCAAGCATGTAATCATGCGTGCTCCTCTACCATCACCAGTTATCACCTGGCCATCCAAAGCATGCTTGGCCTATAAATAGGAGCCATCCTCAGCGGCAATAATCTCATCAATCTCAAGCCAGCAGAGCTGCAAAGGCAAACTAGCTTCTAGCTTCTTCTTCTTGTCCTCCAAGCTCAGCTGTGCCACCCTAGCAATGGCAGCTTCCAGGGCGATGGCCACCGCACTCATGCTGCTGGTGATCCTGGCGGCGGCGACGGCGGTGGCTCCGTGCAGCATCCCTTTCCCTGACTGCGGCTCCATGTGCAACACTCCCTGCTTCAAGTTTTGCTTCACGAGGTGCTTCCTCTTCCTCAACCTCGGCGTCGAGCTGTGCCACAAGCAGTGCAGCACGTTCCCGATCTGGTGCGGCGGCTTCCTCAACTGACGAGGAAGAGAGATCTGAGATATGTCATGAACAACAACTACTACGTACTACAGAAAATAACATCGGTGCTGGTTCGTAACTAGCATCAGTTAACTGCGGTTGGTTTTTGTTGGGTTTGATTTGGTGGTATCTCAATATCTTGTTTCGTGTCGGATGATTCGCTAGCTTTTAGTACATTAATTCTTCCACAAATTAATGTTTGACGTTGGATAGATGTCAAACAAAAAATATGGAGGGAGAGTACAATGCTCTGCGGAGATATATGTGTATTTCCTTTTCAGTTATCATATGTATCATGCTTGTAACGGCGAAAGTGCGGTGTTACTGTCGTATCGATCGAATAACTCGTGTGGCTTCATGGCTTCAGAAATTCCTTCTGTGACACTTCATTCGGTGTTTTGCGCACACCTAAACTTCCAAGGTTGTACTAATAAACCACTACTATGCTTACTTTTGATCAGTAACATGGACCACACTATTCAATCGGACTAGGTAGTACTGGCCTAAACCATATGTCAGCTCCTTTATCAGACACACAGGGAGATCACTACTATACAACATATATAGCATCCTGGTTGGTCCATCCATAACGGAGACTTACGATCCATCCCAGAGACACTCACCTGTAACGAGTTGGGAAACGCTCCGTTCAAAATGCGGCCTCATGGCTGAACCCATCACCGATAACCCCTCATATTTGATGGGCTAAATTTATGGCCCTGTATATATAGGACGTCTGTGATAGAGCACAACCAAACCACATCACTGATTAACAGATGAGGGGTCGGTGATGGGTGCAAGCTATTAGCCTGTCAAAGATGTCTATAGTCATGTTTGACGGGCCCAATTTACAGCCCGACACTGGTAACCTCGTATATCTACAACAATACAACCTGTCATAGCATATTTACCTCCTAACCTACCCTTAACCCTAGAATTATTTTTTTATCTCCCCCAACCCCCACCCAGCCACCCCCTCTCTTTCACAAACTCTCTATATCGAGCTCTCTATCACTCTATAGCTCTCTCCCTCACCTAGGCAATGGATAGCCACCCAGGAGACGGCGGTGACAAAGGGCGGCCAGATCTAGCTTCCCTGACCCGAGGAAATGGATACTACACCGGCCATCTTCTGTTCTCCCCGTCTAGCTCCCAAGCATCATTGCCACCACAGCCTACAACCTCGAGTGTCGGCCGCCTCCTCGTCTCCCCACTCAACCTCCAGAACCACGAGAGGCTATCACTTTCTCACTGCGAGCACCAACCATGCCTCCTTCACCTTTGCATCCTGGGATGGCCTGAATAGTGGCCTACGGTCACGGTCGTGATCGGGGTTAGGATTGGGACCGCCGGCACCTCCACCCCTGCACGGCTGTCCTATTCGTCCACTCTCCTCCACGCGCCTTCGTTGCCATTATCGGCATCGTCTTCACCCGCTTGGGGTCGGGGTTGGTCGCTACCATCTCAGGGGTGCCCGATCTTTCCTCCCCGATGTCCGAGGCCACCAGATCTAGCCACTTGAGAGTTAACAGCTGCTTGATATGGTCACCCACACCTTGGGGACCTCGGTGGTTTCCACGGTTCAAGCTGGCGATGGCAACAATGACTACGGAGATATGCGGACAACGACGGCGGCAATGAGATTCGAAGGGGAGCATCGATATTTTTTTTTTTCATGGGCATTTCGCATGGGTGACAGGCCGTGTTGTGTAATTCTTTTTTCCCATTATCTGCATTGGTGACAGGTCATGATTATAATACTTCAGAGATAAAGGTCATTGGTGAAGGAAGAGGACCCAACACAAATGAGATTTTCACATCAATCACCACTCATTTCTGACAAGGCATCTTGTTATCATAGATGAGGGGTACAGCCCATTACGGATGGCCGGTTTCGTAGTAGTGTATGCTTAATTCCAAGCTTCTAAATGGTGTAATTTTGCAAAAAAAAAAATCTATATGTGAATATTTTGGGGAATGTTGTAATCTTATTTTTGAATTGTATAGTATTTAATTTGTTAAATTGTACCTTCAAATAATTAAGTTAAATTATTCAGATGTTTAGTCATCCAGCCATTCTGAGGATAGGAACACAAATTGCTACAAATTGCTACGTACTCCCTCTGTTTCAGAATGTAAGTTATATAGGTGTAAAGTCTTACATTCTAAAATGGAGGAAGTATATCACGAGAATTTTAAATATATATTTAATCTTCCAAAAGATGAGGAGTGCCCTGCATTTAATAAGTGATCACGTGAGGGATCTATCGGCCTTCTCAACATAACCGTTGACTCACTGAGCAATGGAGTACTTCTATACTGGAGCTACCGTACGTACAGTAGTTAACAACACGATTGTTCATTTAATTCTAAGCGCATGATATGTCACGTGTTTTTTTAATAGAGATAATTTTTATTCCTTTAGTATCTGTTGTTCCTGATGTACGATCGATATAGCAAAAGCTAGTTTAAATTTGCGTCCCTTGTTGACTCAGCAAAATATCTGCACACAGCTAAGGTGACTAAAGCATCGGTATATATATACAATGTGAGCATATGAAGCTAATTAAGTCAAGTATCATACGGCCGGGTAATGTATATCAATCGCTAATGATAAATATATACAATGTTGTTAGCACGATATGCATCACATGATGTGAGATCATATGCACGAGAAACGAGCGTGGCTAATAATTACTCGCTCCATTTCTAAATATTTAACACTGCTGACTTTTTAGCACATATTTGATTATCCGTCTTATTGAAAAACTTTTATGAAATATGTAAAACTATATGTATACATAAAGGTATATTAAACAATGAATTAAATGATATAAAAAGAATTAATAATTACTTAAACTAGGAAGGAAGCCCGCGCGGATGCGCGGACAATTTATTTATATAAAAAACTACCGAAAAAAGTCATATATTATCATAAAGAACCATAGATTACCTTATAACTTTACCCTGAAAGAAGGAAATATTTATATCATGAAATATGCCATAGATTTTAATATACTAAATGATATAAATGATAATATCTATCATATTCAAACAAAAATCACTTTATTTCAGTTATATGCAAACTTTCCTATCATCCTTTGCAAACGTAATATGAGTTTTGATCTTTTTTTTCTTTTGTTATACATCTAATTCACCTATACATGTTCATAGGTAATATACAAAAGAATGCTCTATATAGTCATTTTTATACCACAATTTATATGAGAACAACATAATTTAAAAGATAAAATATGGTTCCATATGACATTTTCTATTGTATGTTTCGAATGGTAGTCTCTTTTATGTACATACTTTTCTATGTTTTTTTTTGACAAATATTTTTCTCTTATATAAAGTAGGGTATGTGTATGTGCATTCATAGCGTGGGTGTCCACACGTTTATATGACTGCCTATGATTGCCTTTTACATTGTTAGTTAAAAGAATACTTTCTAAAAAATTAGTGAGGTTGGCATGAAGCAGCGCTATGGCTGACTTCTTCGTCAACCTTGCAAAGAGTGATTGATACATATATACATAATTTGAGGAAAACCTTAGTGCTATAAGGAAAGAAACAAAAACTACCAGACATGGTGGACCATATATGCACTCCTTTTTTTATATCTCCATATATGCACTCCTTTTTTTATATCTCCAGTGTATGTACGTGCATAAGCGAGGGCTTACGTGAAGAAATCTAATTTAATGGTTGAAAATAATAGATTCACCTGTTTAAGTGTAAATTGATGGCTAGATATTTTTTCCCTTATATTTTTTCTTAAATTTTCTCCTATTTATTAGAGTATCACATGGCATCTTACAAGTGTTTGTAAGAGTATAAGAACGCTATTACTCATACTCACAGTCTACTTGTAGTCATTCATTGTTTATAATGATTTTGTGGCATCCTCTATTTACCTCTCTTTTTTTTTTGTTAATGGTTGCCACTTAGTATCATCCTTTATTTTTAGTGCTTGATGACACATATGCTTACTGGATGTTAACTAATTATTAGGTGCATTGTGCATGGATGTACCATAAGCAATATAACTTGTTGAGAAATACCTGTATACGTAGGTACGTATACGTAGGTACGTACTTTTCTTAAGGAGGAATACCTACATAGGTACGTACTCATCATCCTTTACCACTTCACTGGCATGCATAAATAAATAGAAAGTGCTATATATATCGTTAGATTGACTTTGTAAAGCCTCACCAATAAGAAGAATGCCCACGCTCTTGAAAACATATATTTTTACATCATATATTTTTTATTGTACATTTTTTCACCATATTTGTGGATTAATAAATTTTGCTTTTCTACTATAGAAAATAATATTTTAAAAAATCATCTGTTTTTTTCAACCGACGTACATATATTTTTTTAAGGCTCTTATAGCTTTTCTTTTTTACTTGCATATATACGTACATATTTTTCTAAAGTAAACAGTGCTTTTTAATAGTTTTCTATTGTACATAAGTTTAATAGTTTTTTATCATACATATATGTACTTTTTTAAATGAACAGTACCTAAAGATTTTTTTTAACCGTGCGTACGTACGTCAGATTTTCCTTCCTTTTCCATTGTTTGTACGCACCTGACATTTTCCGGTATAAACATACACATGATTTTAAGAGGAATTAAATAGATATAATCTAATGGTCTAGAATAACGGGTCCACCAATTTAAATGAAAATCGACGGTGAGATTATAAAATGCCACGTGGCAACCTAAGAGCGTTTGTAGGAACGCCACATGGCGGCTTAGGAGCGTTTGTAGAAAGATTAATGGACTTTTAGTATATGATGATAGATATATTTTTTGAATAAGACGAATGATCGAACATGTTTAAAAAAGTCAACGGCGTTAAATATTTAGAAACGGGGGAGTAACTTGTTATCATTTCCCATGCATGCATGCTCCTATACTATCATATGTACGCTGTCAGAATACGTACCTTAGATTGTTAGTATATTCTAGGATATAAAGAACACTAATGAACTTAGGCAGCACAAATGATGAAATGAGAACCACAGCAACACCGCTAAGTTCCCACCAGCAATAAAAAAGGTAGTCACCCGATGAATTGGGCTCATCGAGCCAATCCTTCGAGCGCACCCTCTGCCCCCTTCCTCCACAATGGGCCCAAGCTGCTTACATATATCACAGAATCAATATCCACATATCTAGTACTCTATAGAATCATAAAGGTCACGGAATCAATCACGTCAATTTTTGAGTAAATCACAATGTATGCCACAGCTAACATATCACAGAAATATACAGAACAAGAAACATAACAAAAAGTGAAGGCCCCGGCGCCACAGTCATTGCACCACCGGGCCACCGCACTAACCAGTCGGTGGAGGAAAAGATCTCATCCTCATGAGAAGAGGTGTTCCCGCCACCTCCCATTCGCCTTTCCCTCTCCAACCATCAGGGACGAGGAGGGAACCGTCACGGTTGCTTGTGTTATGAACAACACTTGTCTTCACCTCAGAGCAAAAGGACCAAATATATATAGCTACAAGCATACACAAATATACAGAAAAACCCTTTACAAATAAAGGAATATAAAATCTAAATATACATCTAACACCCCCCCCTCAAACTCATGGTGGATCAACAACACTGAGTTTGGAGAGATAGAACCTGTGTTGAGCTCTAGTTTGTGCCTTGGTAAAGAAATTAGCTAGCTGCAACTCGGATGGCACATACTGAAGAGCAATAACCTGATCCTGTACCTAGGTGCGTGTGTAAGAAGCATCCACACCAATATGCTTAGTAAGCTAATGCTTGATAGGATCACGAGCAATACTAATAGCGCCTGTACTGCCCGACAACAAAGAGATTGGGGAAGTCACAGAAACACCAAGATCCTCAAGTAACCAACGTAACCAAGTAACCTCTGCTGTCAAAAGGGCCATAGCTCGTAACCCATCGTCTACACTAGAACGAGAAACTGTTGTTTGTTTCTTAGTCTTCCAAGCAATGAGGGAACTACCAAGAAAAACACAATAAGCAGAAAGAGATTTGCGACAAGAGGAATCACTAGCCCAAGTATCAGAATACCCTTGAAGTTGTAAAGATGTGGACCGTGGAAAGAAAAGACAACGAGAGATAGTCCCACGAAGATAACGAAGAACACAAAGAAGATGACTATAGTGAAGTTGGGTGGGAGTAGAAACAAACTGACTCAGAATATGCACAGCATAGGAAATATCAGGACGAGTGACAGCAAGATAAACAAGAATCCCTACGAGATGGCGATAGAGAGTGGGATCAGCTAATGGCACACCAGTAGTGGCAGAAAGATGAAGATTAAGTTCCATAGGAGTGTTAACCATGTGTTGGTCAGTGAGAGAAGCCCTATCCAGAAGATCCTAAATATACTTCGTTTAGGAAAGATAAAAACCCTTAGGGGTAAAGGAAACCTCAATCCCTAGAAAATAGCGAAGAGAACCAAGATCAGATATAAGAAATTGAGCATTGAGACGTGCCTTAACAAAAGCAATAAAATCAGCATCATCGCTAGTGATAATCATATCATCAACATAGTGAAGAAGAATGGTACGACCACGAGACGAAGTATGGACAAAAAGTGCATGATCATGAGCACTGGCCGAAAAACCTGCAGCAGTGACTACAGAAGCAAACTGTTGAAACCAAGCACGAGGAGCCTGCTTGAGCCCATAAAGAGAGCAGCGAAGACGACAAACCATACCCTCAGGAATCGAATATCCTAGGGGTGGTCGCATGTAAACCTCCTCATGCAATTCCCCATTGAGAAAAATATTTTTAATATCAAGTTGGGAGATATTCCAGTGATGAGCAGAGGCTACTGCAAGAAGAGTTCGAACAGTGGTCATGTGAGCCATAGGAGCAAAAGTTTCATGATAATCACGACCATGCTCTTGTTGAAATCCACACGCTACAAGACGAGCTTTATAGCGTTCAAGAGTTCCATCAGAGTGAGTCTTGACCTTATAGATCCATGTATACGTGATAGGACGAACATGAGATGTCAATGGAACAAGATCCCAAGTATCAGTACGCTCAAGTGCAGCAAGCTCCTTTGCCATCGCATGTTGCCATATTCTTAATGAATAACAACATCACGATAAGGACTAGGCTCAGCGAGAACAGTAGCAACATAACCATAGCGATCCTCTGGACGAATCGTAACTAAATTATGATCCCGCAGATTGTATCTCGGAGGAGCAACATTCCGTACGCTCACAGGCTGTAAGAAGACACATAGCAAGAACTCCCAAACATATGCAAATTAGAGTAGTCAGGAGGTTGAACACAAAGACGCTCATGAGGAAGCCCACCCTGAAGAGCAGAAGAAGGTTGGATGTTGGTCAAGTATGTAGCTATGGAAACAGCCTCAGCCTAAAAATGAGGCAGAACAGAAGAAGCAATTGTAAGAGCTCGAGTAGTCTCAAGGAGATGACAATGCTTACTTTCCGCCACACCATTCCGTGCATGAGAACTAGGGCAGGTGAACTGGGAAAGTGTACCCCCGCTCAGAAAGAAAACTATGCAGCTCACGAGAAAGGTACTCACCACCCGAATCAGCACGAAACATTCGGATGGGTGCATCAAAATGAGTACGAACTATGCGAGCAAATGATTTGTAAATAGCCAAAACCTTGGTGTGATGAGACATGAAATAAATCCAAGTATGACGAGAAAAATTGTCTATAAATACCCCGTTTCGAAACAAAAGGAGCAGGTCCCCAACCATCAGAATGAACAAGTTCAAAGGGACGCTTAGATACAGACTCACTAGTAGGATAGGAAAGTTGGATCTGTTTCCCAAGTTTACAACCTTGACATTGATTTAAGGACACATCGCCCGACACAGACCCTAAGAGACCTCGACAAACTATAGAAGATAGACGAGAGCCACAAAGATCGCCCAAACGATGATGCCACTGAGCGAAGGTCCCTGTAGAGGAGGCAGCAGAAGCAAGAAGACAGGTAGGTGCAGCGGAAGGAAGACAAAGCCAGTCAAGCTCCCAAAGACACTGAGAATCATGGCAACGAGGGCCAGTACCAACCAGGAGACCCGTGCGTCGATCCTAAACACAACAAGAGTCAGAATCAAGAATAACACGACAACCATTCTGCATGGTCAAATTTGGAACATAGGAGATAGAAGGAACACTAAAAGAAGAAGAAGAAAGAGTCCCACGACCCACAACAGAAAGAGGGGTACCATCGGCAGTTTGAACAATAATAGGGACTAAAGGATGACATATCGATAAAAGACAAGACTTATCAAGGGTCATATGGAAAGAAGCACCAGAATCAAGAATCCACAGAAAAGTACCTGAAGCAAATGAGGATCCCTCATTGGAAGACTGAGAACCAGGAACAACAGAACCAGATTGTGCAGAGGGCAAAGCAATTGAACCAGCTGAACCTGTCGAAGCAAAAGCAGTGAGGCGATGCAGTAACATAAGGATCTCCTGTGTATCAGAACTGCTAGTACTCTTCTGAGAAGAAGAGCTAGTACTCTTCTGAGAAGAACTCCCAGCAACAGGTGATGAATGACTACGCCATAAATCCTTCTTCTTCCTAAAGCAAAACAACTCCACATGTCCATCTCTATCACAATAAGTGCAATGAAGATGACCACTGGAAGATGATACCACTAGAGAAGAAGTATGTGCTGGTGAAGTAAAGGACTGAGCTGCTGATGATGAAGACAGTGAAGCTGTGGTACGAACAGCGAGTACTGAAGACGGACGCGATAGAATACCAGCTTCACGAAGACAAATCTCCTCATAACGAATCTCAGTAAGAGCCTCCATCAAAGTAACACGGGGGTGCCGAGCAAGCAACTGTGCACGGATCGACTCATACTCAGAGCGAAGACGTGTGAGGAAGTCATAGATGCGGCAAAGATCAATGTGAGACCGCTGACGCTGACAACACTGACAATTACGACAAATATTAGGTCCCAAAGAATCAAGCTGGCGCTAGATAAAGGATAACTGTGTATAGAACTCATCCACTGTAGCATCTCCCTGCTGTAAAGACTTCTTCTGACGCACCATAGCAAGATATAGAGCATCACCAGTAGGTGCATGACGGTCACGAAGGTGTGTCCACATGAGATGAGCTGAAGCAAGGGTAACCACATCACCAGTAAGATGGACCTCCATACTAGTTACAAGAATAACAGAAGCACGAGCATCCTCATCCAACCAAGTCTTGTACATAGCATACTGACCCTGATAAGTTTCCATAACATCATCATACTCCTCTTGTGCCTTTGCTCTATCTTCATCAGTAGTCTGAGCTGAAAAAGTAGGCACAGCTCGAGCCAAGGGGAAAGGGGGGCAAGCTAGCTCACCAGAAAGAACGTCCCAAAGGCATTGACCACGCATATTTAGATGCATATGCTGAGCCCAATGATTATAGTTGATGCCATCAAAAATAACTGGGCAATGAGGAACTGAAACTGTGCCTGATAGAGATGACATTGGCATGAAGCAACGGGCGACAGCGACAGCGCAAATGAAAGCAGCAGCAAGCGAAAGAACAGGAACCTCCGAGCGGCAATCCTGGGTTGGTTCTGTCGATCCATCCAAGGAAGGTGTTATGAGTACAGCGGCGGGGTGGCCCAAAGTCGTCTTCATCCGAGGAAACCATCCCTTCCCTTCCACCGGGTCCACCACCTCCAAGATGTGCAGCCGGAGATCAAATGTGAGACATTTCTTCTCCGTCGGGGGTGCCGGGTGTGCCTCTGAGACGAGTGCCTCGAACATGTCCGTATCCTCAACCTCCGGCTCTCTCCACTAGTCTTGCATCGGCTCAGGGATCTCAAGAGTGAACTCCATGGGGATTAAGGAAAGGTTGGACGACCACGCCAGGACTTCCGTCATGCAAGCATCCACCGGCTCGAACCACTCGATAAGCTGACAGCCAATTTTGTTAAGAAATTGCTTTACTGCGTCTGCCTCCACCGCATGCGCCGGAAGGCCCTCAATCCCCAACTTCACAACATGCGCCATCCTCGAGCTCTGGACGTGAATCGCACGGTGCCAACAACGGAAGGAGATTTGGGCCCCCGCAACGTAAAGACGGTCGGACCTATTGAGAACATTCGTGCAACCCTCCTCACGAGCAAAGATAATTAGGAAGTCGGAAGGCCTTGTCACCTCGACCCGCACGTTGCCATGCTAGATGCCACACGACCGACCGAGTTCCTCCATCACCATGGCCGACGAGACTTCACGCTTGCCCGAGAGGACACTGGCCACGAGCGCCCTGCCACGCAGGCGTTCTTCAAGCGTCGTCATCCCCGGGGTCTAGGAGAGGACCCCCCCTGGCTAGATTCCAGCTGCAGGAAAGGATCACTCGTGCCAAGATTCCCCATCGCCCTATGTGCTTGCTTCGAGGAGGAAGGGGCACTTGGAGGAGGCGCGTGAGCGCGAGGAGCCGGTTCCACAGGCAGAGCAGGACCCAACGCCCCCTTGTCCTGAGCCGAGGGAGCGGCGGAAGACACCTGCTTCGTCTTCTTGTTCACAGCACTGGCAGCCTCCTTCCTTGATGCAGCAGTAGTTGGAGCCCAGGCAGCGTTCACCGCCGCCAGCTAGCGCTCGCTAGATAGGGAGTGAACGTCAAGCCTGCAATCCTTCTCCAGATGGCCTGAGTACCAGCACCGGTAGCAGCGAGGAGCCGCCTTGCAGTCTGCTTTGAGATGCTCCAACCCTAGGTAGCAGAGACATCTTCCATGTAACCATTTAGGGATAGGACAGGGGAGGGGGGCGTAGGTGGAGTAATTGCGGTGGTTGGGCGGCGGCGAATTTACTCCTTCGCTTCAAGATACACCAACCTGCGTCAATGTCCTGCTGAGGCCTTGTTTAGTTCGTGAAAAGAAAATTTTTGGGTGTCACATGGGACATTTGACCGGATGTCGGAAGGGGTTTTCGGCCACAAATGAAAAAACTAATTTCATAACCCATCTGGAAACCGCAAGACAAATTTATTAAGCCTAATTAATCTGTCATTAGCGCATGTGGGTTACTGTAGCACTTATGGCTAATAATAGACTAATTAAGCTTAAAAGATTCGTCTCGCGATTTTCATATAAACTATGTAATTAGTTTTAAATTTTATCTATATTTAATGCTCCACGTATGTGTCCAAAGATTTAATGTAACGTTTTTAGGAAAAAAAAATTTAGGAACTAAACAAGACCTGAGAGAGTACAGGCGGACCAGCTGGGACCGGTACACAGCAGGAGACCGGACGACCTCCGCCCAGGAGACGGAAGCGGCTTTATCTGGACGGCGGCCATGTCGGAGTGAGCGGCCGCCGGGGGAGGGTGGTGGGACGACGACGACGCACTCATCTTCTCAAGTCTCCTCCATATCCCTCACTTGGAATTCGACCTTGACAATCTCATAAGCTTCCCTCAATCTTCCAGCACGGCCCAAGAAATCAACCAGGCAGCCGTACCCGATTTGTCGGTAGAGATCAAAAGAAGCAAACAACGTTGGTTGGTCGCTGTGGCCTTGCATGTCGAGGAAGAAGGGGATACAATCATGTTAGGAATCTCTCCTCTCACTCTCTAGGTGTTTATCACAAACACTCAAGTTTCTGGCTAGTGACGCACGCACGCGCAAGAACTCAACAACACAAATAGTTTTGGTTGATGCGGAGGCTAATCACAGCTCACACCATTTTCTTCTTTATATAGACTTAAGTACATGCAAAAGAAAAGGATCAGCCAACTAATTTGGCCTTACTCCAACATGCAGATGCCATGCAAAAGGTAACTAGCTAGACCTATTCTTCCGCTACAAAATCACTTCGTGGCCTTCCAGCCTGAGCTGCAGCTCTGCATGCATCTTAACACATCCAACTAAATGCTTGCATGCAGCCACTAATCACTAGCTCTACATGCTAATGCAACAGCCTTTACACATCGTAGATATCGGCATGTTCGTCCGGCCGCATCACGCAGCTCACAGCAAGCACGTTACACACGTACTGGCTCGATCGGATCCTTTGCTGCCACACACTACTACCTTGTGCAAAACATATACAAACCAAATGCATACAAAATAGAAGAATGCATATGCTCTAAAGACAAGATTATTGCTAACAAATCAGTCATGGAGAAGAGAGAGGGGATGTATCCACTGCAAATGGCACAAGTGGGAGAAGCAATCAACACCAACACATGCTCACCGACCGACGAGAGGCGACGAACAACAGGTTGCAAGCACGAGCATGAGCAGACAGCTAAAGCACTTTATGCGCATGCATACTGCAGTATCATCAAAACACACGTATATATATGACTAAAATAATCCATCCATTATTGGGCACACACAAAGCAGAGCCGTGTGTTAATACCTACAGTACACATGCTACTAAACTAAAGCGCGCAGAGACGTCTTCAGTCGTCCACGTCATGAGAATTCATGACACGCTGCTGTCGCATTTTTGGCTACGACTGTACGTAGCGCCATGATTCGATCGATCGTGAGGTTTGATTCGAGGCACGGCGCCGGCGCGGGTAGCTAGTTTGGCAGCAAACTGGTGTCATATACTCCCTCCGTTTTCTAAATATTTGACACCGTTGACTTTTTAGCACATATTTAGCCGTTTGTCTTATTCAAAAACTTTTGTGAAATATGTAAAATTATATGTATACATATAAGTATATTTAACAATGAATCAAATGATAGGAAAAGAATTAATAATTACTTAATTTTGTTAATAAAACGAACGGTCAAACATATTTAAAAAACTTAATAGCGTCAAATATTTAAAAACGGAGGGAGTAGTATCGACCAACGCAGGCTCGGGCGGTGGTTGTGTGTGCTAAACTCTACTACATTTATTGTATAGGTTATTTGTTATGTTTCTTTTTTTTCCCCAAATAGTTGTATGTCGTTTTATTAAGGGGAAAAAAAAGGTCTATATACCCCTATAACAGTCTAACCCTGATCTTTGCAATACCAACGACTCTGAACTCTCCTTAACAGACCCAAACCTTAATTAAAATAAAAATCAGTAGAAAAAATTTGACCTACTCGCCCATGCATTAAAGATTAACGACATATTAAAAATCAGTTATTGAAAGATGCTTATCAGCAGTGACTGTTGAACTAATCCAGCGCGACGACACTCTACAGGTTTGCTGTAAATCTGGAGAGTAATTTATCACCATTGAAAAAAAAATCATAAGATACTATATATATTTGTAAAACTAGCTTGTACCTTTAAGTACTAGTAAATCAGGTACCAAAAATTTTTAGTGTGGAATTTATGTAACTTAAGGTACTCCCTCCGTTTCAAAATGTTTGACACCATTGACTTTTTAGCATATGTTTGACCGTTCGTCTTATTCAAAAACTTTTATGAAATATGTAAAATTATATGCCTACATAAAAATATATTTAACAATAAATCAAATGATAGGAAAAGAATTAATAATTACTTAAATTTTTTGAATAAGACGAACGGTTAAAAATGTGCCAAAAAGTCAACGGCGTCAAATATTTCGAAACGAAGGGAGTAGTAAATTTTTCTCAGGTCTGAAACTAGTTCATATCGAATTGGCCTTCCCAAGGCTTGCATGCACCGCAACAAGTTGGCAAATAAAAGGTACGTGTACCGTATACGTATATATAATTAAAATTCAAAAAAGAAGGTATATATAATTAGTCCCAACTAGTTATTTGCATATGAGCATCTTGCTCAGTCTGATGATTCTTGATTGCAGATATCTATACAATCCCATCAAAGATTATTCCTAGCTAGAATATGAAGTTATTAATAATAAAGAGGTACCGAAATCCTAGCTAATAAATCTCCTCACAAATTAAATAGTACTACTCCTGTATAGTTGGGTCGTTGGCCCTAAGCACACAAGTATTCTCTCTCTCTAGTACATTCTCATGTTCTTTCAGGATCAATAGTTCAGTACTAGTCATCTCCTATCTCTCGTGTCGCCCTCCCCCAAGGGCGGCACGTGAGGCGTCGAACTCCGGCCGCCCCCTCCCCCCATCTTCCTCCTCCGCCTCGCCGCCGCCTGAGCGGCCGCAAAGATGGCGCCGGCGGGGCTCCTCGCTTCTCGCCGACCTCGTCTCGTTCGGGTGGCTGGGGGAGCAGCCCAGGATAGTGGCGACAGTGACCGCCAGATCCGCGCCGCCTCAACCAGATCTGGCGGGGTGGCGGCTGGCTGTGGGGATGGCAACGGCGACGGCAGGGGCGCGGCTGGGTCCACGGCAGTGGGGATGGCGACGGCGGCGGGGTTCCTCACTTCTCACCGACCTCGTCTTGTTCGGGCGGCTGGGGGAGCAGCCAAGGACAGTTGTGACAGTGATCGCCAGATTCGCGCCGCCTCAGCTGGATCTGGCGGGGTGGCGGCTAGCGATGGGGATGGCGACGGCGACGGCAGGGGCCCGGCTGGGTCGACGGCCACGGGGATGGCGACGGCGCCGGATCCGGCCGCGCTGAAGGCGCATCCGGCCTCCCGACGGTGGATCTAGCAACCCAGCGGCTGGATCGGGCTAGCTCGTGGTGGGAGCGGCAGAGCTCGCAACGACGTGGCGGCGGCAGCAGGGCAAGCTCGTGGCAGGAGCGCCCGTCGGCGGCGGCGGCAACATCCGTCAGCAGGAGCTTCTGGAGGTGGTCCTGTCAACGGCGGTGGCTGCCGACGGCGGCCGCTGTATCAGCAGTGTCCACGGCGGCTCTCGGCCAGATCTGGTTGTGACCGGTGGTGGTCGGCTGGCGATGTTGGCGGCGGCAGTTGTTGCCCGCTTGGTGGTGGAGGGCGACGGTGCAGCGCCAGTTTGCGTAGGCGGTGGCTCGCGTCGGTGGCAGCGGCGATGGCGGCCTTGACTATGGAGGCGGTGGCGACATCGGCGGTGGGGAAGGAGTCGGGTGCGAGGTGAGGATGGCGACGGCGAGGTGGCTGACCGTTCGATAGCAGCGGCTGCGGTGGTGGTGACTGTGTCTGTGGTAATTTGGCGCGGCATCGTTTGGTGGAGGGGTCAGAGAGATCGGCTTGGCATAGAGAAACGCAGCCGATGGCAGTGGAGGCCGGCTCGGCGCGAGAGACGCGGGCGGTGGAGATGGAGGCAGGCTTGGCGCGGGAGGAGCGGCCCATGGAGGAAGGCCGGATTGGGCGAGGCGCATCCGGCGGAGGAGGCCGGCTTGGCGCAGAGAGGTGTGGCTGACGGTGGAGGAGGCGACCTAGGTGTGAGGAGGAGCTGCCGGTGGGTGTGGAGTGGACTTCGCGCATGAAGGTTGGCCGACGGGGGGCGCCGTTGCAGGGATCTCACATGTCGGCAGAGCTAGTGTAGTGGTGGAGCATTGGTGCGTCAGCCATGGATTCGCAGGTGGTGAGCAGCGGGTGAAAACCCAATCTGGCCTTGGCCGGACCGACAACGATGGTTCATTGCCCCTCGTGAGGGTGTTGTTGTGCTGTCTCACCCCTCAAGAGTGATTGCCAGGTGAAAGCAAAGTCTTGGCTCCTTTGAGTCCCGATGGATGGTGGCGGCGGTCTTCCGTCGCTTCTCTTCTTGAAGATGTCATTTTGGCATCCCCTTGGAGGCAATCTTGTCTGTGTCCCTTTGATGGCCTAGTGGTGGTCGGTCACGCTTAGTGGCGGCCGGTCCGGTGCTAGCCTTCTCCTGGGCTTGTGTGTTGGCGATGTCGGTGTGTAGGTAGTGGTATAATTTTTCCTTTTTCCTGGCTACGACCCTCCAGGGTCGTAACCTTGTAATTTTTTCCTACTCTATCAATAGAACTTCACACCGTCTCGTGTGAGTCGTTCAAAAAAAATATATTCTTTCAGAAAGTGTCACTGTTGTCTGTTGTCTTACTATTTACTATAGTGACACTTTTTCAAATACAATCTTTTGGCAAGAAATGCCATGTTTCGGAAAAAAAAAACGGGGAAGCCCATCTGCTTGAAGTACACCATGATATTGATTTCAATCTGTCTGGGAGATCATGTGGAGACAAAAATATATACATATATATACATACATATATACATATACACACATGTGTGTGTATGAATAAACATTAAGATTTGATATGTGAAAAACATTATTAAATTTTTCATTCAATTCAATCAATTATATTTTAAACATTTTTATAATATGACTTGAAATTAATGACAATGATTATCAACACATTATATACAATTATTTGTATTGAGGTGAATTATTAAACGATCCCTCCTTTATGCAAGGTAGCTTTATTTCACTGTACGTGATGGCAAGATAAAGGATGTCGATCGGATTTCTTTATCACTATATAATTGGTCAAGTGGTAAAGTTCCTAGCTAACAGACACGTGCTATGGATATTATAAAATGTTACGCTATGGATATTATAAAATGGTACTCGATGGTAGCAACGGGATGCCGGATCTTCCGTCAAGTGAAGATAACTGTCAATTTGGTGGAAACTTGATACGTACACAATCCGGCTTTTGATCAACACGATCCAAACCCTACAATCATAGCACCATGTCTCCTCTGGTTATCAACCGTGCCGAAACCAAATTGACTAATCCCTGAATCAAAGAACACAAGCAAGAACAAGAAAAACAACAACTCAATTGTAGATGAATGATATCAAGGACTCGAAGTTGGGGTTTCACAAACCGATCTAGCGGCGAAAGTGCGAAGGTAGAAATAATCTAAGCAAAACCCAACCCTAACACAATGAAGGCTACTGAATATATAGGTTTTAGGGTCGACCTTAGACCCATGGACACTACCCTATTAGACTTCGACTCGATACACGGCCCAACGGGCCCAAAGATGGTGACACAGCACCCGGACAGATTCTGAACATCTTGTTTTGAAGATTCATGTTGAGTCGGAAGGAATTTTGATGTGGGACAAGATTATTTCGAATTGTGATCTCGTTAGCTTTCCATGCATATATAGAACGTTGAAATCGGAGTCTGAATGCAACCTGGGTGACGAATTTAGTGTGGATTGCTCTTGGAGCCCGAAGTGGACTCGAACTTGATATGATATGAGTTGGATCTCTATCTTGACTTGATCCATCTTCTAGCCTCTCTCCAAGTGCTCCATGATCCTCTCCATAACTCCTAATCATAATTAAATCAATAAATCAATAGGTCACAATCTATCCGCGAGATAGCACATAAAGAAGTACTTAGGAACGAGCTCACCTGTAAATTTAATTGTCGGGCGCAAGCTCTAGTGATTGGACCTTACAAAACAACTCGAGAAGTAGCGTTATCTAAAGGAGTAATGTCCTTATCACTTGATTTCTCTGTTCCAAAGGAGTAATACTCAAATCCAATACGTGAGAAAAAAAACTCAAATCCAAATTAAATCTTAACATCCACTCCATCCATCATAAAATATAATAACTTTATCAATCGTTTTAACATATAAGAACTTATTTTTAAATATACCTAGCTATCGCTTCAGCTACTCTCTCATTTCGATCAATCATAACTTTTTATCTGTTATTTAATTTTTTTTATCTATTTTTTCATCTCAACCAATTACAACCATATTTTACTTGATTTCTTAATGGAGCTAATCTTGGTTAAAATGTTGGTTTAGTGCTGTTTCACAGGTGGTACCGTGCTTTTGTTAATACTTAATAGTACGTCGCAACTCTGCTGTATAATATGTTTCTGTCAGTGTCAAATGAAGTCTACTTCAGGGGTGTTTTATATCCAGGGATGTAAAGTTTTGATGTGCCACATCGGGTATTATATAGGATGTTTTATGGGGTGTTTGACACTAATAAAAAAACTAATTACAGAATCCGTGGGTAAACCACGAGATGAATTTATTAAGCCTAATTAACCTGTCATTAGCAAATATTTACTTTAGCACTACATTGTCAAATCATGGAGTAATTAGCCTTAAAAGATTCGTCTCATAAATTAGTCGTAATAGGTGCAATTATATTTAATCCTTCATGCAGGTGTTCAAACGTTCGATATGACGGAGTGAAAAATTTTGGAGTGGGATATAACCAGGGCCTCAATTCTTCGGCAGAGATTCTGTTGCTTGCTGCTGAGGAGGAGCACTCACTATATAGCTCAATCCATCTTCCTCTGCAAAGCGTACGCACGACACTACGACACTCTGGTTGCGATCGATCACTCCCTGATCGCGAGTTCTTGGTCTGCGAGCGTCTGCAATTAAGGTACGCTATACCTTGATAGTCGCTGTATCTGAATTTACAGGTTATTGCTTTATTCGTTCCTATGTTTTCAGCTTTTAGTTTGTTATTAGTTCTTGGACGCAATATTAAAGTTATGTTCGATCTTTAATATAAGCGCATGCATGCGCTAGCTAGCTGATGCATACCTATAAGCACACGCAGCATGCACTAGCTAGCTAGTCTTACGCACATAGAGGCAGACCTATCATAGAATGGTTACATGCATATATAAATTTGCTCATATATGCCTTATTCTACATATGCTTTTCATTTTCTTGCGTACTAACCTCAGTTTACTACCGTATGCATATATATACAATAAGCAGGAAAAATACATACAACAGTGTGCGCTAAAGTGTACTATTACTTACTAATTAATGGAAGAGACCCCGCTGCCATCCGGGAAGAACTTCAGGAGCCAGCTTGCTGCTGCAGCGAGGAGCATCAGTTGGACTTATGCCATATTTTGGTCCATTTCAACCAGCTGTCCAGGGTAATATATATATGATACGCATAATATATAGTCAAGTAGATCATATATACATCATGACACCTTAATTTCCACATTTCCACTACCTAAATGCTAGAAATCTTTTACATCACTACATAATACATGTTACCATGTATAAATTAATATCTGTACTTGAAATTTTTACAAAAGATGGTTAGACGATTATTCTGTAAACTAGGAAGGTAGCCCGCGCATTCGTGCGGGCATGTGTATTAGGATTTTTTGAAACAGGTCTAACAAACTGTGAAAGTAACATATACTCTTTTTTAATTCATTGTGCATTATATCTTCTTTTCTTAATAAACTTCGTGAAATTTATATCATTGATGAATGTTTATTTTTACCATCAAGTCCTTAATTAATTGGTTCACATGCATGCAATTTGCTATATGCTTGCATATGAATTAATAAATTTGTTGTATGCATGTATTGAAGAAATATGCATATAGTGAACATGGTTTTTCTGAAATACGTGAGACCCTTATGGTATTTTTTTAAAGAAAAATATAGGCAATATGAGTCTTAAAATATAAATTTGGTAGGAAGAAATAACTATTATCATGATATGGAATACCACATATTTTGAGCTGCTTGTATATACAAGATGTGGAGAAACCCTTGAAAAACCCATGAAGCTACTACAAAGACATGAATGAAGTGACTTTATGGATTTGCTATTGACCTTTGTCTCTTGATATGTATCAAACCAAAACATAACTTTATACTTTACTTGTATGAAGAGAAACATAAAAATGAAAAAAAAAGAAAAAATATAAGTAGGAATTCAAAAAGAATTTTTTATAGTTAAACTGATTCAATATTAGCTTATGTCCGGTTAAAACTCTATTAAATAGATCTCTAGGAGCAAAACCATTGCAAAATCTATTTCTATAAAGCGGCCAATGAGGGTGAGGCAACCCCGGGTTCACTATAAACTATCTTGTTATTATGAAAATTTTTCATATATACAGATGTTAGCTTAGGAGAAATTTATCCATAAAAAGAAACATATACGTAAGTATGATCGAAATAAAAAGGATAAATACAAAAAAAAGTTACATCTGTACGACTGTATGATTGAAAGAAAAAATCACAGCCAAGATTAATTATAAAACAACCAGATCGGCCGACCAGCCAAGATTAATTCCAACGACCATGCACCATCTGCTCACGGCTCAAGCACGTATATGCACCATGGGGAGGGAGTTTTTCTAGAAGGGGGAGGTAGTTCGTACATAAGTGGGCACCTTTTATTTGCCTTCTGAATCGTATATACGTACGAATATATTGGGAGGAGGGCATGGCAACGTACATGATTTGTTTTCTTGAGATAAGAACTGATGTTTAAATTAATAATTTAATTGTTAAAATATTGTGTCAACCTATTTCAATGAAAATAGATGGTCCAATTTTTTTCTAATGCCACGTGGTGGCCTAGTAGCGTTTGTAAAAGTATCATGTGTCGACTTAGAAATGTTTGTAGAAAGTTTAATGGGCTTTTATTATGTAATAGATTTATAGTATTAATTTTAAATTTATCAGATGTGCCACGTGGTAGGTTAGTAGCACTGTAGAGGATGTTTAATGGAGCTTATTATAGATTGATCTGCATGATGTTTAATGGATCTTTATTACACAATGGGTATTTGATCGATTAAATCTTTAGATTTTAATGTCACCTTAAATATGTAGCTTTGTGAAATTTACTCTTTATTGTTTATATAATGAGTTGCTTGCTACTCCTACAAAATAGCGAGGAGAAAGTGAGCAAGCACGTAGACAAGAGATCAAATATATGTTATTATTTTTTAATAATATTTAATTGCTCATTATTTTCCATGTAAAAGATAGGAGTTTTTTTTATCCAAATGATATATTCTTATATATCCAAACATGCCCAATCACTACTAGGATTTCGCAAATCTATGATGAAATGCTTTCGTCACTGAACATAGGCAATTCGTCACAGGGAAAAGTTTATGACGACCGCGTGACGAAACTGTTTTCGTCATATTATTTGCGTCACATATGTAACACAATGACGGAAATGAGAATTTTCGTCACAGAAATGTGTTTCATCGGTGACGAACAGATTCATCACAGAACGTACTCCGTCCCATGCATGTTTCTCCATCCGACGTGGCAGTGGCCATGTCATCATCTGACGTGGCTTGACAAAATAGCAATATATTTTATTTATCTATATTAATATAGATAAATAAAATATATTGTAAAAAGTACAATCATTAGTTATCTAATGTTTGATTTTGTTTACATATTAAATTTTGCTAGGCGGAAAATTGAAAGATGAAAGGAAGGATAGGAGAGGGAGAGACGTATCTACCTACGTGAGGGGAGAGGAGGTCACGTACTTACACATAAGGGGGCAACTGGAGAGAGACCCAGGAGGTGGTGGGGTATATAGAGCTAATGGTGAAATATAATGGGTCCACCATGTTAAGTGAAAATTAACGGTGGGATGTTTTGCTTTTTTCTTAGATTTTCTTGGATTTCTCTAATTTAGTAGAGCGCCACATGGCTGCTTAGAAGCGTTTGTAGGAAGTTTAATGGACTTTTAGTATATAATAGATAGATGTTATCTTTTTTCGAAAACGTTTTGAAATTATCTGATTCATATCTTTGTTTATAGAGTTATGACTTGGAAGGACGGCTTCTACAACGGGGAGATAAAGACGAGGAAGATCACGAGCTCCATGAACCTCACGGCCGACGAGCTCGTCCTGCAGAGAAGCGAGCAGCTAAGGGAGCTCTACGACTCTCTCATCTCCGGCGAGTGTGGCCACCGAGCGAGGAGGCCCGTCGCTGCGCTGTCGCCGGAAGATCTCGGGGACACGGAACTGTACTACCTCGTTTGCATGACCTACGCCTTCTGTCCCGGCCAAGGGTGCGTATGGTAACTTCACTCCGAGGAGCACGCACCATTTCATTTGCATATGCTACCAATTATAATCCACTATGGAGAGACTGCACCTATTTTATTTTATTGCATGCATAAAATAATTATAACCCTTTTTTTTAAACGGACGGTAAAAGGCTTGCCGGATATATTAGAAGGAATAAAGTCAGATAAAAAAGGAAAACAGCTCAAAGATGGGGTTTATGAACTATTACAGAAGTAAATAACAACCCCTTTGAACAGCAAAAACTCCATTAGGAGTTTTGGGAGAGAGCTAGTTGAGCTATATTTTCCTTAATAAGAAAAGCAACTTGCATTTCGTTTTGTGAAGTTTGCTGGAAAATTCTTCGATTTCGCTCCAACCAAACGTTCCACCAGGTGATGAGTAGAGTGGCTAGGGTTTTCTTTCTCATCCCTACCGGTGTTGAGGTGCTTAAGGCCTCCCACCATTCTGCAACGTCAATATAGAGACGATGAGGCAAGGGGGATAGATCCATCCAATTCGCCACCAAACTCCATACAGAGCAGGTAAACTGGCATTCCTTGGCTAGGTGATTAGCATGCATCTTCAAAAGCACTCCTGCAAAGACTGCAAATCCAGTCACATGGCCAATGTCTTCTCAGATGGTTTTATGCCGTTAAAGTTCTTTGATGTAGGATTAACCACCCGAAAAAATGTTGCTTTGGCTCAACTTGTGTCTTCCAAAGAGGGTGGGAATTTGCATGGGTTATGTACCCTCGAAATTGCATTAGGTATGCACTTTTTGTTGAACATTGACCATTTTCGTTCCATTTCCAAAGGATATCGTCATCCCTATCTTGCAGAAGGGCGACATTCTGCAATTTTCCTCCTAGCTGAACCAATTCATCAATCTGTTCCACTGTGGTAATCGGATTCAGCATAGAAAGCCAATGGTTGTCTTGCAACTCTACTCGCAAACAATTCTTCTTCCTTTTAGCGAGTTTGAAAATGGAGGGGGCTATCTCCTGCAGTGATTTCCCTTCTAGCCAATGATCAGTCCAGAAACAGACTTTGGATCCATTTCCAACTTTGATCTCCGTTGATGCCTGGAAAACTGCTTTGTCTAACTTATCATAGGGGGTGTTCATATTTGCCCAATGTTTATCATCATCCTTCCAGCCGAACCAGAGCCAACGAAGCCGTAAAGCTCTAGAAATTTTTTCGAGGTTTAGGATACCTAGACCCCCTAGTTCCTTCGGTTTGCAAACTGTGTTCCAGTTTACAAGGCTGCTCCCTGCACTGACATGTTCTGGGTCGTCTCCCTTCCATAGAAAAGCTCTCCGGAAGCAATCGATTCGCTTAAACAGCCACTTATTTTGTGGGAGGACAGTGAGGTGGTAGATCAGTGTTGCTGAGAGAGTTGATTTGACTAGGACTTCACGCCCGGCTGCAGTGAAGAAACGCCCTTTCCATCCTGGGATACAGCCCCCAACCTTGTCCACCAAAGGTTGTAAGTCAACTTTTCTGAGTTTCCGAATGTGTAGTGGAAGGCCAGGTATTTGCAAGGGAAATTCTTCCGGCGCCCCGGGAAGAAAGGTAGGAGGGCATCAACATCGACATCAGGACACGCGATCGGGTAGTTTTCCGTCTTGTTTAGATTTGTCTGTAGACCACTTATCTGTGCAAAGAAAAGAATGATCTTTTTAAGCGCTTGAAGTTCAGTCTCATTTGGTGCCACAAAGAGAGCAACATCATCAGCATAAAGTGAACAGCGGAATCTTCTATGGCACTGCGAGAGGCAGGAGAACACCTCGGACTCCTCTGCAATTTTCAGAATTGTTGGAGAGGTTCCATCGCTAGAATAAACAGCATGGGCGAAAGAGGGTCGCCCTGTCGTAGGCCTCGTGCATGGTATAAGTGTTCACCCGAGACTTCGTTTAAGAGAACCTTGGAGGACGAGGTTCCCAGGAGATTGGAGATCCAATTACGCCATTTTGGCCCAAAACAATTATAACCCCTAAAGGCACTGAAGAGAAATCTTATCTTACTATAAAGTTATCCCCTACTAACTCCTTAAGTTTAACATGCAAAGATGCCACATCATCATCCACTAACAATCATCACATTTAAACATCATGCAAACATGCTATATCTTTATAGTTTTTATAATTTAAGAGATTTTCAAATACAAACATGTTAAATTATCATCCAACATAATTCACATAATGTTTCAATGTATATCTTTATTATGTTTTATGATATACTATATACTTATATAGTTCATCCTCACTTAGTTAGTGCTTAAATGATTAATCTATGGTCCAAATTATCTTTTTAATTTTTCCTCTAATTAAGTCATATCACATCAATTTTTTTTAACCTTTAGATGATTAATCTACGGTCCAAACTATCTCCCTACTTTTCTTCTTCCATAAAGTCATACAACCTTACTTTTTACGTTTGAGTCACCATTCTACATACTATTTAAATTTAACTGATCATAAACCACATTAATTTACTTAATCTGATGTTATCTACCTATCATACACGCTATTTTTTTTATTGTTATCATACTAAATTCCCGCAGCAATGCGCGGGGTTTCACCTAGTTATATATAGTTCTCTCACGCATTAGCTAGTCCCTTCGTCAAAAAACTTAACCTAGTTATGGGACGATCCAACATTTTGTTGACGCGAAAAACACATAAAATTTCATTGTTAACACATTTCCATCCTGGTATTTCTTTCATGAAGTAATTGTGCTTAGTAGTATATTTTTACTGGCTCACAAAATTATTGTACGTAGTAGTTATATTAGAAAAGGAAGCATGTCTATGTATTATTGAGACCATACACTACGCCAGATCCATCCATCTGTGACACCCTACTTGTGACGGACTAAAATGTCTCGTCACGGATGATATCATCTCTGACGGGTTAAAATAAATCCCGTTGTAGATGAGGCTCAATAAAATGACCCGTCACAGATAAGAACTCATCTGTGACAGATCTATACAATAACCCGTCACATAATGTCTCTGACGAACCCACATATAGGCCCGTCACAGATGACCTCTTACCTGTGACGGGTGTTGAGTTTGCCCACGTCAGAGGTGAAATAGCTCACCTCAAACGTGTTCAATTCTTATAGCCGTCACAGGTGACATAAAAAAAACCACCACCCCACCCAGCCCCTTCTCCTCCCATCCACCCCACCCGGCCCCTTCTCTTCTCTCTTCCTCTAACTCCCGCTCCCATCCTCCACTCACTTCTCTCTTACTCCGCCAGCCCGCCCCTCCCCTAGACCGTCGGCCGCCGCGGCCTCCTTCCTACGACCGCCGGCCACCAGATCCGGCCTCGTGGCAGTCTCCTTCACTCACCCCGAGCGCCGACGGAGGGGCGGACGGCCTCCATCACCTGCTCCATCGTCGGTGGCGTTGGCAGCCGGCTTGCGTGGGCGGAGGTGTCAACGGCAGCCGACCCACGGCTGGTGGATACCGCTGCCGTCGTCAGGCCTCGGCCACCTTCCCTCCCGCCGTCGGCCACCCCCGCTTCACCGCGCCTCCCCTCCCGCCCCTGCCGGATGCGGGAGATCTCCGGCGGATCTTCTTCGTCCTTGAGCTCCGGTGGCCGCTTCTTCGTCCCTGAGGATCGGTGGTGGTCGCCGGTGGTCGCCTCGAGGTGGTGGGCACTAGACCCGGTCTCCAGGTGGTTGGGGACCACCGGATCTGGAACCCCCGGGCTCCGACCGCTGCCTCCTTCACCCTTCTTGACGCCAGATCCGCCGCCTCCATCCACATGCGCTCAAGTCATCGCCGTCGTTTCTTCGTCTCCTTTGCGCCCAAGTCGTCGCCGCCTGCATCCACATGCGTTGACTTGCCTCCAGCTGCACACAATGAGCTCAGATCCAGTGCCAACAAGTCCTCTTTCACCCATGTATTTTGTCTTGTGCTGTTCATGGTGTTCCAATTGTTGCTACTGTGATTGATGATTCTGATTCCTATGGTGATTGAGATTCTTGTAATTTTGTTTTGTGATTTGGACAACTACGATGGAGCAAAGAATAATTGTGACGATTCTTTTGATTTGTGAATGCCAAATGCAATCGGTCGAAATGAATGTGATGGTAACCTAAGAGGACGGTGTTTCTCTTTTTTCCCCTTCTTTTTCACACCAATGACGGTCCCAATTAGTTGGGGGCCAGTCAGAGGTGACTCTCACCTGTGACGGGTTTTAGTTGGGGGCCGTTTAAGGTGACTCTTACTTCTGACGGGTCTACACCCGTCACAGGTGACTCAAAGTCATCAGTGACCACTAATCTCTGACCGGGGGCTGAACCCGTGAAAGTTGAGGATTTAAGCCCGTCAGTGGTGTCCTGATCGAGTGTAGTGATATAACGCGATCATGACTCATGTCTCTAGTTTAAAAAGAAAAAAAGACGTGACCCACGACCACAAGGTTCATTAAGAGGCTTCAAATTAAAAATGAGATTGGGGGAGAGATGAATTCCGCAATATTTTCTTTTTGTACTAGATGAAACTCAAATGGAAGATGAACTGGCTGCTAGCTAGTCAACCTGCAGCCTGCTGCCAGTCTCTTATCTTGATACTCTCTCTCTCTCTCCTAAAATGTAAAGCATTTTTAACTATAAATTTAGATAACTGTTTGTCTAAATTCATAGCTAAAAATTGCTATATTTCGAGACAGAGGAAGTATATGATTGTGCTTGTATACTGTAACGAACTGTTCTTCTCTTGCTATTGATGAACCGTGTCAGGTTGCCAGGCAAAAGCTTCGCAAGCAATGAATATGTTTGGCTGTCAAACGCTCAGTCTGCAGATAGAAAACTATTCCATCGCGCGCTCATAGCAAAGGTACAACGAACTCCTATATATATACTGTACTTCGTTGCATGAGTACCATTTATCAATAAATTCTTGCGCTTGGCAGTATCTATAAATTAAGAATTTGTATTATATTCTTCTCCATTTTCATATGTATATAATGTCCCGTTCATGCGATATTAGCCATATCGTCTTTCGATTACTCATTTTTGTTTGTTTTTAATTATGTATGACGACAATGGTGCTGCTGATCTACCTACATCACAGAGTGCATCTATTAAGGTACAATTTCATGCATCATAGTACTGCATGCATATAGCTACTTTCTCCATGGCGAAATAACGTCATTTTAAAATATATGTAGCCAATATAAATTTACTAGCTGACTATAGCTAGCTGCTGTATTGAAGTGTACTTTCACAGTTTCTTATTGCAGCTGTAACTTGTTTTACAGACAATCGTCTGCGTGCCATTTATCATGCATGGTGTCCTTGAGCTCGGGACCACTGATCCGGTAAGTTATACTCCCTCCGTCCAAAAAAAGACAAACCCTGGTTTCCGTGTCTAATGTTTGACCGTCCGTCTTATTTAAAAAAATTATGAAAAAAATTAAAAAGACAAGTCGCGTATAAAATATTAATCATGTTTTATCATCTAACAACAATGAAAATACGAATTATAAAAAAATTTCATATAAGACGGACCGTTAAAGTTAGACACGGAAACCCATAGTTTGTCTTTTTTTGGGACGGAGCGAGTAATTGCTCTGCCTAAACATACAAGACCTAAAAATGGAGCATGCATTGATGCATGTGCAGCATGATCGGCTGCTGATGAACGGCATGTACAGCACGCATGCATTCTCCTTGCTATATTCTCTCACAGTAACTCGATCGTGCTCCCCTGCCTGGCCGTCCGGCCTTGATCAAATTTTCGACGGGATCTTGTTTCGAAATATTCGAATTAACAAACAATATTAGCAAATGAAGTGGCATACTGCTCTTGAATTTGCATAGGTTTCGGAGGACCCGGCTCTCGTCGACCGTATCACGGCGTCGTTATGGGATACGCCGCCCCGCGCGGCGTTCTCGTCGGAGGCGGGAGTCGCCGACATCGTCGTCTTCGAAGACCTCGACCATGGCAACACCGCCGTCGAAGCGACGACGACGATGGTCCCGGGGGAGCCGGAGCCTCACGCTGTAGCCGGCGGCGAGGTCGCCGAGTGCGAGTCCAACGCCCACAACGACCTCGAGCAGATCACCATGGACGACATCGGCGAGCTCTACAGCCTCTGCGAGGAGCTGGACGTCCTCGACGACGACAGTAGCAGCTGGGTTGCGGATCCCTGGTCGTCTTTTCAGCTAGTCCCGACGGCGGAAGCTACTGACGTCGACGATGCCGTCGTCGCCGCTCTAGGCGCCATTGATGGATCTTGCAGGCCGTCGCCGTCGAGTTTTGTGGCGTGGAAGAGGACGCCGGACTCGGACGAGGTGCAGGCCGTGCCGCTCATCAGCGGAGAGCCGCCACAGAAGTTGCTGAAGAAAGCTGTCGCCGGCGCCGGTGCCTGGATGAACAATGCTGACGGCAGCGCGGCGACGATGACGACTGATCAAGGAAGCAGCATCAAGAACCATGTCATGTCAGAGAGAAGGCGCCGGGAGAAGCTCAAAGAGATGTTCTTGATTCTTAAATCAGTCGTCCCATCCATTCACAAGGTACTCCATCCGTATTTTAATGTATGACGATGTTGACTTTTTAACAAACGTTTGATTTTTCGTCTTATAAAAAAATTTATAATCAAATGTTCTTTAAGAATGACATAAGTATTTTTGTATTTGCATAAAAAATTTGAATAAGACGAATGATCAAACGTTGGTTAAAAAGTCAACGGCGTCATACATTAAAATACGGAGGGAGTAATTACTTGCAATTTTTTACAACCAAATTCACAAGGTAGTATATATACTGTTCACAAGACGATCTGAATTCATGAGATGTCTCTTGCTGCAGGTGGACAAAGCATCAATTCTAGCAGAAACGATAGCATACCTCAAAGAGCTGGAGAAAAGGGTGGAAGAGCTGGAATCCAGCAGCCAACCATCGCCGCGTCCAATGGAAACAACAAGAAGAAGATGCTGCAAGAGCACCGGCAAGAAGGTTTCTGCAGGAGCCAGAGCCAAGAGAAAGGCGCCGGCGCCGGAGGACACCGACGGGGAGCGGCGCCATTGTGTGAGCAACGTGAACGTCACCATCATGGACAACAAGGAGCTTCTCCTCGAGCTGCAATGCCAGTGGAAGGAATTGCTGATGACGAGAGTGTTCGACGCGATCAAGGGAGTCTCCCTGGATGTCCTCTCGGTGCAGGCATCAACATCGGATGGTCTCCTTGGACTGAAGATACAAGCTAAGGTCGTCGTCTCAGCGGCTAAGAGCTCGCAGCAGATATGCAGCATCGTCTATCTATCTATCTATCAATCACTCTATCTACGTCTATTTGGAGTTCTGATATTGGCCATATTATTGTTGCATGCATGCAGTTTGCCTCACCTGCTGCCGTCGAACCTGGGATGATTACAGAAGCTCTCCGGAAAGCTATAGCAAGCTAGCTAGCTACTCCCTCCGTCCTAAAATATAAACACTTTTAGACTTCAATACAGTCTTCGAGATGCTACTTTGATCAACAATATCTATCAAAATAAGATGTTTTAAATAAAAAAGTTACATATTATGATAGTTTGATTAATAATAAATACAGTAACATCAATTTTACATGATTGTTCTCTTTTATTTATTTTGCTATTAATAGTCAAAGTTAAAAATAGTTGACTTGGCACTATGCTAAAAATGATTATATTTTGAAATGGATGGAGTAGAAGATTGAGATCAGTATCGTCTTGGTCATTTGCTCATCTTGTTTAGGAGGTACCGGGAAATAAATCTTGTTGCTCTGAGTGCCTCCTTGCTAGTAATACCTCTGTTTCAGGTTATAAAACGTTTTGACTTTAATTATAGTCAAACTACTTCAAGTTTGACTAAGTTTATAGACAAATATAGTAATATTTATAATCCAAATTAGTTTCATTAAATCAATAATTGAATATATTTTATAATAAAATTTGTCTTGGGTTAAAAACGTTATTATTTTTTTCTACAACCTTAGTCAAACTTGAAGTAGTTTTACTTTGACTAAAGTCAAAACGTCTTGTAACCTGAAACGGAGGTAAAAAAACAAAATTCCTTCTGAATCTTTGCACATTTTTTTAGAACGAAACAAAAACAAAAATGCTGACGACCGACCATACCTTCTCTTAAAACTTCATGCAAACTCCAACTACTCCCTAACTAAACCAGACACACTGAACCACTTGACATCAGAAAAGGAGAGAATAGATGAAAAGGAGAGAAATTTCAGAGGGCTCAAAGAGTTTTCCATTTGGCTTGTCCTACAGTCAAGGTTAGTTCTGATACCAACTTGTCACGCCCAGAAATTCGCTAACCCGAATCTCAAGTAGAATGTGTATTAAATCTCTGTTCAGGACCAGCCAGAGTACACAAACGACAATTTGATACATTTCCATGACTTAAAAAAAACAAAATAAAGCTAATACGCAGCGGAAAAGCAAAAGAACTAGACTTAATCGTCACCACCAAAGCGAAGCTTCCTCCATAGACCACACAGGCAATCCTCGATGTCCGGAACAATCTCAATCCTCAAAGAACTTATCATCTGAACCAACCTCTGCTTCTGGGGTGGGGAAAAATAAAGCAAGACTGAGTACCAACCACAGTACTCAACAAGTCATACCAACGGGAAGGTATGATGCAAGGATATTCAAAGTAATGGCTCATAGGATAGTTTGCAGTAAAAGCAGCATTTATAAATCATAATTTGAAGAAGTAAAAAAAGAGTATATAATTAAGCAGTATTAAATCATCACTGTCGGACGCTAAATCCACGTCGCAACAGACCCAACCAAAACCACCTGAGCTACACCAGTTACACCAGTTCTAGGAGTTAAATTATTATAGTGGGACTAATCATAGTGAGCTGGTTGATCGCCCAATAGCCGTGGGCACGGCTATTCGAATAGTTTTAACTCTGATCAGAGGTGTACATTGTTACCCACAAAACACGATTTCACATATATTGCCATGCCCCGAAGTACTGCCACGATACTGCAAAGGGGGAAATCATGAAAAAACCCATCATATAACTCTCCTTAACTGAACATGCCCACCTCAGGTTTCACCCCCTCCCTGTGCCAAGTCGGGCAGTCCCCTCTCGTGCCTAGGTAAATTCAGCTTCAGCAAAGACCAAAATTAAAGTCCGAATTGTACCATCTCCTCTATTGCCATGGTATGTCAGCTAGGTTAAGTTATACTCTAGATTCAGCCTGGAGCCCATCTGGCATGTGGTGAGTACGAATATATCTTCCAGGGATTCCCGAGAACCGGTCCTTAATTGTCATGGGCACGACTTCCAGAAATCATTCATGTACCCACAACCCACCATTAAAGCATATTTTAGTTTGATTAAACCATAACCATGGTGGTACATCATAAAATAATTAAGGGCTAAATTATAATGAATCACATCATGAACTAGTTGGTCTAAGCATGGCTAAGCATTCCTAAACCAATCATCTAGTCAAGTATAACCCAAGTTATCAATGGCGTAAGATAATCAACAGGCTGAGAATAATAGGCATCCATCCCACGTAACATTCTAAAACAATGCAATTTGATAGAAAACAGGGGATTTTATAAAATAGGCTCAATATGATCAATGATGTATGTATGACTTGCCTTGCTCTTGAGCTGAACCTCGGCAACGACTTCGAAATAAACTGGATCACCGGAACCGACGGAATCTAAACGCAAACAAAGCACACAAGAATTACAAGCAATAAGGCTACTGAAATAGCAAAAGAAACCAATTTTATGGATTCTATACATTTAACGGATTCACTGCAATTTGAATGGGTTAAAATGGAGCTTGGATTATTTAGTTATGAATTTTACAAGATGAGCTGTGTTATTACTAATAACGAAAAACCTTGGTCATTTATTACATATTATTGCCCAAAGATAAATAGATCAACAGAAATAAACCTCCAGTAAGCAAGCCTCACGAATTGGCGACTCAACGAGTTAACTCATCGTGTCATGGGGCCATCCCAACGGTCAACCGAACCAGCGGACGGAACCGGCGGCTCAGAACGACAACAAAAAGCTAGACACGGTTTACGGCAGAGACTCGGTACGGCAAACGATAGGCCGGTAGGAATTTAGGGCTGCACCTATGGCTTTGCAACTTGGCTACCGACATACGACACGGCGTCAAACCACGGTGATGACACGGGGAAGCGGCGGTGGCGACGGCTAAAGCGGCGTGGCGGCGGCGGCTCGGCTCAGCTCGGCTTGGGCTCGGCCGGCGGTAGGGGCACACGGCAGTGGCGCTAGGCATACGGCAACAGTTGCTAGGGCACACGGCCGGTGGCGGCAAGGCGGCGGCAGCGGGGCTAGTAGGGTTACACCGACGACACTAAAAACAAAAACACCTAAAACAGGGAGTTGCGGATAGAGTCCTCACCAAACTAGAATGATCGGCGAGGAGGAAACAGCAACGATGGTTCGGCGGCAACATGCGGTGGTGACGGCGACGTTAGCTCAAAACCTAGGATGGAGACACATTACAAATAGATAGGTAATGGCGAAAGCCATAAGACGGAGAGGGGAAACGGATTACCGGTGACGCAGGGGTGACGACGGCGACAACGGGGAGGCGGTGCACCGATGGGCGGCGGCGGCAACAGGGGCATCGGCCGGTTGCGCTAGGGCGGCGGCTCGGCTAGGGCTAGGGCGGCTCCAACAAAAATAGGAAAATAGAAAAAACAGGGGTATGGTGGCTTATATAGGGGTGAAGGTAAAAGAGGTGGGGCCAGAGGGGAGAGAGTCGGCAGGGGAGGGAGGGGAGGCGCGTGTGTGGGGGAGAGGGGGAGGAAAAATAGGAATAGGAGGTTAGGATAAGACTTTCCTAAAAAGGAAAACAAAACAAAACCGGACTGAGAGGGAAAGAATGGAAGCGGTCCCGCGAACGAAAACGGACACGGTTCGCCATGCAAAACGAAACTGTCGACTAAGAGGGGAGTGAATCGGGCACGATTCACGACTAAAGGCGGGAGAGAAAAGAATTATTTACTTCAAATCTTGACAAATTAAATTAACAACATTAACTCCAATGCTCTGAATATTCCACTTTAAGTCCTATTAATGGTTTTAGAGCAAAGAGAATTCCAAAAAAATTATCCCTGACAATTCCAATTATTAAATACATTGTTAATTAAAGTTTTCTCCTGGTTAACCAAAATAATTTCTTTAGACGATTTATTAATGAATTAGAACTACGGGAAAGGGGAAAACTCCGGGTGTGACATTTCGCATGGGTGACAGGCCGTGTCGTGTAATTCTTTTTTCCCATTATCCGCGTTGGTGACCGGTCAGCACAATTATAATACTTCGGAGATAAAGGTCATTGGTGAAAGAAGAGGACCCAACACAAATGAGATATTCACATCAATGACCACTTGTTTGTGACCAGGCATCTAGTTGTCATTGATGAGGTGTACAACCCATTACGGATGGTTGGTTTCGTAGTAGTGTATGCTTAATTGCGAGCTTCTAAATGGTGTACTTTTGCGAAAAATTTCTATATGTGAATATTTTTGGGAACTGTTGTAATCTTATTTTTGAATTGTATAGTATTTAATTTGTTGATTTGTATCCTCAAATAATTAAGTTAAATTATTCAGACGTTTAGTCATCCAACCATTCTGAGGATAGGAACACGAATTGCTACTTTATATCACGAGAATTTCAAATAGATATTCAATCTTCCAAAAGATGAGGAGTGCCCTGCATTTAATAAGTGATCACGTGAGGGATCTATCGACCTTCTCAACATAACCGTTGACTCACTGAGCAATCTACTTTTATACTGGAGCTACCGTACGTATAGTAGTTAACAACACGATTGTTCATTTACTTCTAAGCGCATGATATGTCACGTGATTTTTTAATAGAGATAATTTTTATTCCTTTAGTATCTGTTGTTCCTGATGTATGATATAGCAAAAGCTAGTTTAAATTTGCATCCCTTGTTGACTGAGCAAAATATCTGCACACAGCTAAGGTGACTAGCTAAAGCATCGGTATATATATATATATATATATACAACGTGAACATATGAAACTAATTAAGTCAAGATATGGGTAATGTATATCAATCACTAATGATATATACAATGTTGTTAGCACGATATGCATCACATGATGTGAGATCATATGCACGTGAAACGAGCGTGGCTAATACTCCTAATTAACTTGTTATCATTTCCCATGCATGCATGCTCCTATACTATCATATGTTCGCTGTCAGAATACGTTAGATTGTTACTCCCTCCGTATTATTAAATTAATTTTAATGTATGACGCCGTTGACTTTTCGAATAACGTTTGACCATTCGTCTTATTCAAAATTTTTGTGCAAATACAAAAATATTTATGCCATACTTAAAGAATATTTGATGATAAATCAAGTGATAATAAAATAAATCACTAGAACGGATACCCTCATCTCAATCGGGCGGTAAGCCCCATCTCAATCGGGCATGGCATCCGTCACAGGCTAGAAGTCACTAATGTGAAGAGCTATCTTAATCGGGCAAATGGCCGTCACGGATGATTCTATCTCAATCGGGCCCTAAGTAAAGCCCATCACCGATAGCTTTAACCCAGACGACCAGTCAAACTATAGCCCGTCACAGATGACCTACCTCAATCGGGCCACAACTAGCGCCCGTCACAGATGACCCTTATCTGTGACGGGCATTAACTATAGCCCGTCACAGATGAGTATCTGTGACGGGAATTAACTTAGAGTTAATGCCCATCACAGATGAGTATATTCCAAAAATAAATAAATTTTATTTTTTGGCTAGCCCTCACTCGTGTGCACCCACGTGGGAAGTTCAAACTTCCTGGTCGGTCACCCATTCTGAAATTGCTCCAGACCAAGCACACTTAACGTCAAAGTTCTTTAGAGATTGGCTTCTGGAAAAGTAATTGTAACATGTTGGTATAAGTATTCTATTAATCCTATTATACCCTAGGCCAGGATGTCAAATTGGGGTTATTAAATGATTTCAAATGGAAAAGTCACCAAAACCAAAGTTGTAGAACTCATCGAGGTGCAAAATTTTTATTTTGGTCATTTCTCCATCTGACTCTATTTAAACAATTTGAAATTTGAAATTCAAAGTTTGAAAAGTTCAAATAGAATTTTAGATCAGTGAACGACTTCAACTGAAAAAGTCATCAACAACAAAGTTGTATAACTCATCAAAATCTATAACTTTTATTTTGGTCATTTTTCTATATAACATTTTTTGAACCATTTGAATTTGAATTTGAAAATATGACAACTTCAAACAACATTTTCAAATACTAAATGATATCAACTGAAAAAGTCATCAACAACAAAGTTGAATAACTCATCAAGATCTAAAACTTTTATTTTGGTCATTTCTTCATACGACAAAGTGAAAGTAATATTGTTTACAAAATTGACATATCTCTTATCTGGTTTTATAAACTATAACACATATATGTAAAATTTGTGAATAATATTACTAACATTTCGTCAGATGAAGAAATAACAAAAATAAAAGTTTTAGATCTTGATGAGTTATTCAACTTTGTTGTTGATGACTTTTTCAATTGAAATCATTTAGTATTTGAAAATGTTGTTTGAAGTTGTCATATTTTTAAATTCAAATTCAAACTGTTCAAAAAAAAGTTATATTGAAAAATGACCAAACTAAAAGTTTTAAATATTGATAAGTTATACAACTTTGTTGTTGACATTTTTTCCATTTGAAATCATTTACTACCCGTAAAATTATTTTGCTATAGTCAACTTATAAATATAAACATTTCATATGAAAAATGGAAAAATAGTTATTGGTGACGGGCTTTAGTTAATGCCCGATAGAGATTAAGTATATAGCCCGTCACTGATGAGTCATCTGTGACAGGCCTAGTTGTTATCTCAAACGGGCCTCAAGTTGGTGCACGTCACAGATGATGGTCATTTGTGACGGGCCACAACTTGAGGCCCGTTTGAGATATGGAATGTTATCTCAAACGGGCCTAAAGTTGTGGCTCGTCACTGATGATGGTTATCTGTGACGGGCCACAACTTTAGGCCCGTTTGAGATATGGAATGTTATCTCAATCGGGCCTAAAGTTGTGGCCCGTCACTGATAGGTGTCATTCGTGACGGGCTTAAGTTTTATACCCATCTAACATGTCTGTGCGACCATATCTCAATCGGGCACTTTTCGGCCCGATTGAGATGACTTCCTTGTGACGGCCCGCTATTTCTAAGCATATTAGAGCCCGTCACAGATAGAAGGATCTGTACTAGTGAATGATAATTACATAACTTTTTTGAATAAGACGAATGGTCAAATGTTAATCAAAAAGTCAACGGCGTCATACATTAAAATACGGAGGGAGTATATTCTACGACAGACGACGGAACACTAATGATTTTAGGCAGCGCAAATGATGAAATGAGAACCAGCAACACCGCTAAGTTCCCAGCATGCAGCAATTAAAAGGAACAAGTTCACCGAAGGTCCCTCAATTTAACAGCGAGATTTTTTGAGGTCCCATAAACACAAAACTAGAAATGTACACCCCTAAACTTACTCAAACCGTTCACTCAAGGTCCCTAGGCAGTATATATGGGTGGTTTCGCTGATGTGACATCCTAGTTAGCAAAGAGGGAATACAAAATTATGGGGCCCATATGTCATCCTCATTCCTCCCTCTTCTCTGTATCCTCTCTCTTTAGCAGGGCAGGTGGAGCGGCGTCAGGTGCTCCGATGGTGCACGAAGCAGACAGAGAGGGGTGGCGGCGGTGGGGGTGCAGAGGAGACCCAGGCAGGACGACGAGGATGACGACGACGCGGCGGGCGGAGCTCGCCTACCACCGCTACGCTCCTCCCCCGGCCACCTCCATCGATGCTGCCTCCTCCACCCACCTCCATCTACCGGCTACACTCCTCCTCCGGTGGCCGGCAGAGCGGAGCAGGGGCAGCGGCTAGCGAAGGGTAAGGAGCCGCGGGTTGAGGCGAGGTGGGAGGCCGCCACGTCAGCTCCAGCAACGGCGACGGCATCGGCATCGTGGTGAGGGGTAGGCGGCTTGGGGTCAAGGGCCTCGACGACGGGCGGCTCGGGATTGGGATCGGCAGAGAGGGATGGCGTGAAGAGGACCCTCGAAGAGTGAGTCTGCATCGCTGCCGACCCATTTGTCGCCATCTGCTCTGCCCCTCTCTCGGACCTCCTCTCCCCTCGCCGGCCAATGGCGCGTGTGGCGCATGGGCATCGGTGAGCCGGCGGCAAAGCTCGGCCGGGATCGCTCACCGACCGCCTTGCCCCCATCTGCCGCTCTCCGCTGCCCGCTCCGCACTGCCGCTGCCGGCGCCGCTCCGCGCAGCAGCGCTTGCTCGCCACGCGCTCACTCGCTACCGCCGCTTCGCTCTGCCAGCCGCGCGCTCGCAGCCGCCCTAGTCCGGACGCGCGTTCGCCCACCACCGCCGCCACCCAACTCTACTCCACCAGTCGCCGCCCGCTCGCCCGCCTAGTCCGGCCGCTCGTCGCTGCCAGCTGCCGCTCCCCTCTGTGGCAACGAGAAGAATGAAAAGAGGAGAGAGGAAAGAAAAACGAAGAGAGGAGAAGAAAGAGTAAAAGAAGATATGTGGGTCCCACATTTTTTCCCTTCTTACTTATATGTGGGCCCCATAACTTTTTTTATTTTTTATTTTGCTGACTAGGATGCCATGTCAGCGAAACCACCCATATATACTGCCTAGGGACCTTGAGTGAATGGTTTAAGTAAGTTTAGGGGTGTACATTCTAGTTTTGTGGTTTAAGGGATTAAATTGAGGGACCTCCGGTGAACTTATTCCCAATTAAAAAGGTAGTCACCCGATGAATTGGGCTCGTCGAGTCAATCCCTTCGAGAGCGCACCCTTAATATGCCCCCTTCCTAGACAGTGGGCCCAAGCTGCTCACATATGTCACAGAATCAATATCCACGTATCAAGAAATCCATAGAATCATAAAGGTCACGGAATCAGAATCACTTCAATTTTTGAGCAAATCACAATGTATACCACAGCTGGAACATATCACAGAACTCTATAGAACAAGAAACATAATAAAAAAGGAAGGCCCCGGCGCCACAGTCACTGCACCACCTAGCCACCATTGACAAATCGGTAGAGGAAGGCTGATGTCCCGTTCTTTTCTTCAACAAGAGTTAGATGAAGATTAAGATTTTCGTGACACGTTTTTCAAACTGCTAAATGGTGCGTTTTGTACGAAAACTTTCTATATGAAAGTTGCACTAAAATATCATATTAATCTATTTTCCAAGTATGTAATAATTAAAACTCAATCAATCATACGTTAATACCATCTCATTTTGCGTAAAAAACTTAATATTCATATTTATCTTTATATTTATCTTCATATTCAGGAGAAAAGAACACCACCTCAGATCTCATCCTCATGAGGCGTTCCCGCCACCTCCCACTCGCTTTTCCCTCCAACCATCAGGGACGAGGAGGGAACCGCCACAGTTGCTTGGTCCGCATCAACTAGATCTAGCCGCCACCAAGCTCGTGGTAGCCAAATCCGGTGGCCCCAAAGATCAAGGCAAAGATGAGGTCCAATGGTGGCAGGGGTGGGCGTGACGAAGAAGGCAGCGGGGTTACCCCCGCTCGTGAAAAGGAGCGGCATCCGTTCCCGTGGGCAAGGAAGTGCGCGGATTTTGATTCCTGTCAGATATATGCAAAGCATCTATTCATAGATGTTTAGTCGAGCAGATTTTGTTTTACCTAAAGTTTTGACCATTTCACCGCAGTTTATCTCTTAACTCTCATGTAACTTTTGAACTATGCAAACTGCCCCATTGTTTAGCATATTGGAGGAAAAAATGAAACGGTATATTCGCAAATGAAACAATAATTTGTAAATTAAATATATATATATATATATATATATGTTGTTAACGATCTAAAAGCAAGGCTGAAAAAATAAACTACGATGAAAAAAACTCCAAAATCAACTTCAAATTTAAGGTCGAAAATTCATATTTTGGTTGATAAGCGAAATGACGAGGCTTTGTCTCTGCCTCGGAAGTAAAAAGGGTACCATAAAAATTCCATACATTTCAATTCTGCCTGCAATCTTTATAGCTCAATTAAATTGGTAGATAAAGGAGTTCTCAACCATCGTCCTTGAATTGTCTTCATGTCAACCATTCAAATTGGTCTAACTGTTATAGTCGGAAGGCCTCAATATACGGACAAGTAATTTCCAGTAGTTCAAAATTCATCATGTCACATGCTCAGTATAACGAGGATCTACTTTTACACTATGCAAGAATGTGTGCTACAAATTAAATCATCCTTGTATGTGTAAGATCAAGTTTATTGATAATAAACTTAGTATTGTGTGGATAAATCTACTTCTACTACACAAAATAAATTATAGTTTTTTATCCTAAGACATGTTTCTTATTTTGACAGGTATGTTACAGGGTAAACCACATATGAAAAAATGTGATACCCTGTTCTCAGTTAAAACGACAGACTTTGGGAGAATATCAAAAGCAGGTGAACGAACATCCTGAACATCCTGAATCTATATATGAAGGTTGTTTGATCAGAACAAGACTGACCAGGCAAAATTTATACAAGAACCACCTTTGTTATGCAAACAGATGCTCCTATATCTTTGATCCTTGAATTGTCTTTTGATGCTACGATTCAGAAGTATGAGAAGCATATGTGAATCATTTGAAAAAAGTCACAAATAAACAATAGAAGGCAAGAGGAAATATGCATAGTACAATACCAGGTTACTTCTTGGAAACTCTCAAATATGAGTTGGTGGGACTATGCCATCGTCTGCTTAATGTTTAAGAATAAGTTATCAAGATGCATGCTGATTTGTCTTGAGAAAAGTATGCAAGTTCATGGCGTATATGAAGATTACGATTATATTACAAAGTACACACTATTCTAATCAGAACTGGATGTAGTCATTGTCATCGAGTGGACATTGATGACTAGATTGTATATAAGAAAAATGGGATGAAGACTGATTACTGACCAACCTTCTTCAGTCCTGCAGTTGCATAGATGCTTCCTGTGATACCTGAAATCTGAGCCCTCTCAACAGATACTGATTGCACTCTTGTACTACCAATAATATTTTTGACAGAATACTACCAATAATATTGGATTCAGATTAGCAGAATTAGATGAAAACTGTATAGCAGAATGTACATGCATGCAACACTGAAAACATATTAAGGGCTGCATAAATTTGAGTCAAACATAATTTTTAAACATACCTCCTTTGGAAACTTGTATTCAAGTTTGAAGCAAGATATCCATGGTGCAAAATTACTAACTAGTATAGGTGTCAAAACCTGAGTTATGTTATTGAAATGGGTTTATTAACATCAGTGGCAACAAACAAGTGCAGCAAGGTAATGCCATCGCTGAAGAATTAATGCAAACTGTTCACTTACATATTGAATACATCTGAGTTCTGAGATAATATCCAAAAGAAAAAAGAAATCGAGTTTAGAGTTTCGATACCTGCTTACCATGTTAAAAAATAAAAAAGAAACACAAGGCTTTATTTGGACTAAAATGAAGATCTACCAACCATTTAGAAAGCCTTATAGTTTAGATTTTTAATTATTGTAAATGCCTAATTGACTGACCACCAGAAGCAAAGAGCCAAAGATTGACATGGCAGATTAAAAAATCACTACACCTAACTTGCATTAGGAAATGGCTGAAGCTTTCCAACATTTTTCCACTATATATTGATAACCTAAGCAAATCCCCATCTTATAACTTTGTCTTATTGCCGAAGAGTGTTGTTCTTCCCATGCGACTGTCTTCTTTCATAATCTTTTTTTTATTTTGCTAACATCACAACCACACTTATGATTGAATTTGAAATTCTGAGAACCATGATATTGGTTGTCACCAATCTCCACTAGTTTAGTAACACCAACAGCTTCCTACCACTTCACCTTTTATCATAATGAAGCTCTTCCTCCTCCTTGAGCCCGGCATCTGTGAAGCAAGCTAGATTTAGAGTTGCCACCAAACATACACCTCAAATCACAAATGGAGCACACCATGGTGAGTGTTGCTACTGGGGTACTCAGCTCGGTTCTCGGAAAGCTCCCTGCCCTGGTAGAGAGGCAGTGCAACAACAGCTTCAAGGGTGTGAATGAGGAGATCCTCACCATGAAGCTCGAGCTGCAAAGCATGAATGCTTTTCTCCTCAAGCTGGCTGACATGGATGATCTAGATATCCAGGTCAAGGAATGGAGGAACCAAATCAGAGAGCTGTCCTACGATATCGAGGACTGCATCGACGACTTTATTCATCAGATGGATGGTGGCTCAAGCAGAGTTCACAAGGGTTTCTTCCAGAAGAGCATTCACAAGCTGAGGACACTTGGAGCTCGTAATGAGATTGCTGATCAAATCCTAAAGTTGAAGGCGCGTGTTGACGATGCAAGTGAGCGGCAAAAGAGGTATAACTTCAATGGTACCATCTCAAGTTCTATTGATGTGGTACCCCTTGACCCTCGGTTGCCAGCACTTTTTGCAGAGGCAGATGCCCTAGTAGGTATTGATGAACCAGCAGAAGAGCTCATCAACTGGCTAACTAAAGGAGGGGAAAAGTTGGAGTCAAGATTAAGTGTGGTGTCTGTTGTGGGTCTTGGAGGGTTGGGCAAGACTACTCTTGCTCGTCAAGTATATAACAAAATTGGAGGGCAGTTTGATTGCCAAGCATTTGTGTCCATCTCCCAAAAACCTGACATGAGGAAAATATTTCAGAAAATGCTGAATGATATCACAAGGATTGAACATGCTAGTCTAGCATGGGATGAAGAGCAACTCATGGGCAGATTGAGAGCTTTGGATGAGGAGCAACTCATCAACAAATTGAGAGAAACCCTCACGGGTAGAAGGTAATCAGACACTACTAATCCATGTCCATATTGTTCAAAATGAATTTTGCTCTGCTACCTTTACTCCAATCAACATATTGTGTGGTACATGTCAACCATGTCATGAGTTTTGTGGGCTTGTGGCATTATATGCAAACTAGCAATGCAGCACTGTACATTACATTCAATTCATCCTAAATTATCTAGCTTAACATTTTAATCTGTTCCATGCTTCTTCAGTCCTATTTTATTCAATGCAATCTAGAGTTGTAGACAATGGACATCCCTTGCATAAGAATATTGCAAGACAATGATGTAAAACACTGTTACAGATTAATTAGGAATGGTAAAGATGAGAATCCCTGAAGAAAGATAGAAACGTTGCAAGCCAGACTGGATGATTGGGGAAGGATAAACAATCGGGTCAATTTTAGTCAAGGCGAACAAATTTGGTCCAATATTTAATTTTTATAATTATTTATTAGTTAGTTCCCCTGAGCTTAGATCGAATTTTACTATGATAAATCAACTCTGGCCCGAAATAGGCTTACATGTGGATGTGGTAACTTTCATCTGGGCCTCTGGAACCAAGTATAACATATACATATTTTTTCTTATAGTAATAAATTTTAATAAGAGTTCTCTACTGTTTCCAGAAAAAGACACCAGTTGGACCTATTAGGAAATGGACATAGATGTGGGGAGAATCAAACATTTTGAAAAATAACCAGCTGTTAATTCAAAGCATTACGCAAAATAACTGTCAGTAATACCAGTATTCATACATAACCCTTAACTATGTACACCGTATCATTCTAGAGGAATTAATCAATACTTTTTTCCTTGAAATGATCATGTCATAGGTACTTTATTGTAATTGATGATCTATGGAGTACATTAGCATGGAGAACAATCAGATGTGCATTTCCAGAAAGTAACTGTTGTAGTAGAATATTGATAACGACACGTATCATTTCAGTTGCCAAGTCATGTTGCTATCCAGACCTCAACAATGTGTATGAACTGAAACCTCTTAGCAACAGTGATGCTAATAAATTGTTTATGAAAAGGATATTTGGTTCTGAAGATCAATGTCCATCTCAATTGAAACTAGTATCCAATGGCATCTTGAGAAAATGTGGCGGTTTACCATTGGCAATCATTAGTATAGCTAGTTTATTGGCTAATAATCCATGCACAAAAGAATTATGGGAGAGGTACCGAAATTCCATTGGCTCTCAATTTGAAAAGGATCCCAGTGTAAATGACATGCAGAGGATTCTATCTCTCAGTTATAATGACCTTCCGCACTATTTGAAGACATGCTTATTATACCTCAGTATATATCCGGAGGATTTCGTAATAAGGAGGACTCAATTGATACTGAGATGGATAGCAGAAGGATTCATAACAGCAAATGGCAGACAAAATTTAGAGGAAATAGCTGAGTACTATTTTAATGAACTAATCAATAGGAGCATGATCATACCAGTGAGCATCCAATATGATGGCAGAGTTGATGCTTGTCGAGTACATGATGTGATTTTTGATCTTATTATTTCCAAGTCAGCTGAAGAAAATTTCATCACAGTATTTGGTTACCAGAATCATGCCTTTGGACCACAAGACAAGATTCGTCGACTGGTTCATTACCATGGTCAAGAAGAAATTATGGTGATGTCAGATATGAATGTTTTGAATGTTCGATCACTCACTACTTATGGATCCACTGAAAATGTGCTGCCTATTTCAGACTTTCAAGCTCTTCGTACAATTAGCATTGAATGCAATGATCAATTAGAAAACCATCACCTAAATGGCATACAGAAATTGTTTTGTCTTAAATACCTAAGGTTGAACAGAGTAAGCATCAGCAAACTCCCAGAGCAAATAGGGGAACTACAGCAACTTGAGACAATAGATCTGACACAGACAATGATAAAGGAATTACCCAAGAGTATTGTGAAGTTGAAAAGGTTGCTGTTTTTACTTGCCGATGAAGTAAGTCTGCCAGCAGGAGTAGGGAACATGAAGGCTTTACAGAAACTTTATCATATGAAAGTTGACAACAGCATCTCATCAAATACCTTGCATGAACTACAAAGATTGACTGAACTAAGGTATCTTGGGATAATTTGGTGCGTTAATGATATGTATGCTGGTGGTAAAACTCACATAGATAACTTTGTTCCATCCATCAGTACACTGTGCAAACTCAAGCTTCAGTACCTGCATGTTCAATGCTGTACTGAAAATGGTTCGTCTCTCGATTTCTTGTTGAATTCTTGGTTCACTGCTCCTAATCCCCTCCGATATTTTGGGATGAGCTCAAACTATTATTTTCCTAGAATTCCAGAGTGGATGGCTATGCTCTCTAGCGTCACCTTCCTGAATATCAATATTAGTCATGTTGGGGAGGAAGCTTTTCAGATCCTTGGCAAATTACCTTCTCTTCTAGCTCTCAGGATATGGACAAAAGGAGTAGCCCCCAATGAAAAGCTCATCATCCGCAACAGAGGGTTTCTCTATCTTAAACAGTTCGTGTTTTACTCCTGCAATATTGAAATGAATCCATTAGTATTTGAGGCTGGGGCAATGCAAAATCTTGAAAGGTTTCGCTTTAACTTAAAAGCACGAGAAACAAGAAATCCATGCAGACAATTTTTTCTCAGCATCCAGCAGATGTCCTCTCTCAAGCATCTCCTTGTGTTGATAGATTGTAGAGATGCAAAGGCTCATGAGGTGGAGGCTAAAGAGGCTGCCATCAGGGAGGCAACCAATCACCTTCGCAGCCATATCAATATTGAAATCAACACAAACTGGACATGGAAGATGGTAAAAGATGATGATGATGTTGGGATCAAATGCAAGGAAGAGGATAGTATGAAGCATCCGCGGGAGTGGGAGAAGGATGTTTAAACCCATTGAAATAGATGAAATGTAGTAGAGCTAAGTAAGTATACATAACTTCTTCTGGAATAGCTACAATTCTCTACACATATAGTGTACTCTAACTTTTTGTTTTATATGATTGGACCTTTATTCTGTCAAGCCATATGAACCTGAGGAAAAAAAATTGGTGGTGGTGGTGGAGGAGGGGGGGAGTAGGGGGTTGTGTTTTTACTGTTCTTGGGAGGTAACGAGATTTCAAAAGGTAGCAACCATTTGGTAGAATACATCTAACAAAAATGTGATACCAAATATATAATTCATTCATTTCTACAGGAATCATATAGACAGAAATCAGTTCATGGATTTGGCTGGCAAGGTGCTGCTGCTGAAAATCACTCTGAAAACATCCAAGAGCTGGCAGGTGCTGCCCCACTTCCTGGGCTCCATGACATCTCTGGTTCGGTCAGAAACAGGAAACAATCTTGTCGCGTCGTTTTTCTTCTCTTTTTTAGATGCTTTTACCCTTTCTTGGGTTGGTGTTGCATATCAATGAAATGTGGCAAAACATCTGCCATTGATTCAAAACCACCATATTCTTCAACAGCATCTATAGATATTATACATTTGAGGTTTGCTTGAACAGCAAACTATATGCCATCACAATCACTAGAACATTTGGCAAAAACAGGTGTTCATAAGGACAAGTATGACGAGGAAAGTAATAAAATTTACAGTCAAGCATACACCGTAATTTCAACAAAAATAAGATACAAATATGCCAAAATAATTAACTATGTAAGAACCGAATATATAATTTGCCTATCTCTCCCCCTTTCTCTCCACAACCAAGATAACCATTTTCCCAGAGAAAGAGAAAAAAGCATGGAGGTCTAGAGCATGTCGTACCAATTTTTTTCCACATACCTGGTCAGTCCATCGAATCCATTGTGGAATTGCGTGGAACAGAAGCTCGTCGCAGTCGGCCCTGCTGCCCCTCGCCGTCGCACATAGCGGCGGTAGCCATCGGCCGACGACGACGCCGGCAGAGGGAACTACCGGGCTTCGCGCCACCCCGGAGGGTATCCTCCGTCCGTCTCCGTTCTCCTGCCGCCACCCGCGGCGCTCCCCGAGCTCCTACCTCACGATCCGCGCGGGTGGATTTGGGGGTTTAGGGTTTGACGAGGAATCTCCGAGCAAAGAATGGGGAAAGGAAGTTCGCAGGAAGTAGCAGAAATCATTTTGCCATTTTATTTCTCGTTTATGTTTGCAAGGACGGATTTGGAATTTTGGATTGGCCTCAAATCATTCGCTTTCCACGTAATTCCGCACCAGTTCTCAACGTGTGTCTGTGTGGTATTTACGATCAATTCATATTTACGATCCACCTATATATCTTATCATCACCAAGGCACCACGTATTTTAATCAAATGATGACTAGCTTTATGCTGTCGTGGAAGGTCGCCTCTACTCGAGGTGGAGGCAGGGCAATTTGTATGGCTTATTCGATTCGTGGTAGTTATGGTTGCTAACTTGAAATGGGATCACGACAAGCTTTTTCGATTGTAGGTGGTGAATCGAAGCATAGATTCTTTTTTTTTTTTTTGTTCTCAAGCATTTGGATAGGCGATTTCTCATGCTAGTTTTGCTCAATGATTTGAGTTAGTTATCTATATTGAAGGATCTTGGGTACTATTTTTTTATGATCTATTGTTTGTTTTCAAAGGGCAATGAGACTATAAAGCAGTGTTTCTGATTATGGGGTATTGTTTTGATTATATTTTTTCTACCATTGAAACTTTTTGTGTTGATTTTTCTCTTGACACACCTCGTAGATATCCTAGTGCAGTATCATCATAGTACTTTAATGTATCACATCAATGATATTATGATACTTACGCATGTTTAGTAAGAGAAGACAAGGGATTGAGAGTTTGAAGGAGGGAGTAGGTGGAGGGATTGAACATGGGACTTTCTTTTTTACTCTCAGTCCTTTGTTTGGTACTCCCTCCGTTCCTTAATACAACGCGTAATTTGTTTGGGCTAAGAGACCAAGAAAACCTATAACTACCCATCGTACCGATTTATTCCAGCGCGTTCCAATGCATGACGCTTCGATCAGTTCATCGCATCTAGTACCAAAGCGGCATGCACCCGTGTCCTGCAGTTTTTGCGCGTGCATGCAAGCTTCTGAGTGGTGGATCCTTTGCCTTTCTTGCATCTGAGTGGTGGATCCTTTGCCTTTAAACTAATTAACCGAATATCGAGAGCTCATGCAACCATGCATTCAATGCTTGTATACACCAAGTACGGAGTTGAGTATTGTGCCTTATATACTGGCACTTGAAGAAAAGACGTTTGCGCCTTATATTAAGGAACGAAGGGAGTAGTAGACATGACAAGCATTAGGAGTATGGATGATAATTGAATTTTAAGTATTGATGTATGGCTCGGATTTATCTTGTCGCACTTAGAAGGGAATTTCTTCTCAATTACTTGCTCCTACCCAGGTATTGAAAAGGTGGGAGTTTGATCTTAATCTCTTCTTCCCCATCCATTCAAAAACCCCACAAACCAAACAATGGACTTAATCGTCCCCGCTCCTCAAACCCTCGTTCCCCTTTACAATTTCCCCCTCTCCCAACCAAATGGGCCGTTAGGTTTTGTAACTACACGTATCGAATCTATAATTATCAGATTTTGTACCTATAGGTAAGGATCAGGTACTAGGGTACCTGATATGATACCTATAGATATCGGATCTTTATGGATTCTGATACATATAGTACCAAACTTGGTACTAGGTACTAGGGTCTGGTGCATCTGATACCTTAGTTTTATGCATGCTGGGTATATACAGTAACCTGTTCCCGCGCGGCACCGCCGCCGCCCGCCACGACCGCCGCCGCCGCGGCCCCGCCGGCCGCCGGGCCGCCGCCGCCGGCCACCGGATCGGATGGGAAGTGAGCAGGGGAGCAGAGGGGAGGAGGAAGGGCAGAAGGGGCGGATGGGAAGTGAGGAGGGGAGGAGGAAGGGGAGAAGGGGGAGGAGGAGTTAGATCTGTGAAGAGGAAGGGGCACGGATCTGTGAAGTGTAGGAGAGGATAAGGGATAGGGATTATATACTACGTATTAAATTTTAGTCTCGGTTGGTAATACCAACCGGGACTAAAGATCAATATAATTTTTAGTTCCGGTTAGTATTATCAACCGGGACTATAAAGATGATCTTTAGTCCCGATTGATGTCACCAACCGGGACTAAAGATCCTCGGCCCCCTGACAGACTACTGACACGGGATGAACCAGGAGTAAAGATGAAGTTTAGCCCCGGTTAGTGTTAACAACCGGGACTAAAGATCATAAACTAGCTGTGGTGTTTTTAACCGGGACTAAAGATCATTTTTAATCCCGGTTTTTATTGCAACCGATACTATTGTGGATTTTGGCCGACCGACCAAAGATGGTTTCTCCACCAGTGGGTGGGGGTTGCAGGATTTAAAAATCTCGACACACACACACCCCAAAGGTTTTAATTAAAAAAAAAAGCACAAAACAAAAACGAAACGACCCATGCTGACTTTCCTGTGGCACACAAGATAGCTCTTGGAGCTAAGACAATAGTGTCCTAGTTAACATCTGTTGGAGCATTGATGCTCCGACTAGAAATCTAAGCACGCCCTCACTAGCCACAGCTCGGATGGCATCCGCCATGCTAGGGGCAACACCATTAAAAACACAATTGTTTCTATTCTTCCAAATCTCCTAAGCGACCAAAATAATCAGCGTGTTGAGCCACTTCTTCTTATTCTTTTGCAAGCCTTTTACTGCCTCCGCCCACCAACTAGAGAATTTGCGTGTGTCATTGTTCGGTAGTGTGGAAGAGAAGCTTAGCCTTTGCAAATTAAGGACCAAACTTGTCGGCTGAAAACACAATTGATCATGAGATGTTTTATAGACTCCTCAACTTGATCATAAAGAGGGAAAACCGCTAGGTGAGACGAGCCACGCTTGGCATATTGTATGTTACAGTGTGCAGCCCAGCCCACCAGCCATGGGCCACCAAAGTCAAATTGGGCCTGCTCCACCATAGGCCCAGCCGAAGCCACAACTTTAGGTCCTGGGCCTACACAACCCAAAAGACTAGTCTGATGGGTGAGGACGGCCCCTACCTTTTAAGTTGTGCTCTTCCATCATCAATTATCGATGTGGGACTAAACCCAAAATTGGAGATAGCCAGTTAGTTAGATCACGAGTTGGCATACTGATATCCCCAATTTACACACATGGAATCAACTAATATTTAAAAGCTTATCTGATTGCCGAGTTGTTATATTAGACTACACGTTACTTCAATTTACTCTAAAAATCCCATGTTTAAACTTTATGGTCTTTAAATGTTGAAACAACTGTAGGGAGAGCAGTTAGGATGACACTAATGTTTTGCCTGCAAGTACAGTGTGATGACTGTGATGGTGCTTTTCTCAACCTCACTCTCAATATAACTAGTAAAATTACGCGCAAAAACTGTGAAGAGCTCATCGAGTATTGAATCCCCAAAATGGCTTGCTATAAGGGACTCTATTGCTGCCCTTAGGGTCGCAGACATGCTCTGTCCAGTGGCCTGAGTGGCAGCAGTGCCCTCTATTGGCTCCAAGTCATCCATGGGGTTTCCATCCATCTCCAAGAGTTGGATGTCACTTATATCAAGTAGGTTGTTCTGCCACACCAACTGCTTTAGCTCATCAACCGAAGGACAATAAATTGGTATGTTGAAGGAGTCTAGCTTCTCCTTCTCAACACGACCCTGTTGTGAAAAATGCAAATAAATTAAAAAGCGATAAGGGTATAGCTTTTCCACGTTTGAGTGACTGTATGTATGTATGAGTTGGATATTATTTCCTTTCTAACTGAAATCAATGTCCAATGAAGTGAGACGTTGTAAAAGAATGGATCAGATTGTTTCTGCTACTATTTCTACTAGTAGAAGAAGAGACTAATATATATAAAAGCAAGAAACAATATAGTCAACTTTATTTTAAAAAAGTATCTCATACTTTTAAACATTTCTTGTTTGTCCACAAGCATATTTTGACATGATTTTTTACATGCTATGGATTTTCATGAAGAATTTGATTAAGTACCAACACACATCTCATACATTTGAAAAAGTATTTAGATTGTTTGGTTTTTACTAATATGGGAGTTGTACACTTGGAGATTTTTTTCTATCAAAGGATAACATTATGGTTTAAATAATAATATGGTGCTCATGTCATGTGAACTATACCTCAGCTACAAGAGTGCGCAATCCTTGTGAAAGCAACTCGAAAATAGTGGTCGTCCTTCCTGCATCGAAGACATCTTTGCTCTTCCTCCCAACAACAGTCAGCACCATCCGGCCTCCGTGCACAATCTCTCTGCATCGCATCCGGAGGAATTGCATGAAGTCCTTCTCAAACTGATTTTGATAGAGCTTTGCCACCATTGGACGTGTAGTTGCCCCAATGTGAACATTCCCTTCATTCATGCTGCCATCGAGATTTTCAGGGACCTATCCAAACAGCCAACAAGCCCCAAAGGTCAGGAATGTTGGGTCCTAAATAAGTTTATGCAATGAGGCATATATCAACAAGCTTCACCTGAGAGAGCCACATGACACTCATGGACGAATGGAAGAAATGGACTGTGTTGCTTGGGAAGAGCCTAGTGTAGAAGGAACCTGCCAGAGCTGCGACATAGTACGGAGGAGGTTGTAACCCTCTGCAGGCGCAATGTTGTTTTGTCAACTACTCAAACTGCTCTAGTGATTGGAAGATTTGGTTGAAGTCGTTGCCAGGTAGGTCATTGAGGAGGAACTGGACCTCCATGGTGCTCTCCTCGAGAGCGCTATTACGGTTTTCACATATTGTGGTGATCACCTTGGAAACAAAGAGGAGTGTATTTCCACCGAAAGAGCAACCTAGATCAACGATGACCATTGATTGAGGATGAAGATCTATGCACATTTCCCTTACGGCTTTCTCGACCATTGGCCTAGTAGCAAGAATAGCTCTTCTCTAGAAAGATATGGAGCAAAAAGTAAAATCAAAATTATGCTCAAACAAATAATACACTTGGACTTTCCAACTCTAATGCAGGTCCATGGTAAGGGGTAGTAACAGATCACAATCTACCGATCCTTTCACAATCCAACTTAGCCGACATATATTCTTAAATAAAAAAAATCTACAAAAATTCAGTCCACCATTTTTTTGCACAACTCAAACTTTGTAGTCTTTAAAAGTTTGACCGATTGCCACCACTATCCAAGGTAATTGAAAGTGAGAAAAAAAGTGTGGTGTTCTTGCCGATTTGGCACATGACTCTAGTTAATTAACTCAATATGTACTACATATGTACAAACAAATGTTTATTAGCAGTTATCCTATATGTTCTCTTTATATATCACTAGTGAGTACAACCTACAGCGTTGGAGATAAATTGCTTAACAATTTTTCACAGAACAACATATATATGTGTAGTTTGTAATGACTAATGAAACAAAAACTAATAAGGACACAAATAGAAGAAAGTTAGGGTTGGTACAAACTTGTATCCTAGAATTCTTGGCATAGCTGAACTTGTCATCCCCTTTCATCATGTGGAAATCGCGATCAATCTTCATGGCTTTTTAAATGCTTGGGTAGAAATTGAATCCTATATATATATATATATATATATATATATATATATATATATATATGTTGTTATCTGCCCAAAGAACATGATAACGTGTTATATGGAGTACAAGAACTCACAGGAGATTTCTTCCTTTTATAGACAGAATGCTTGCCTTTGACGCACTCGGCAAACTTTGCTGTTTGTTCAATCCAAGCCATTCATCACTCAGGGGAGTAGTTTCTTTTCCTAGTTGCTTGCTTCTCGTTCTTCAGTAAACACATATATACGAAGCAAGGGAGAATTTTAATTAATTTTTGAACTTTTAGTTTTTTTATTTTAAAATTAAAGCCTTCTAAAATTTATTTTGAAACTTTGAATCTTTTGACTATGTCAGCCCACTTGACGTGGCAAAAATAACACGGTCATGCCACCCGTATTTGGCAGATAGTTTTATCCTAGCACGCGTGACCAAACGTTGTCACACTATTTAGATTGGCGTGGTGTGTCATTGTTGTTTTGCTGTGCTAGTTGGTCTGATGTGTCAAAAAGGTGCAAATCTTAAAAATAAGTTTTGCAAAGGTTTATTTTTAAAATTAAAAATTAAGAAAGTTTAAAAAAAAATCAGCAAGGGATGGTGCGTGCTATATTTTTCTCTATTTTACCGTGGAGATTATTTCGTACGCGTTTCAGGAGAGCAAAGAACCAATTCCATAAATTAATTGCCCATTAGTTAGTCAAGAACTAGGGCCAAGCAATATGCAACCGTTGGTTAAGTGATGAATAACTTGGATGGAAACGAATGGCAAAGTTTGGAACAAAAAAAAACTGTATCTGTGCTAGTCGTTCATTCTAAATCAAAGTAATTAATTCTTCGGTTGAGGTATATTGTCCTTGCCAATTCGTATCTAATTTTATTTGTACATAACTTTTTTTTTACAGAAATAGCAGCAGAGCCTCTACTACTGTGCTATATTAAAATAAATATATAAAGCCAAACAGTGGATCGGTTGAGATTGTTTGGGGATGATACACTATGTATGGGGTCCTGAACAATTTTCTCACGTGTTTGGTGTTCAGCAAGCAACTGCACCTGTTGGAATACGAATTAGGGAATGGAAGAAAGGGTTAAGGCCTTCCTCTAGAATGGATGAAAACAAAAAATGCTGGAGTAAAAAGAACAGAGGTGTTGAAAATGTTACAGGAAATAAAAGTAAATCATGGAAATTTCTCAAAACAAATTCCTGGATGTCTCACTTAAAGAAAAAAAAAGAGATAAGGTGCATTTGAATTTCCTTAAAAAAAAACAAGCTGCATTTGAACTTACAACGAAATTTAAAAAGAAAAAGTCTATACGTACTAAATTTTTTTCGGACTAAACTTTTACTAATATACTATTATGTGTTACGTTGTTACGTTACTACAAGTACACCTAGATTTCCTATAGCTATTAAACGGTCGAGAGACTATTGTTTGTAAGAGTTTTGTAAAAGAAAACGTAATTGAAGTACGTGTAGGAGCACTCATTTTGAAAACATGAGTCACGACCGCATGCTAAAATTCCTAAATGAAAATGTAGAGCAAGTTTCTTAATGTTTTTGGTGCTTTTCTGACCATGATTTGGTCCTGACAATGAAGCAGGCTACAATTCTCTCACCGGGTCGTCTTCAAGCTCAAGCCAGTGCGCGAGTTGCGGCCTGCCAAGGCTCGGCGACGGCCGCTAGAGGTGGGCGCCGGAGCTCTCCGGCGTCCACGGAACAGCGTCAGTGTCGTGCGACACAGGCCGGCCTCCAAGGCGGAGCAAGGGAGCTCAGCTCCGGCTCCAGCGGGTATGGAATCTAATATGATCAATGGAGCGCGGGGATCGATACTTCGATAGGTTGTACGGGTCGAGAGGAGGCTTGTGGTGCAAGGGGTCTCACCTAGAAGAGGGCGGCCAGCCGGGCGGCGGAGATCGGAAGCCGGCGCGCACAAGCTGCTCGATGAAAGGCCTAGTCTAACGGAAACGCGCGGAGCGGATGCAATGGCGAGCTGAGCGATAGCTGCGGTTTTTGTAGCCACACGGCGGCCATGCATGGTCGCGCTGGCCCCCGCGCGCGGCGGAATCTTGTTACGCATGGCCACGCCAGCGCGAGATCCGTCGGCGGATTCGGCGGCGCGGGGCGTGAACGGAAGTGGCGCGCACGGGGCTCGAATCTCCAGGAAACCGGGAGATTTTCTCGCGGACCACGCCCTCGGCCGTCGACACCATGCATGCGCGCGACGCACGCCACCCACGCGACCTCTCGCGCGGGACACGACGGCCGACGACGACGCCGGCCGCACCAGCGCGGGCCGAGCGCGCGCCCTCGTGGCTGGCGAGTTCCCTGCGCGCGCACGTGGCGCGCGCGTGCACACAGGACGAAGCAGATCAATGCGTATCGTTTGCGCGCATGTACCGATGCAAGTCAGGATGGGAATGGTTAGGATATGGATTACACATAAACCGTTTTAAGTGAGTTCATTGATCCATGATTTAATAGGGTCAATCCACCATGAGTCTATTATATTAATAGGTTATTCGTGGATATCCAAATGAATCGGCTACTCTTATTACATGTGTGTAAAACTCGGACCCAAAATTTTTAAACTCACGTTCACACTATAAAAACTTATCAAATTTAGTTCAATTTTGGTGGGATAATTTATTGCACAGAGAAGCAACTTTGTATAAATTTTGAGCCCTTTATACAAGTGGGGCCCACGATGTATTACTAGGACCCAAAAATTCTAGTTATATGTGTGTAAAACTCGGATCCAAAATTTTTAAACTCACGTTCACACTATAAAAACTTATCGAATTTAGTCGAATTTTGGTGGGATAATTTATTGCACAGAGAAGCAACTTTGTGTAAATTTTGAGCCCTTTATACATGTAGGGCCCACGATGTGTTGCTAAGACCCAAAAATTCTAGTTACATGTAAAACTCGGACCCAAAATTTTTAAATTCACGTTCACACTTTGAAAACTTATTAAATTTAGTTAAATTTTGTAGGAATGAATTATTATATAGCGAAGCAACTTTGTACAAATTTTTGAAACATTTATATATGTGAAGTCATTTTAGGTCGAACCCCTTTAACTTAGGTTCTAATGGTTTGATCCGTTTGATCCATTTATATTTTTGGAGCGACCCTATAAATTCGTTACAAATTCGTTAGGATAAATTTACGGATATGTTTAGTGAATAAATGTATCAACCCTAACCATTCCCATCACGAGATGCAAGCAAACCAACCAAGAACACACGTACGTGTGGTAGTACTGTATTCGGAAAGCTCTTTCAGTTCGTTGCCGCCTCACGACGTAGGAGTACCGGAGAACTGCGCATATAGTAAATAGTCAAAACCGAATAAACTGGATAACTAATAATCGGATCATGAAAAACTATATGTAGGCTAATTAATGATTGTGTGCTATTAAATCATTGTTTCAAACATAGTATATATATATAGATGCATTCACTACAAGAAAAATGCTTTGTAGAGACATTTTTCTAGTACTATAGAGACACTTTTCAAATGCCTTTACAATACTATAGAGGCATTTTAAAAAATGTCTAATAAGTGCCTTATGGTGAATTGTCTCTACAAACGAAGAGGCATTTTATAAAATGTCTATAAGGTGGTAGAGGCATTTTCTAGAGACATTAAATTGTACCACAACCATATGAAACCAATGTGAAAATGAGAATAAAATATTTTCTCTTATTTTTGCCAATCCTTGAACTCATGATCTCTTGAACAAATCATTCTTTTCTTCAAGGCACTAACCAACTCAACCCCATGTCATTCATTGTATATGTTTATGCCTTAAGTTACTTATATTTAGCCATTTATTATACTTTTATTGTAAGAAGTGTCTCTTCAGAGTTTAAAGTGTCTCAAGCAAATGACTTTACATGTTAGATACATTTTAAAGTGCCGAAAGAATGTCTCTACAAGATAAAATCTAATAAAATGTGCTGAAAATATTTTTAAAGTGTCTCTAGAGTAAAAATTTTCTAGACAATTTTGAAAGTGCCTCTATAAAGTGTCTCTACGCTATAAAACTCCTGATCTTAGAGGCAATTTGCAAAATGCCTCTACAAAAGTGTCTTTATATAATATTTTTGTTGTAGTGATTGTTTTTCAAATATAGTATATATAGATGCAGGTAACCAGCCCATAAACACATGTGTACTCATCCATATAAATGTTCACATGTATACCCTTATAAGCACATCTGAAAGACTAGAGAATATGACATATATTAAGATTCACATGTCTCGGCTTTCCTTGTCAAAAGTAAATATGTAACTAGAATATGAAAACATGTATTTTTTGGAATATGTGATAATGGAATGGGCAAACGATGGGTATTGAACCTGTGCATGTGAATTCACAATCCACTACCCCTATGAACATCTCCAAAGGTTAAGCCGATTCTACCACCAGGAACCTGATCAATTTTTTTTTAAAAAAACTAGGATAGACAGCCTCCCACAATTTCGATCAATACAAATGAGAAGCTACCTGTAACCTATGTTCACAAACTCACCAACTTTACCATTCCCCTTTTCTAGGTGCCATCCTACCATGGTTAGGGGAGGTGACTAGCAGTTAAGTCTTTTTTTTTTCTAGACTACTACCATTACAAACACAACCTACCAAAAAGATTGTTCTCAACAGCTACTTGGCAAAAACACCCATGTTACATTCAGCAGGAAATCATAATAGTAATAGCAAACCATCAGAAGATATCAACCTCTTTGTTCTTCGAAACATTTAACTATTTGCCACTTTTAAGATGTAGTGCTACCAAAAGTCTATGACATGTGAGCCTTGATGTATCTTTGACATGCGGCGGTCCAATGGCAAATAGTTAATATCTCCTATTCTTTTGTGTTCTAAGCATTAATTGCAGTCTCCTTGATCTGAAGTTCTATCCATGTTGAGCACCATATATCTCATTTCCCACCCATCTTAGAAGCTTGGCATCCTCTTGAAGGTTTTTTTGCCTTTGCCTCCTTGCTCTGCAACATGGCTCAACTGCAGATGTGGTAAGTAATTTGGAAAGTAATTTCAATTCGATCACTAGGAAGAATATTTTAGAAACAAGCCCTCTATTCCGCAATTTTCAGATCGCCATAGTATTGTAGCAATCCCTACAACAATGAGCTTATGAGAAAGTACCTCAATAACTCAAGGAGTGAAAAAACCAGCTGACTCACATTTCTGGGTGGGTCATATGAAAGTTAAAGACAAATTCTTAGGGTTGGAATCTTTTATGATCAATGATGGTAAGCAAGTTACATTCTGGAAAGGTAAATGGGTTCAAAATTCTTCTTTTAAAGAGCAGTATCTATCTTTGTGTAATATTAATCGTCAGATAAGTGCACCAATTTCAACTGTGATGGGTTATGTTCCTTTGAATATGTTTTATTTTGTAGAACATTGGTGGATCAGAATCTTATTGACTAGAATAATTTAGTTGCTAGAATAGTACATATCCACCTTAATGATGATAATGACATATTTAGGTGGAGCCTTCATTAGAATGGTGCATTTTTTCGATCAATGTACTCGGTGTTAATTTTTAATGTGCATATGGAGAGAAAAAAATTACTGTGGAAATAAAAAAATGTCTATCAAAATAAAGATTTTTATATGGTATTTGCTTAAAGTAGTGTTAACCAAAGATAATTTAGCAAAAAGGAATTGGAATGGTAGTAGTTGCTTTTGTTTGCATGAAGAGAATATCCATCATCTATTCTTTGAATGCCATGTTGCTAAATTTCTTTGGAGAATCGTCTTTATTTCCATTGGGTTGCAAATACCACATAATTTTCCTGAAATGTTTGGGGATTGGCTGGTAGCCATGAATTCTAAAGCTAAGAAATATATTTCTGATAGAAGCATTTGATTTATGTTGGGTTCTATGGCTTAGTAGGACTAATATGGCTTTTCACAAGACTCTAACTAAATCTTATATGAAGGAATTATTCAAAGTAACTTATTGGCTTTGGTTCTGTGGCTAGCCTCAAAGGAGTGAAGAGGAAATGGAAGTCATATATGTGTTGCATGCTATAATTTAGAGTTAATATTCATGCATGTTTTCGTCTATTTTGGATGGAGATTTATCAATAGACTTGAACTTTGAATAAGTTGCTATTTTCCATTGGTTAGTGTTGTTGAGTCGGCTTTTTATCTACCTTTGTTTATTTCCAGCGTGTTTAGTCTTCGTGCCAATAACTTTGTAATAAGTGCTTGTAGCTCCAATTGAAGCAAATTCTAGGTTTAATATCCATTATCTAAAAAATGAACCTACTTGCCCTCTTACTGAATTTGTTTACCGTATCTCATTTGCTACACCATAGGCAAAGACACAATTCTAACTATTCCACACAAACCTGGCTAAATGGCAATGGGAAAACAGATGATTAATTGTTTCTTTCTCATTACAAAAATGACATTTACTGTTATTTTTTTCCATCCCCTTTTAATGAGGATATCTTTAGTCAGAATACTGTTTCTAAGAGCTAACCAAGTGAACACTTTAAGTTTTACTGGAATATTAAATTTCCACATCTTTTAGAAGGGATATCCACTTTCCTATGTTTGATAAAAAAATTTGGCACTAGGACAAATTCATAGAAAGTTTGGGCCAAATTTGGAATAAACCAGAGCTTTCCCGTGGAAGCCGGTTAGGCCGCCATTGTGAGGTTGGTCGGACCTGAGGATTGGATAAAAAAACGTTCTGAATAATATATTCAAAGGTTAAACTCTTGGTTTTATTGTTGAATTTTATATATTGTCACGTCCCCTTTTTCGTGTCTTCTATTTTGCTCAATTTTGAAAATTAACGTTCATGTTTATTCGTCTAAAATAGGTTAATGAAAATTTCATAAATGAAAAAGGGTTTAATTTGACTAAATAATTTAATTACGCTGCCCTTTTATTTTATCGTTTGTTAATTGGAGTTATTTAATTTTTATTTGAGTTTTGGAAGTGGAGCTCAATTTGATGAATTCTCCCAAATTCTTAAAAAAAATCCAAAGTCCAAGAAAAACATTTTCCTTTTCCTTTTCCTTCCTTTTCTTTTCCTTTTTCTTTTTCCTCCCTAATCTAGGCAGATGCCTCTTCTCTTTTTTTCTTTGTAACGATCTCCATCTCTCTATCTCCCTCTGATGTTCTGTCTCTCTCTCTCTCCCATTAATTTCACCTTTTTCAATCCCCAATCAATATCCTCCACTAATATTAAAAAAAATGAATCAAACATGATGAGACATTCATTTTCTTTAACTCTTGGTTCTGTATATATCTCTTTCCCTATCCCTCCGTATTAATCTCTCTCTCTCTCTCACTTTCTGTCTCTTTCTGTCTATCTCCCTCCCTGTCATTCTATCTCTGCCATCTCTTCCCATCCCTCTTCCACTAATCAATCTCTTCCCCTTCCTAATTAATTTCTCCACTTGAATGACAAAAATTGAATCAACCTATTGAGCTTGATCTGTTTTTTCCAATTCCCCAGCCACCTCTCCATCTTCTGTCCGTTCACCTCTCCGTAACCGTGCTCCAGCCGCTTCTTCCACTTCTCGCCATGAAAACAGCGCCACAATTTCCAATTCCCTGCAGATCCCTTCATCTCCTCCTTCAGTTTCTCATCTTCAAGGCCAAACGTTGAATCCTCCTCAATTGCTAGACTATTTCTCTAATAGCTGCAGCACCCCTCTTCCTTTCCTCTTTGTTTAACCACCACACCACTGCCCCAGCCATGCCGTGCTGCTGTTGCTGCTGCTGCTGCTTCCGCAACACCGTGCTGCAGCATTGAAGCTCTCCCACTTCGCTTGTACGCCATTGTCCTGCTGCTCGGTACCTCGAGCCGGTGCCATCGTCGCAGCCCGAGGGAGGACGGCTGCCATCACGCCTGCAAGCCGCCTCTCTGCTGGCTGCCGGGAGGTCAAGCCGTTGCCATCGTCTTCTTGTTTCAAACACTGCTACATCATCGAGAGGTCCCTCAATTGCCGGGGATTGGTGCAACGTTGTTTTGCCCATCCACCGCCTCCTGTGCTATCTTTTATCAAGCTGTCCACCAGCGCCGACGATTCTCTGTCAACCACCCGCTGCTGCTGCAACTTCTCCTTTGCGGTAAACACCTGCCCTACATCCACCTCCTTCATCATTTTTTTTCTTCCCAATTTATCGTCCTGTGCGTGCACGTGATCGTGATTCCATTTGCATATCACAAAGCACGTCATCGTTGTCCTGTTTCCAAACAGCCACCAACTAAATGCCATCATCGGTGGTGAACCACGTTGCTCCTTCATGTTCGGTCGCCGTCGCCTGCACGCAGAGGCGCTGCTGCCGTCGTGGAACCAGAGCCGCCCTCTCGCCATCCACTTCGGAAGCCCAAGCCACTGATGCCATCTTCTCCTTTGCTGGAGCTTTGTTGCTTCATCTTCTCTGCCATGGCTGGTAATCCCCTGCACTCCATCCATGTACTGTTTTGTTTCCTCCATTCAAGATCAAAATTTAAATCACTAATCATCAGTTAGCCCCGTTTTCACTGTCCCTCCAATTCTCGGTTGGTTGTTCATCTCCTTTGCATATACCAACGTGAATTTTTTTGAGAATTAATATTATTTTTATGGAAAATCGCAAAAGTAGTGGTCAACCGGAGAAAATCGCGAAAGTAGGTCCCTGTCGAACGGGTGCAGTTCGATAGGGCGCCTATCGAACGGCCAGAGCGCGACTGGCGAGGAGATCGGAAGGCTACCGTTCGACAGGACCTGTCGAACAGCCCCCGTTCGACAGGCAGGGCTGTCGAACTGCCCCTGTTCGACAGGAGGGCTGTCAAACTGCCCCTGTTCGACAGGATATCCGTCGAACTGGCGTAGTTCGACAGGGTCGCGTTCTCCATTTATTTGTAATAAGTTATTTTTTTAATAATATGTAATTTATTTTAGTGTGTAAGAAAGGAAAATATTTTTGTAATGTTATATGTATATGATTTAGGGTTTTGATAATGTTTGGTAAGAAATTGTAGTATTTTTTTGTTGGTTAAAATATTTGAATTATTTAGTTTCATTATTTTTTGTATATTTGAATGATAATTTGTCATGATTCATTTGAAGGATATGCTACTAAGTAATTATCCGAAGAAGTTTATGAAATAGTACTGATAGTACTAAGTTAATCGTAAAATGTTTCTCAAATAGTACGGATAGAACATAAATGACTAAAAGTTTAATACAAATAGATAAGTCAAGGACGATCAGTGCCCTTCGCACGCTTGCTAGGTCCTCCCTTCTTCCTACGCCTAATCTGCTCAGTGGGATATGTCAAATTATCAGGGGGGTGCCTATCTCTAGCTGCCTGCTATGGTGTCATGTCTGGCCCCTGACCGGCCTTCGTCTCCTGCGTCGGCTGTGTGACCTGAGGTGCTGCGTGCCAGTAATCCATCCCTACTTCCCCCTGGGGAGGATCAGTGGAAAAGAAGTCCTCAATGAATGCTGTGCGAGGGGAGTAAGCAGGCATTCCGTGATGCGTCGACGCCGAACCGTACTCATCGTCTGTTTGCACAAGAGGGAGAAACCAAAAAATATGGCGTAGTTAGTAATGATACATATAATTAGAAACTAAAGCGTGTTATTGTTTAAAATGACTTACATGTGTGCTGTGTGTGGCCTTGCTCTGGCGCACGCGGAGTGATATGAAGTCCCCATGCTTGTGTGTTCAACACGTTGTCCCCCGTTGGCATGTAAGGGAAGTGTGCCGACCCAGATGCTCCCTGCGAGAGGTGAACATAAGGCGGAGTTTGGAATACCTGCGGACGTGGTGGTGCCGTGCTCGACGTGGGTACCCCTGATCCGGCTGACCCCCTGGTGTACTCCGGTGCTGGGGTGTGCTGAAAGGAAGGACGACCGTGAGATGTGTGGGCCGCTTCGTACCCGCGACGTGAAGAGGATGGACCACTCCGATCCACGCTGGAACGTCGGGGTAGTGGTGGTGATGGCCGTCGGCCCGATGTCTGCACCACATCTGCCGCGCTCCGACAGGAGACACGACGTAGTAGTGCGGCAGCACGTGCACGGAAGTTGCGAAGGATGCTCGCCACGTCGTCAGGCCTGACGACTGGAGGTCTCGCCTCTAGTCTTTGCAGCAGGGTGTCGGACTCCACGTGAACGTGCTCAACAAATTCCGCCTGTTCCATAAATAATCAAGGCAATTAAAATTATTTAACCAGTTGCACATTTATTGAGAGTATTTAACAAGATGCACATTTGTTAGAAATAATGAACCAGTTGCACATCATTTATAAATACTGAACTAGTTCCACATTTATGTAAGAAAAGGAACTAGTTGAACCAATTGCACATTTATTAGACATACTGAACTACTTGCTAACTTTTTAAAAATATTGAACTAGTTGCTCAAATTCCACAAATAAACACGTACCATTGAGTTGTAAGCTGATCTAGGCTGAGGGGCAAACGTGTCAGTAATCGCTGCCTGGTGGGGGATGGTGCTATCTCCTTGTGGAGGAAAACACCTCCATTGTGTAACACTGCGGTACCAACGAAGGTAAGCTCCATAATAACTCCCATCGTCTGGAGGTGTCTGAAGTGCCAAGTTATTAGCTGCGTGCTCCCACTCTTGTACCGTCGGCTGAACCGTGGTCACAATAACTAGCTCGTAGGAAAGCCCGAGCCCCTTTCTGGAGTACCTGCACAACAACAAATTCACACATCAGAAAAAATGTTGTGCAGTGATTTATTTTAAAAAATGTAGGATTAAACAACTGTGATGTGAACTAACCTATGAAGACTATCAGCCAAAGGACGACCATCTCTCGGAGGGAAGTCCTGATACATGCCCAACTGTTTGAGAACCCTGTGGACATTGTGTGGCTCGACGTGCACGTCCACCACGAGGTGACAAGTCGTCATCCAGAGTTGCATATCTCGCGTGCAAAGATCCGCGAGACCGTGCGGTGCACGATCATTGACATCGTGCTGAGTGTAGGGAGTCCACCGAACACGGTCAGGCGTAAGCTGATCAAAGTCAGCTACAAACTGAGTGTAGACACGACGTGTCGTCCCGCTAACCCACTGCGGCTGTAACAAGTAGTAGTTTTCATTAGTCATATAAGGAAAGTTTGTGAACTAGTATTCATAATGATAACATAAACGAATTTAACAAAAAATACCTCACGGTGTGTCCACAAGGATCCCATAGTGGGACGATCGTCGATGTCATCAACACCAGACCTGTACATCTCTTGCAAACCGTAGTTTGCGTACGAGTCAAGCTGAGGCCTCCCAATGTCAAAGCGCTCGTGCGCCCACAACATAAGTAGCAATGGGCATCCAGGGAGTGAACTTTGCTTGCTGTTCCTCACGCAAGCATCACACAGTCCGGCATATGTCGCCGCAAGTACCGCCGACCCCCAACTGTACTGTGGAATCTCCGCGATAGGTAACTCTGCAATCTGCTCCGCAAAGTGGATGAAGTGCTTGTCCACGGAGTCAGCGTGAGTTCCCGTGAACATCACCCATCCAAACAACCACAACAGGTAAGCGACTAAGTGCCGCTGCACGATCCACTCCTCCTGGTCATCAGGGAAGACATCCTATCGAAACTGATTCAACCAACTTTTCGTAGGCCCGTGCCCATCTGTGAGATCCTCCAGTGCAACAGGTAGCACACCACCAAAACTGGCCAGAAGGTCATCCGCCCATCCAGCATTCACCATTGTTGGGCCAACTGCTGGCCCAGCTATCGGCAGCCCCAACAAATAAGACACATCCTGCAGAGTGGGCACCATCTCTCCAACTGTGAGGTGGAAAGTGTGGGTCTCAGGCCTCCATCTATCCACAAGAGCACTCAGAAGCGCCGCGTCAATGTGGATTCGTTCGGACCTTGCACGTGAAGGCTCGACCAACCGTGCAAACGTCAACAACCCAGCTGCTCTCAGCCTACAACATGACAGAGCGCAAGTTATTAATACATGAAAATATAAACACCTTGTATTAGTAAAAACAATATATTTTCACACACCTTGGAACCCAACGAGGAGGATCAATACGCCAATATTGATCCGGTCCTCGCATCTTTAGCACATTGCAGAAAGTTCCTGTACTAAGACGTCGCGATCGATGGTTCCTATCGATCTCCTTGTCTATCAGCTGCCCATCATATTGATCAGCCATACCTGCAGATCGAAAACTACATTAGTAAATGCACGTGTGGTAACAGTACAGTAAATGTATGCAACATAATTCAAGTAACAAATTTGCATGCCATTTCAATTTAAAATTACAGTACCAGCACACATAGATACAGATAAGAATAGTTCAGTACATTTCAATTTAAAATTACAAGCCCACGACACATATATTATGATATTACAAGTGCAGTGCAGTTCGAAATTTAAATTACAATTCCAATACAAATACATGACGATATTAAAAGTGCAGTGCAGTTCAAAATGAAAATTACAAGGCCATTACAAATAGATTCGGGTAATAAAAGTGCAAGAAAGTTCAAATTAAAATTACAGACGCACTAAACATAAATTGAACGATAACGATCTTCAAAGTAGGGAGTCCACCAAGGATAATAGCGAACTAAGGATTATTTTTCTTCTTCGACTTCCCCTTTGGAACGCGACGAACATCAGCGCCTGTGGCATCTTGCCCTACATTGTACATGCTGCAATCTTTACGGGAATGGTTCTCCCCGCAAAGAATACAAGCTTTCTTACGACGAGAACGATCTTTCACTTCAGCTTCATCCATAAGGTTCTTGATCCTGCGCGACTGGCGACGACCCTTAGTATCAACTAATAAATTTGAGTCAGGAACCCAATTGGCTTGCCCTGGAGGAGGACGAGTGAAATCGCACATGGCACGCCAACCACGCAATTCACCACGCTAAGTTGCCTCCCATGATTCCTTTCTAAAGTAGGGAGAAACAAAAATGTTTCCATCAACACCCCCTTTTGCGGAAACAGCAAGAACATGGGAACATGGCCGATGTAACAGGTAAGGCTTGTTGCAATTGCATTTGCAAGCGTGATACTCTGGCCACAACATGCATTCCAATGTGATGTCAGTAGTCCCAATGCCGACACCACTCTTGTCACGAAGTCGTATCTCAAATAACAACTCTCTATTCCCAGCAGGCCACACTCTGTGGATTCCTCCCTTCTTACTTTTCTCATCCATGTACTGTGTAATAGCGGGGCTATACTTAACACTGGGTTTGCTAAGGTTCAGACTAGCCATGGAATACCTTTTACAGAGATACTTCTGTGTACCCCTCGTGATGCCCTCCAGGATAGCAACAAGTGGTAGAGGTCGTGTATTCTTCATAACCCAGTTATACACTTCAGCAAGATTTGTTGTCATCACACCATACCTCGATCCATCTGTATCGTACAACAATGACCATTTCTCCCTTGGCTCAAATTCTACCCACTCCGTGAAGCACTTCGTGGCCCTTCCACGCTTCCTGCGCCGAGTAATACTTGGTGCTTCATTAGGAATGGGTTCAAGTCCCTCCGGCTCCTCCTGTCTGGCAACTATAGGTTTTTTCCTAACCACTTCCATGTGTGTAGTGGTCAAACGATCCAGTTGATCCCATATGGCATCAAACTTTCTTTGTTGATTCTGCTTGCATAACTTCTTGAATAGGTCCATCAATCTCTTACTCCTGAATTGTCTATAAAAATTAGCCCCAAAATGTCGCATGCACCATCTGCTATGTAAATCTGGCCATGGCACGGACTGTGTGACATCTTCTTGAAGCTTCTGTATCGCTGATAGCAAACCGGCGTGTTGGTCATGTAGAACACACACATTTCGTCTATTTTCAACAACACACATTTTAATGTGCCGCAAAAACCATAGCCAGCTTGATGTGTTCTCGCTTTCAACAAATGCAAAAGCAACAGGAACGACATGGCTATCCGCGTCGACTCCGATCGCGGTTAGAATTGTTCCTCTGTACTTGCCTGTCATGAAAGTGCCATCAACACAGAGCAAAGGAATGCAATTTCTAAAGGCCTCTATCATGCATCCAAATGACCAGAAAGCCCGACGAAGAACATTCTCCCCATATTCATTCACCTCATCGAGAATAGCCATGTGTGTGCCCGGATTTCTTGCCTGCATCACCTCCAATAGTGGGGGAAGATTGTGATAAGAATCCTCATAAGTTCCAAACCTCATCTCCAATGCTTTCTGTTTTGCCCTCCAAGCCTTGTCGTACGATATCTCATATCCGTACTCTTTCTCAACGTCATGCATTATGGTGAAAGGGGACAAAGATGTTTTTCTAACCACCTTTGAATATACCATTTGTGCCACAAATGCCGCTGTCAGGTTTCTGTGCACCAGACGGGTATTCTCCAACAAACACGTATGTTGCTCAACCCTCAAAGCTACCCATAAAGTATCATGTTGTGGCTTGTAACCATGCACTCTCCAAGGACATCCACCCTGTATGCACTTCACGTCATACGTCGTCCTATTTGAAACCTTCACCCTGAACTCACGCTTCTGGACAAATGCCCACCTCTTCACCGCATCTTGTAAGTGACCTTTGTCATGAAACATCTGTCCAACTTTCACCTGCTTACTATCATAACACCAGTGGGCATCTAAACCATCGTTTACCTTCATACGACTCATTGATATGGTCGTCCAATCATCGGGTATGTTAGTTTCGTTGTCCCACAGTGTTGTATCTTCTCCTTCCACTACAAGCGCAAGGTATTCCTCGTTTTCCACTTCCATCTGATCCACTACCGCCTCATTCTCCTCCGCTGCATCAACACGCATAGGCGAATCCGGTTCTTCATCGTCCGAGTCGTTGGCCTCACAATTAGTACCACGAACAATGACCTCTCCTTGTGTATTACCCTCTACTACTTCTTCCCCTCGATCTTGCTCAGTCCGCCAAACATTTTCAGCTTGTCCACCTTCCAACGGAGTTTCTTCCACCACGGCATGACTTGACTCCCCCGATCGATCAACACATGTTGTCTTCTGCACCACTATTGCCAGGCTATAGCCTTTCTCCCTTATTTTACTAACAAACTTCCTCCAACTCCCAGTTGACGCAACCTCCACTACTCTCCACTGCCATCCATGTTGACCCCTCACTGGCCACACGGCATTTATGACAAATTTATCGTGCACTGGATCTACCCCAAACATATTATACAACCACCCTAACACGTCGTTCAAACCCATATGCTCCGGTGCATTCAGACTAGTATCATGGAAGACATATACAGTCAAATCCACCCCACTATCACATATTTGTATAGGAGCATCGCCATAATACAGACGAATGGGCATATCACCTGACATCCTGATAAAACATGACAAATAGTCTCACGTTTAATCATTTAATCATTCGATAATTACCCTATTACAACTTATACTATATTGCCGTGTACTAATTTACAACTATTAGTAACAAACAACTAGTTTAATAATCCAAATAAAATATAACACCTTTGTACCTATTTTAACACACAACATATCAATAATATGTACTAACTAAGAACTAATTTAACCGTACAATTACTTAAATACCTCTACCAACATTTAGCAATAACAAATATGTGCTAACCATACATACTAACATCGAACAATGCGAAACAATCAACAACTCTTAAACCAATTTTTTATTAAACTTTCATATGCATTGTACTTAGGGATTACTAATGTATACCTTAACTTCACTGCTGGAGGGTGTCGCCAACCCTTTCCTCCCGGCCGGCGCCTCCTCGGCCTCCTCTCTGGCCTGCTATCCCCTCCCCTCGCTCCCTCCGGCGCTCACGACGACGAAGTGGCGACTCTCGGCGGCGGCTGGCGATGTGGTCCTCAAAACAAATCGAACTCGCGGCCTGGGTGGATGGGGCTTTAAACCGGCCTGTCAAACGCCCATTGTTCGACAGGGTCGGTGGAGGGCCCTGTCGAACGCCCCCGGTTCGACAGGCCTCGCGGCGCCGGGTGGTGGGCCCTGTCGAACTCCCTCCGTTCGACAGGTGAGCGTGTCGAACGCCAGCCATTCGACAGGGCTTTGTCGACTGCCCGTCGTTCGATAGGTGCCCTATCGAATTGCACCCGTTCGACAGGGACCTACTTTCGCGATTTTTCCCGGTTGGCCACTACTTTTGCGATTTTCCATAAAAATAATATTAATTCTCAAAAAAATTCTACCAAGGTCACTGCCATATTTTTCTGTTGCTCATGCACGCTGGGATCATCGCCTCTCTGCTCCACACTGCTGCGCCCAAGAAACCTGACCAACCAGCAAATCAAAGCTATCATCGCCGGGATGTCGAGCTTTACATCATCATGCTCACTCTTCTTCCATAACCTCTATCACCGTCCTGTTTTTAGCGCTGCCATAATACTTGGGAGGTCGAGCAATGCAGTGGATCAGATCAGCTGCTGCAACGACGTCTCGTGAGTTTCTGCCATTATTGTCGCACGAGCATCTTGCTGCCACAACTCTGACATGGTTGGTAAGCACTTTCACCTCAACCACATTCTGCTTCATTGAATATCAAAAACTAAATCACCATCACCATTCATCGGTTAGCTCTGTTTTCACCATCTCTCCATCTCCCGACTGGCTGTTCATCTCCCATTTCCTCCTCTTTATATATACCAGCGCCACTGTCATCCTTTTCTTTTGTTTGTGCATGCTGAGATGCTCTCTACTCTGACTTCCTTGACCAGCAGCACTGCCCCTCTTCTTTCTTTTTTTTTATTCGTGCACGCCCAGACACCTCGTCTTGCTGCCGTGATGCTACACCGTCGTCTACATCACCACTGTCTCGGGTGAACGAACACCAGCACTGCTGCTGTTTTATTTGCTGCCACTGAACCTGAGACTTCGAGTCGTTGTTGCTGTCTTCTCCTCCCTAGTCATTGCTGGAGCATAGTGTTGTCATGGTCTCCATCGCCATCACGTTCCTATGAATGCCACTGCGGTTGGTAAGCTTCAAGGCTCTAGCAGCACCACTGCTCTTATCCTCCTCTTCCATTGTCTTCCCTGCCTCCAGCACGGTCTCTTGTCAAGTTGCTATTGTCTGCCGGTGAAACCACCTCACCGTTAACGATCCGCCGTTCCTACCACTTGTCTGCTGTGGTCATCACGGTTCCATTCCTAAATCACTGCACCGACATCCCTGTTTTCTACACTGGAGTAGTCCATGCCATGTGGCTGCCACTACTCGTCTTTCCCCTACTACTCCATGTCTCCCTGCCACCAAGAGGTCGAGCTCCACCATGCCATCGCCTTGCCGCTGCGCTTCAACTCCATAGCCTTCACCACCGCTGCTGCTATCTTTCATGAACCCGACGTCGTCTTCTAGCCTGCTGTGCTTTTGATTCACCCTACTTCAATCCGGTGCTTCATTGTTGTCACGTTCATGAGATCCATTTTGTGTGGCACCACGTCACATGCGTCTTGGTCAGGCTAGCATCCTAAAACCCAAAACCAATCAAGTCATCTATCTCAACAAATAGATCTCAGCCATCCACGTAATTGGTCCACAACTCTCCTCCTTGTAACCAATTAACCGTAGGTCATCCTACCGGCAAGTGGACCATGCCCGCCAGTCCGTCAAATATAATCCTTTAGGTTCAGAAATTCCAGAGAATATTTTCTAAATATTTCTCTTTCTTTATTCATGGTTTTCCAATAATTCAATCTTCCGGAGGTCACATCTCTTTCATCCAAACTCCGATTCGGCCCATTCTTTTTCCTAAATTCTTCTAAAATTGAGCTCTACCTCCTGATTTAATTGGTTATTTCATTTGTTGTTATTTTGCTGCCTTTTCTTTTTGTTTATTTGTTTTCTCCTTTTTGCGATCGTGTAGACGTTGTTGCTGAGGAGGTTGCTGTTGCAGGTGAAGGTTCAGTCTGAAGATCCTGAAGATCCCGTGGGTAAAAGCAAGTGTACCCTTGAACATGTTGATCCCAACTTTAAAAATTATCTTGTTTTAAATTATATGCATTGTTTTGTTTTACAAATTATTGTGTGGGTAGTTATAACCTACTTGTTAATTATTCCATGCCTTGAATTATTGTTGATTATCCTTGATTATTTGTCACCTAGACTGTATGAGAGTCAAACATGGGGTATTGGCTCAGGGTAGTAGATTTGCTTAGCCCTGCTCACACTTTTACAAGGCAAAATATAATATTGACTAATGATCTACTTATCACTGTTTTTTTATATAAACTGTGTGGTTGTGTGCTATCTTCTTGGTGGCATGTGTTGCACCGTGTAGTAATGATCTGGTGGAAAATGTTTTAGACCAGGGCGATGGTGGATCTGTGTGAACCTAGGAGGTAAGCCATCTGTATGCGTGCTTACTGTTGACCTATGTGGTCGATTGAGCTATGTGCTCCATTTTTGCTGTGTGCTTGAGGTCCTTAGTTTAGGCAAGTCGCCCTGGTCAGATAAGGACTTCACTTCGTGCGCCATTGATCTGAGTCTTACCGTGCAACCACATGTCCTCATGGGAAGGACCTAGCTTAGTACACTACTTAGCTTTGGCACCGACGGCCCAGGTGGCTAGATGATAGGTTTTTGGATTGTACATGGGACCTTTCACCTGTGTGGTGATGGGAGGACCGCCCATGGGGAAGCCGGTGTTAGGGTGAGGTAGAGGAAACGCTTTGTTACTCTTTGGTGTTTAGCGGCACCGAACTGTATCTCGTGGGTAAAGTTGTACAACCTCTGCAGAGTGTTAATCTATTCGAATAGCCGCGTCCTCGGTTATGGACATGCTCGGTGATTTCACATGAGGGGTAGATTTGTGAAAGTTTTACTTTTGGGAAAGAGCTGTGTGCAGGATAAATTAATGAATATAGCTGTGTGGTCCTGTGTGGACGCAATATCCTTTTTGGGTTGGTTGGTTGGTTAAAAATACCGTGATTGCAAATGTTGTTTAAATTAAATTTGTATCCATTTATTGTATTTAAGTTCTCAAATGCCTTTATGCAAATGAACCCTAACCTTCCTTTGAAGCCATGTATCATATATTGCATATTCCCGTACACTTGGGAGTACTTTATGTACTTACCCTTGTTGTCTCACAAAATTTCAGAGAAGGTCAGTTGTTTCCAGAAGTTCTGTTGCTGAGGATGTCGAATAGGTTGCGTGCCACAGTCGATTGTCTCATTGGTGCCTCTCGATTCTTTTTCCGCTGCTTATCTTTGTTTGGCCCTGTGTGGAAAGAAATTGTAAAATCTGGTCATAAGACCAATGTAAAATTTATATTTGTTTCCTATTTATTAACATAATTGTGATGTGGTTGTTGTTGGTATTTCTTAATGACATTACTAGAAATATAATTCCCAGCAATGGCACAGAAATACTTCTGGTATATTATGGTTACAGAGTTCATCCGCAAGCGCACGGATATACCATTGTAGCATTTCACCCGAGAGTATTTCAAGGATATCGTATTTATTTTATCCCGTGGGAAGATCATGTAGAGAGAACTTAACTAATAATTTATATATTACTTGTGATAATCATATTCTAAGAAGGGGTTAAGATAATCCATGGGCAGAGTGACACACAAGCATTTCTACTCATCCTCATAATAAATAATCTAAGCTAGGTGGAAAGAAAAGAGAAAGGCAATCTATTCCTATACTTCTAATATACATAGTATACATACATTCTAGTCAACTGATATACTAGCTAATACCCTCCATCCGATGCCCTCCTGGTACTTCGAGAAGCCACCCCTGATTATCGAGTTCCTTACGACAGCCCGTCATGACCATCCAACCGGGGCTAAATACGGAGGAGTACCCTCCCTAGGAAATTAACTTAGGATTATATATAGGCGCGGAGAAATACCTGTACTGGGCTGTCACCATCAGCGGCCCACCTCTCATCCACAATATATAACCCCAAATAATGCTATTCTGTAATCTAGACACCACGTCTAAACTACCAGATACTACTCCAATATCATCGTCATGACATAGAGTAATTGGATAAGCAAACACTATACCCGCACCAAAGCATCTCCTAGATAAGCTAGCAGTATATTCAGTACAACATGAACATAATGTAAAGTAGGTACTCATATAGTCGGAAAGTATTTCAATACCAGAAATGTATTTAGAAGAGTATTCTAATAAAAGTACAAAGCTTACAAAAGAGGAAAGGAAAGCTACTAGAGCCATACCCGAACTCTTCCGAAGGCTTCCGGACTCCTGATTCCTATTCTAATTCTATTCCACCAGCTAGATACTACTAAACTAAACTTGAGAGGAATGAGAGAGCTCTTGCTTTAGGTGTGTGTTGAGCTCCTTATATAGAGGTAGGTATGACGGTTGTGGAAGGGGAATTGTCTGAAGTACCCTCCAACCATCATTGGGGTGCAATCTTGGATGTCCATGTCAAACCCTGGCCTCAACGGTGGAGATGGTGGTTCGGCCAAACCCCCTGGTTCGACCGAACCATGGGCTGGCCCAAACCAGCCCATCTTCGGCAGGCGACTTCCTCTATTGCTCCACTCCGCAGACTTGTGAATTTTGGCCCAATTCATCGTGTCAATTCTTAGTTCTTGGCCCATTCATACTTAAGTTTGATTCTCGACATCGTCCGATTGATTTATCATTTGTGTTGATGTCGATTATCCTCGACTTTATTGTCATTCTCTGCAAAAGATTAGTAGACCTAATACTAGTGGAATATTATTATTCTAACAAACATATGCAATGCAAGCATCACTAGTTCTCCTCTATTTTGGTCATATTGACGGTTGAAAGTGATCGATAACGACTGTCAACAAAACCCCCCAAGCTTGAACCTTTGCTCGTCCCGAGTGAAGGACGAAAGGAAACTAAGACTTGGTTGTTGATCAGGAGTTGCTACTATGCTGCATATCTCAAAGATACAGGTGCAAGGTATATGTACTCTCTCTCAAATTAAATAATTTTTGGCACGGTGGCTTACCCTTACCCCGATTCCCACGAGACACTGCTTCTACTTGCCTTGGGCGGTTGAAAGACAGAACAGCAATTAGAGCACCAATTCACCCAATGTTTATTCAACTCTTATTCCGGAAGTTTTCAAATGATTTTAGAAAAGAAAACCAAGTTCCTCCATTGATTCACTCAGTCTCTCTAAGTGTATCATTTTGAATTCCTCACTAAATGTTGCCTTGATGATTCCTACTCTAAAGTTTATATGTGGAGCTTGGTAGGGATCAAGCATGGCATACTTGCATTCACATTTGTCACTAAGTTAAAATCTTAGACTAAAGCAGATAACTAAACATACTCAAGAATCAAGATCGTGCATAATGTGTGTGTGGTATAAGGTGGAAAATGGTGTATGAAGAAAATGAAGAAAATGCTTCTCCTTTGTGCTTACTTTCTTCTCCCCAAAATCCTTCTTTTATTGATTAGGAGAGGGCATGATTACATTTTTTTTCTTTTCAATCATGCTTATGCTTGATGGAGCATAACTTTTTTTTCATAACCATGCCTTTCCCTCCTCTTTTTTTTTCTTTTTTTTCAAAAGGATTTTTTCTTTTTAGGAGAAGAAAGCACATGAAAGCATGGAGAACTTATTTCGGTGGAAATATGGATATGGAATGGAATATTGCTTAGCTCCTAGTGTAGGAGTTTTAGCATGTGCATATATGTGGGTGTATGATCTTGATCACAGAGCATGAGAAGTATCTACACAAGTCACAAGAGTTTGACAAAGTTCAATGGAATAGCAAGTGACCAAAATGTATATGGTGTAATCATGATAGCACATTCTTGGCTCTGGTAGGAATTTATATCAAATGAGGAACTTTCAATTTTTTTTCATTTTGAAAAAAAAAACATCCGGAATTCAAGCCAAACTAGTATCAAGGTCATAGCTACTCATATTTACTATCTCATATCTCGCAACAACCTAGACTGAGATTAGCAAGTGCAGCCCATTTACCTCAGGTTTCCGGATAATTATTGGCTACTTATATTCAATCTTTGAGAGAGCACTTACCAAGAACCCATATATCAGAGATATAAAACAGAGCAACTATTCATCATTTCAACAAAGAGAACTAACTTGTCTTACCTAGCATGACTCAAACATATCCTATCATTTTGGTATTTTCTATTTTGCAAATTTTTATGTTGTTTTCATTTTTCATCAGATGCAATTGGAAAGCAAATATGCAATTGGGAAGGGAAATATGCAATGTGATACAAGTTACCTTAGTGGGGGGAGCGATGTCTCCCCCCAAGCTTAGCCTTCGCTCAGGGTCCTTGATAAGGATTGAACCCCTGAAAGCGAAAGTACGCTTGAAGGTCATCGTGCTGTTGCTGCATCATGTTGTTGATGTTGGCGAACTGAGCATCAGCAGATTCTTGCCATTCTTGCGTTTGAGCTATGTGTTCCATGAGGTCGTACTGGATCTCGACAGTCTGCACATCAAGGGTGTCCATTCTCCTAGTGATTTCACCCAAGTCCTAATGAGAGGAACTCGAGCACCATTCACTTGGAGCTGGAGGCACACCACTTGACCTGGAGGGTTGGTTGTCCCCCTAGTGAATGTCATGAGGCACATGCCACCGGTCCTCACTAGCGCTTGACCAGGTTGAGACTCCGATGCTATGGCGTGGAGCTTGGGTCCATCCGGGTGCATCCTCAGTTGGTGCCAAACCTGCCTCATACATCTACACGGGTGTCGAGGATGATGAACTTCCTTATTCGTTCCTTGTCATGCTGCGTCTCCCTGTATGTTCCACCTGCACGAGATTCTTCTTTGGTCTGCATGGGAATGGTTAGTTCATGGCAGTTGTACAAATGATACCCCGCATTTGGCAACGGGATTTCATTTGTAGAACCGGAGAAAAAGTATATCAAAGATCCATCTACTCCATGTTTCAAAATATGCCCTTGCACTAGATAAGCCTCATCAATATGCGGACGAGCGGCTGAGATAAAAACAATCTGGTCGCTAACGACCCCTAGCCCTTTTGCTATCCGAGTAATCAGAGAAGTGCACTCAATAGGAGTGGAGAACTTTATACTTTCTAACCATTGTCTTATCATACATTTCATAGGAGAAATTTTGATATTTCTAACCATGGCAAACATGATAATTAATTCATCTCCCATGATGGGTCTCAGATCACTTCTAGGAAACAAAATCATAGCAATCCATTTGTGCATGAGCCTAAGTGTAGGATTATGGATATTATTCGTTCTAGGTTTCTTGCAAATTGGAGCACCAGAAATATCTTCCCAAAACCTATTTTTCTCGAACCCAGAAATTCCTTTCTGGGTATCGATTTTACAGGAATCGTGAAAACCAAGAAGTGTACTCAAGCCCTTCCATGTGAGCGTGAACTTTTTACGGAAAAAGCGAAAAGAAATACCATCTTCTATTTCTTTCAAAGTGCACAGAAATTGCAAAGTAAGCAAACGAGAACCGGGCTCATCTACCACAGCAAATCTCTGCCAACCAACAGCTTTCCAAATAGAACAAAATTCAACATCCATACCTATCTTTTTCAGCAACTCTGGTGAGTATTCTCGCGTGTGAGCATACTCCCGGTCGCTCAGCATGTAGTAGGCTTGTCTCTCCCGATCACTGACAAGGTCAAGGTCAGCGTCGCTTAGGAGTTGTCGTGGAGCGTCGGCATCTTCCATCGAGACATCGGCTGATGAACGAGTACTAGACTCGTCATAACGACTTGATGGAGAGCCCGACCCCTTGAACAGACGAGACAGTCGCCTCCTCATACTGCACAATGGAGCAAGACTAACTCAGCGGGGGTTAGAAATGACAAGAGTTTCACCCGCCCGTTAGTTTCACTAAAGCAACTTGTATATATGCAACTAAAGATTTGAACTTGCGGAAAACTATCAAAGCATAAATGAACTTGAGAGCAAACTTTGGAGAGAGAATGAAAATGTGTTGAAATGGGGTGGAATTCTCTCTCTCGTGGCTTTTATAGGGTACTCACAACGGTCAGAAATGACATGTGGGACCCACTAGCCGTTACCCTGCCAAAGATGGCAGGTAACCGTTGCTTGGCTAGATTGGCCGAACCAGGGTGTTTGGCCGAACTCCTAGTGGGCCCAACTGGCCCGGCCCCACTTTCGGCCGTTGGAATCCAACGGTCAGTGTGGTCGTGGCATTGTGAATTTTAGTTGAAAATTTAATTTTTGTTTGCCCTGAAAAATTCATTTGAAGAATTTCCTCAAAATCCAAAAGTCCTAAATGCAATTTTGAAATTCAAACATGTGGTGATGCAAAAATTCAAATTGTAGAAAACAAATATGCAGATACATACCAATTTACCTGTTAGCGAAGGTCGCGTCATTTAAAGTCCGACGTGCAAGACCGTACCTCCTTCTGATTCAGTTCACGGATTTTCCACCCGTCTCCGGAGGTGATGGAGCGGGCGTCTTTGGCTTCTTCCTCCACACCTTCTTTGATTTCGGTGCAGAAGACGGCTTCTTCTGAGTCGGCTACTCTGACTTCTTGGCCGGTACAGGTGATTTTACCGGCGTCCTCCAATAACGGTTCCTGGGCATTGTTGTTTCCTTTTCCAGGAAATTCTGGATGAACCTTACCAGGCTATCCGTCTTGGGTGGCTCCACTTCGACCTCTTGAATGTTCTACGGGTTTGGCCCGTACTTGATTCTGACCATGGAGCATTGTTCCGTCCTTGGTTGAAACTCAAACTTTTCCTCCATCCCGTTGATATGGAAATGGATACTCCCCGTTACCACGTCAATGTTGGCTCCTGCGGTGCTAAGGAATGGACGCCCCAGGATGGGCAGCGTCTCCTTCGCCGTGTCCATGTCTAGCACCACAAAGTCAACCGGGATGAAGAAATCCCGTATCTTGACTGGCACATCCTCCGCTATCCCTGCCGGGTAACGGACTGACGAGTCAGCCAGTTGGAGGCGCATCGGTGTTGGTGCCAACACCGTGAAGTTGAGTTTGTCAAAGACGTCTTTTGGCATGACGCTGACGCTGGCTCCAAGGTCGCACAAGGCCTGGTTGAATTGTTGTGCCCCGATCGAGCAGGTGATCGTGGGACACCTCGGATCTTTCTTCTTTTCCAGGAGCTTGTGGAGTATCAGGTTGCTGCAGTGTTCCGTCAGCTTGACCACCTCCGTTGTTGGGAGCAGTCTCTTGTTGTTGAGTATGTCCTTGAGATAACGGGCGTATGTTGGTACTTGCATAGCGTCCAATAATGGCACGTTGATGTGGATCTTCTGGATTACTTCAAGAAAACGAGCTAACTGCTCGTCCACTGACGATTTCCTACTCCGCTGAGGGAATGGCAGCAGCCGTGTGTCGCGGTACTCCTACGGCACGGTCTTCTCTGGCTGAATCTCCTTGATGGCGTTTCTTTTGACATCCCATTAGTTCCTGCAGGGTTATGATACGGTGGATCACGAGTGGACTTATCTCCCCTCGTCGTGATTGCCTTAACATTTTCAATGGATGAGTCGGGTTGCCCCGGAATCCTCTCGGATTCATTTGCAGGGACTAAAGATGCCAATTGAGCTAACTGGGTTTCTATCATCTTGTTAAAGCTCAGCCAGTTTTGAAATGCGGAAGCTAAGCCATCTAGCTTGACATTTATGTTCTCTAAGATCTTATCATTGGCAGCAAGCTTTTTACATAGCGCATCAGTGGTTTTAGCTTGCGCGAAAACAAGATCCTTCAAGGAGGGTTGGTTAGAGAAGTTACCATTATTGTTACCTCCTTGATAATATGGGCGTGGTTGGTTCCACCCCTGACCTCCTTGTGGACGGTAACCGTTGTTGTTGCCCATGTACATCGCCTGCTCACGGGTTTCCGGGCAGTCGTTCCTAGAGTGACCCATGCCGCCACAGACCTCACATGTGACGTGTGAGTCCAAGGCCTTGATGGTGCCTTGTGGCCGTTTCTCATGGTCGTCCAAGCATTTCATGAGGAGGTCCAGCTTGGCAGCAAGTAACTCCGTCTCCTTGACGATGTGCATGCCTCGCTGACGGGTCTGTTGTCGTTCCTCGCTCCAGCCCATATTGGAGACCATCTTCTCTATGAGTTCAATGGCTCCTTGAACCGTTTTAGAGAAGAAGGCTCCTCCAGCTGCCGCGTCCAGGTGATCGCGGGACATCGGGGTGAGCCCATTGTAAAAGTTCTGCGGGATCAGCCAGTCGTCCATCCCATGATGAGGACAGGCGGCCACGTACTCCTGTAGTCGTTCCCATGCTTCCGGAATGGACTCATCCCTTGTTGCTGGAAACTGGAAATTTGTCCACGAAGGGCGTTGGTTTTGCCCATCGGGAAGAACTTCGAGAGGAATATCGTAGAGCATTTATCCCAGGTGTTGATAGCAGCACGGTTGGCATAGAACCACTGCTTCGCTCTCCCGAGGAGAGAGAACGGAAACAGCCGCAGCCTGACGGCGTCAGGACTGACTCCCTTGATGGTGTACGTACTGCATATCTCTAGGAAATGTTGCAGATGAGCGTTGGCATCCTCATTAGGCTTGCCACAGAAAGGGCTAGCCTGCGCCATCGTGATGAGGCTGGACTTCAAGTCGAAATCCACATCTCCTATGTTGACTTGCGGCCCGACGGCCACATTGTCAGCAGAGGGAGCAGCAAACTCGCGAAGAGTCTTGCTGGCCATTGTCTTGAAGGTTGGTGGCGCTAATACGGCTGGTTTCTCTGTCGGTAGAGTTTTCTGCGGAGCAATGACTCGCGGCCTGACACTCCGGAAGAAAGCTTCTGGATTTTCATTGAAGTTTTCCGGCAGGTTGAAACCAGTCATACACTACCCTGTTTTCACGACAAAAAGTGAAAACAACCAAGGTCAGCCTGCAAAGGAAAATGACTATACATAGGTAAATATAAAGTATTAGTTTAAGTAATCTCTATTATGAATCTTCCCTAGCAACGGCGCCAGAAATGCTTGTTGGTATTTCTTAATGATATTACTAGAAATATAATTCCCAGCAATGGCGCAGAAATACTTCTGGTATATTATGGTTACAGAGTTCATCCGCAAGCGCACGGATATACCATTGTAGCACTTCACCCAAGAGTATTCTAAGGGTATCATATTTATTTTATCCCGTGGGAAGATCATATAGAGAGAACTTAACTAATAATTTATATACTACTTGTGATAATCATATTCTAAGTAGGGGTTAAGATAATCCAAGGGTAGAGTGACACACAAGCATTTCTACTTATCCTCATAGTAAATAATCTAAGCTAGGTGGAAAGAAAAGATAAAAAAAATTTATTTCTATACTTCTAATATACATAGTATACATACATTCTAGTCAACTGATATACTAGCTAATACCCTCGATCCGATGCCCTCCTGGTACTTCGAGAAGCCACCCCTGACTGCCGAGTTCCTTACGACAGCCCGTCATGACCATCCAACCGGGGCTAAATACGGAGGAGTACCCTCCCTAGGAAATTAACTTAGGATTATATATAGGCGCGGAGGAATACCCGTATTGAGCTGTCACCATCAGCGGCCCACCTCTCATCCACAATATATAACCCCAAATAATGATATCCCGTAATCTAGACACCACGTCTAAACTACCAGATACTACTCTAATATCATCGTCATGACATAGAGTAATTGTATAAGCAAACACTATACCCGCACCAAAGCATCTCCCAGATAGGCTAGCAGTATATTCAGTACAACATGAACATAATGTAAAGTAGGTACTCATATAGTCGTAAAGTATTTCAATACTAGAAATGTATTTAGAAGAGTATTCTAATAAAAGTACAAAGCTTACAAAAGAGGAAAGGAAAGCTACTAGAGCCATACCCGAACTCTTCCGAAGGCTTCCGGACTCCTGATTCCTATTCTAATTCTATTCCACCAGCTAGATACTACTAAACTAAACTTGAGAGGAATGAGAGAGCTCTTGCTTGAGGTGTGTGTTGAAGTGAAGAGAGTGAGCTCCTTATATAGAGGTAGGTATGACGGTTGTGGAAGGGGAATTGTCCAAAGTACCCTCCAACCGTCATTGGGGTGCAATCTTGGATGTCCATGCCAAGCCCTGGCCTCAACGGTAGAGATGGGGGTTCAGCCGAACCCCCTGGTTCGACCGAACCATGGGCTGTCCTAAACCAGCCCATCTTCGGCTGGCGACTTTCTCTATTGCTCCACTCCGCAGACTTGTGAATTTTGGCCCAATTCATCGTGTCAATTCTGAGTTCTTGGCCTATTGATACTTAAGTCTGGTTCTCGACATCGTCCGATTGATTTATCATTTGTGTTGATGTCGATTATCCTCTACTTTATTGTCATTCTCTGCAAACGGTTAGTAGACCTAATACTAGTGGAATATTATTATTCTAACAACATTATGCATTGCAAGCATCACTAGTTCTCCTCTATTTTGGTCATATTGACGGTCGAAACTGATCGATAACGACCGTCAACAGTTGTGATATTATCTTTTGTTACTGTGTGTGCTAGCGTTGATCTGGGACTAGCACATTATACACAGAGGGATCCTAGTTGGGGTCCCGAAATATATGCTCAAAAGATTAGAGACATGTGATCTAGCAGCTAGTATGTGCTCCTCCACATTCCTTTGCTATGACAACAGCAAAACAGCATTAAGAGGTGTAAACAGGATAGTGCTCCTACTTGTTCACAACATACGGTTCCAACTGCCAGGTCGATATCTTTTGGTAACAAAGGGTTCTTACAGATAGAGGACAGCATAATTTATATATTCTTATAAATTTGAATAGATCGATGAAACTTTCCTGCTCCATGTAACCACAGTTGCAGCTCATAGAGAATAGAGTAAAGTGCACAGACGGTCCTTAAACTTGTAACGGTGTGTCATCTAAGTCCCCAAACTCTTAAAATGCATATCCAGGTCCTAGAACTTGTCAAAGTGTTTCATTTAGGTCCTAAATCGATATAACCCCTCGTGGATCCTACGTGGCGCTGATGTGACATGCCACATGGACGTGATGTGTCTTTTTTTTCTTCTTTCCTTTTTCTTTTCCGTTTTCGTTTTCTTCTCATTCTTTTTTTTCCTTTTTTCTGCTCAGGTCACAGAGAAATGAGAAGGAAAATACCAGAGAAGAAAAAAAAGAAAATTTTTAAATGGGTCTCATTTGTCAGTCAAAATTATGCCATGTCATATCCGTGTGACATGCCACATCAGCGCCGCGTAGGATACTGAAGGGGCTGTGGCGATTTGGGACCTAGATGATACACTATGATAAATTCTGGGACTTGGATATGCATTTTGAGAGTTTAAGGACCTAGATGACACACCGCTACAAGGCTGATGGATTCATGAACTTGTTCCTGGTCACTTTTGTTAATTGGAAGTTATGTATTTGTTAATTGGAAGTTCTGTACCTACTGAGAATTACAAAACCAAACAATGAAATCAACTGTGACAGGGAACAAATTACACCAAGTATTTGAGGATTCTCTCCTTCTTGACCATGAGCATTTCATTGAACTATTTTTAGTCTTTGGATGATTCATCAAGGGTGTAAATTGCATCTCTTCATATCACCTCAATTATTTTTAGCCATTCGATGATTCATCAAGGTTCAAGGGTATAGATTGCATCTCTTCCTAAAAGGCAAACCATCCAACCCAATGATTTATAACCTCTGGATAATTGATAAATGTACAAAAATATATAAACATATAAAAAAATCGTATAGTAGGTAAGAAAGAAAATTTTAGAACTCATATATACTATATTATCACACAATTCTCCCGCAATAACACGTAGGGTGCCCATCTAGTAATATTAAAATCCCCTCCCATTACAAATATATCCTTTAGATTCTGACATATTGTAGCTAACTCTGTCGGAAACAAACTTTTACTACCTCTGCCCACAAACTAGAGAATTTGAGTGTGTCATTGTACGGTAATGTGGAGGAGAACCCAGCCTTTGTAAAATTAAGGACCAAACTTGCCAGCTGAAAACACAATTGATCATGATATGTTTTATAAACTCCTCAACTTGATCATAAATAGGGCAAACCACCGGGTGAGGGAAGCCCTTGGCATATTGTAGATAGCCAAACCAGTTCGATCACGAGTTGGCATACTGATATCCCCAATTGACACACATGACAACAACTAATACTTAAAAGCTAGTCTGCTTGTTGAGTTGTTATATTAGACTACACGTTACTTCAATTTACTCTAACAAATCCCTTGTTTAAAATTTATGGTCTTTAAATGTAGAAACAACCGTAGGGAGAGTACCTGGGATGACACTAATGTTTTACCTGCAAGTACAGTGTGATTATTGTGATGGTGCTCTTCTCAACCTCACTCTCAATATAGCTAGTAAAATAACGCGTGAAAAGTGTGAAGAGCTCATCGAGTATAGAATCCCCGAAATGGCTTGCGATAAGGGACTCTGTCGCCGCCCTTAATTAGGGTCGCAGATGTGCTCTGTCCAATGGCCTGAGCAGCAGCAGGGCCCTCTACTGGCTCCGGGTCATCCATGCAGTTTCCATCCATCTCAAAGAGTTGGATGTCACTTATGTCAATTAGGTCGTTATGACACACCAACTGCTTTAGTTCATCAACTGAAGCACAATAAATTGGTATGTTGAAGGAGTCTAGCTTCTCCTTCTCAACGCGACCCTGTTGTGAAAAATGCAAATTAATTAAATAAGTGATAAGAGTATAGCTTTTCCATGTACGAGTGACTGTATGTATATATGTATGAGTTGGATTTTATTTCCCTTCTAACTGAAATCAATGTCCAACGAAGTGAGACGTTGTAAAACGATGGATCAGATTGTTTCTTGCCCTATTTCTACTAGTAGTATAATAAGAGACCACAATATATAAAAGCAAGAAATAAAATAGTCAACTTTATTTGAAAAGAAATATCTGTCAACTATGTTCATAAATTTAAACATTTCTTGTTTGTCAACAAGCATAGGCATAGTTTAACATTATTTTTTACATGCTATGGATTTTCATGAAGAATTTGATTAAGTACCAACACACATCCCAGAAATTTGAAAAAGTATTTAGAGTGTTTGGTTTTTTACTAATATGGCAGTTGGTACACTTGGAGATTTTTTCTATTAAAGGATAACATTATGGTTTAAATAATAATATGGCGCTCATATCATGTGAGTTATACCTCAGCAACAAGAGTGCGCAACACCTGCGAAAGCAACTCAAAACCAATGGTCGTCCTTCCTGCATCGAACACATCTTTGCTCCTCCTCCCAACAAGAGTTAGCACCATCCGGCCTCTGGGCACGATCTCTTTGCATCGCATCCGGAGGAATTGCAAAAAGTCCTTCTCAAACTGATTTTGGTAGAGCTTTGTCACCATTGGCGGTGTAGTTGCCCCAATGTAAACATTCCCTTTGTTCATGCTGCCATCGAGATTTTCAGGGACCTATCCAAACAGCAAACACAAAGCCCCAAAGGTCAGGAATGTTAGGTCCTAATTAAGTTTATGCAACGAGACATATATAAACAAGCTTCACCTGAGAGAGCCACATGACACTCATGGAGGAATGGAAGAAATGGACGCTGTTGCTTGGGAAGAGCCTCGTGTAGAAGGAACCTGCCATAGCTGCAACATAATACGGAGGAGGTTGTAACCCTCTGCAGGTAAAATGTTGTTTTGTCAACAGCTCAAACTACTCTAGTGATTGGAATATGTGGTTGAAGTCGTTGCTAGGTAGGTCATTGAGGAAGAACTAGATCTCCATGGCGCTCTCCTCGATAGCATTGTTACCATTTTCACATATTGTGGTGATCACATCGGAGACAAAGAGGAGTGTATTGGCACCGAATGAGCAACCTAGATCAACAATGGTCATTGATTGAGGATGAAGATCACTGCCCATTTCTCTTACAGCTTTCTCGACCATTGGCCTGGTTGTAAGAATAGCTCTTCTCTAAAAAGATATGGAGCAAAAAGTAAAACAAAAATTATTGTCAAAGAAATATTACTCTTGGATTTTCCAACTCTAATGCAGTTCCGCGGTAAGGGGTAGTAACGGACCACAATCCATGGATCTTTCACAACCCAATTTAGCCGACATATATTCTTAGATAAAAAAAATCTCCAAAAATTTAGCCCACCTTTCTTTTCGCACAACTAAAACTTTGTAGGTTTAAAAGTGAGACCGATTACCACTCCATCCGACGTGAAAGTGAGAAGAAAGTGTGGTGCTGTTGCCGATTTGGCACATAACTCTAGTTAATTTACTCAACATGTACTACATATGTACAAACAAATGTTTATTAGCAGTTATCCCATATGCTCTCTTTATATATTACTACTGAGTACAATCTATAGTGTTGGAGATAAATTGCTTAATATTTTTTCCCAGGACAGCATATATATGTGTAGCTTGTGATAAATGAAACAACAACTAATAAGGACACAAATAGAATAAAGGTAGGGTTGGTACAAACTTGTATCCTAGAATTCTCGGCATAGCTGAACTCGTCATCCCCTTTCATCATGTGGAAATCGCGATCAATCTTCATGGCTTTAAAATGCTTGGGGTAGGAATTGAACCCTATATATATTGCTATCTGCCCAAACAACACAATAATAACATGTTATATGGAGTATGAGAAGTCACAGGAGCTCTCCGGCGTCCACCGAACAGCGGCAGTGTGGTGCAAGGGGTCTCTCACCTAGAAGAAGCCAGACGAGCAGCGGAGATCGGATAGTCGCCGCGCGCCGCGGCGGTGGTGGTGGTGAATCAGAGCAGAGCCGACGAGCTAGCAGCGGGCGGCACACCAGCTGCTCGATGAAAGGTCTAGTCCTGGGTATAACGGAAAACACAAGGAGCGCGCGGATGTAATGTTGAGCTGAGCGAGAGCTAGCTAGCAGCGGCTTTTTGTAGCCACGGCGGCCACGCATGGTCGTTCTGGCGCCCCGCGCGCGGCGCGCGGAATCTTGCCACGCCACGCCAGTCGCGAGCACGCGAGATCCGTCGGCTGATTCGCTGCAGGCAGGCGGCCTCGAATCTCGAGGAACCCGGGAGATTATTTTCTCGCGGAGACCGAGCGACACCTTGCGCGCGACGCACGCCGGTGGACACGCGGACACGAGGGCCGACGTCGACGACGCCACCAGCGAGCCGATCGAGCGCCCCGGCCTCGTGGCCGGCGCGCACGTGACGCGCGCGTGCGCACAAGACGGAGCAGCTAGCAGATCAATATGCAGCGTGCATGTACCGAGATGCAATCCAGACCAACCAAGGAACACGTACGTGCGGCAGCATCACGACGTAGCAGTGTGCTAAGAGCAAGTTTAAGTTTTATGGTATAGCCAACTACTAGCTTCAATTTATTTATAGCCAATCTAATAGCCAATTTATACAATAGGTGCTTACTATACTATTAATATATGGTCCCATCTGTCATACACATATTGCGTCTTGGAGTCCGCGTTGTGGCTGGCTACAAATCTATAGCCCGCTGCTTTTATCTCTTATCTTTTATCTCATTAAAATATGTTTATACTTGGCTAATAGTCTGTTATTGTACCTGCTCTAACTAATGATAGATTATGTGTTATTAAATCGATTTTCTTTTGGAAACACTGTTTAGTTAAATATATGTGATTCGAATTTTGGGCCCACAATATATTCGAATTAGTTTCCTAATAGAACTTGACTATTAGGATTAATTTCCTAGTACTCCCTCCTTCCTAAATGTTTGACGCCGTTGACTTTTTTAAACGTGTTTGACCATTCATCTTATCCAAAAATTTTTGTGAAATATGAAAAATTATGTGTATACATAAAAATATATTTAACAATGAATCAAATAATAGGAAAAGAATTAATAATTACTTAAATTTTTTGAATAAGACGAACAGTCAAACATGTTTAAAGAAGTCAACGGCATCAAATATTTTGGGATGGAGGGAGTATGACTCTAAGTCTTTATCCATTAGGCCTTCTAAATTTATCCTATATATATCTCATGTAAGCTGCACGGGGAGGGTGACACAGCCCAATGTATCCCCTGTGTTTGTATCCAATTCCTCTATAGTAATCATTGCCGGTCGGCGCCCGTGATTTTTCCCGCAAGGGTTTTCCACGTAAAAATTCGTGTCTCTGTTGTGCATCTATTTTTTTAGCAAGTGGTATCAGAGCGTTGGAGATCCGATCCGCAATTCCCCCGCTGCCGTGTTCATCATCCACGTCGGCGTCGTTGTTCGTTTGATTGGGAGATAGATCTGCTACCTAGTTGCGGTGGAGATCGTCATCGTGCAGGTTTAATCTGTTCGGTGAGCTGGCCGAGTTCTGCCGATTCTATTCGACGAGGTTGATTCATCTGTTCCAGAGATGAAGTTGCTGCCGTCCAAAGCGGGATTCGACAGATGAATTATATATATGTTTCGACGTCAAGACTCATATCAAGACGGAAGCGGAGACGTGGAGTCAAAATCTTTACAGTAGAAGCGCAGGCCATCTACCGAGGAAAATCAAGTTAACCAAGGTTAGGGCTTCGCCATATGTTCTGTTGATGTGCATTCAATTTCACGTTGTTTTTGCTAGGCATTCACGGCCGGGAAATCAAGTCCAGTGCATTGTTCTGGTTCGGTTCAGGGGAATACAAATTCAAGTTCAATTGCTAGGTTCACAAAGCCAAGTTTCCCAGGAGGTTCTGTACGGAGATCCAATTACTTCGTTTTTGCACCTAGAGTGTTTCGCGATTCTACTAGGGTTCCCCAAATTATACCAGCAGATTAAGGATTTTATTCCTAAGGCGAGTGAAGTTTGATCTACCGCTCCTGGATTGAGATGTAATATTCTCATTATGGCAACTGAAGATGCAAGTTGGCACATCTATTATGGAGGAGAAGCTAATACATACTTCAGTCTATCAGTTGCGCATACATATTTCATGACACACAAGTTTAGTCGTCGAGAGGGAGCCTCAAGGTTCCTGCCCAGATCACGTGGAGGTGGTCAAATTTCTGGCGGAATTGCTATGTCCGTTTGCCCAACGTATCAGAAGGTTAATAAGGAGATCTAAGTATTTCGTTTCGAGCACAAGAATTTTTCGTGTTTCTGCTAGGATTTCAGAAATTAATGCCAGCAGATTCATGGTTTTATTCCCATGGTCAGTTTAAAGTTTGTGCATCAGTTTCGCGTCTCTATTGGGTTCCACAATGTCATACCAATAAATTCAGGATTTGTTCCCAATGGCGAGTTTTTAGTATGATCTACCTCTTCTGGATCAAAGGTGTTACAGTATAGTCATGGAGATTATTTGGCGCACAGTGATTTTATCTCATACGTGAGGTTATTTGGAGATTGAAGATTTTTATGCTACAAGGGAAATTCGTCTCAAGGTGGAGAATTGCTAAATATGTGTTCCGAATTTTGGACCCACAATATATTCGGATTATGTTCAATGGACCTTTTTCAATGGAAATACAATGGTAAGAAAAAAATTAGATAGAAAAACTCAAAAAAATAAAGGCTTATCTTGGAATAGCACGACATAAATCCAGTCAAAAATAGGATTAAGAAAGAGGCAAATTATTTCTAATAGTTAGACAACAAGGGATACTAGTGAGCCTCTCCTAGTTTTTTATTCATTTAGTTCTTCAATTAACTCAAAGTTCTTTCTTTTTCTTTAAAGAATTCCGCCTTCCTTAAAATATCAGAAACTGTTCTCGTAGGTTGAGCACCTTTTTCAAGGAAATAGAGAATAGCCGGAACATTTAAATAAGTTTGATTCTTTATCGGATCATAAAAACCTACTTTTCGAAGATCTCTTCCTGCTCCAATTCGTAATAGAACTTGACTATTAGGATTAGTTTCCTAGTATGACTCTAAGTCTTTATCCACTCGGCCTTCTAGATTTCTCCTATATATATTTTATTGTAAGCCGCACGGTGAGGGTGTCACAGCCCAATGTATCCCTATGTTTGTATCCAATTCCTCTATAGTGATCATTGCCGGTCGGCGTCCGTGGTTTTTTTCCACTAGGGTTTTCCACGTAAAAATTCGTATCTCCGTTGTGCATCTATTTTCATAACACATTATAGCTGCCAGCAAACGTAAATGTGCGCGCACTTGTCTACCTGAACGTCCACGTGCATGTACGTAGCCCCATCAGTAGTACTAGAATGTAGGCCAACCATATACTCCCTCCGTCCCTAAATATTTAACGCCATAGACTTTTTAAAATTTAAACATGTTTGACAGTTCATCTTATTGAAATTTTTTTTGTGAAATATATAAAACTATATATATACATAAAAGTATATTTAATAATGAATCAAATGATAGGAAAAGAATTAATAATTACTAAAATGTTTTGAATAAGACGAACAGTTTTAAAAAAGTTAACGACGTCAAATATTTAGGGGCGGAGGGAGTACTTTCGTGGAGGAGAGAGAACAAGGAAAATGCTGAGTGCTAGCTATATACATTCTCCTAAGCAAATGCATTAATTACATAGATAGAGGAGAAGAAAATTAGAGATAACCTTATGAATAATCTATTATATATGTTAAATCGTAGATTGACTTATCGCAACTAGTTAGCTACCTCTACTGTTAAACTTATTACTCTTATAAGCATCTTCGAAAATTGGTTCGACATATTTTATGATTAACAAAGTCAGTGTTGACACCCTGCTCTCGTTGCTGTAAGTAAATATGTAACTAGACCGTTAAAAAAATTGCATTTTTTGGAATTTGGGATAATGGTATGAGCAGATAATGGGTATTGAACCTGTGCATGGTCGATTCACAATCCACTAACTTTATGAGCATCTCTGATGACTGGATTGGTTTTACCACCAGGAATCTTATTAGTTGAGTTTTTTTGTTCAAAAAAAAAAACTAGGAGAGCAAACCCCCTATTTCCACTAAGCAAAATGAGAAGGTACAAGTAACCCAAGTTCATAACAACTCGCCAACTCGCCAACTTTACCACTCCTCTTTTCTAGGTTTCATCCACCATGGTTAGGGGAGAGTAACTAGCAGTTTTCATGTTTCTAGACAACTACCATTACAAACACAACCTACCAAAAAAGTTTGTTCCCAACAGCTACTTGGCAAAAACCCTTGTTACATTCAGAAAGAAATCAGAATAGCCACAACAAACCCTCAGCAAGACATCAGCCTCTTTGTTCTTTTGTGTTCTTAGCATTGCAACCTCCTTGATCTGAAGCTCCATCCATGGTAAGCACCATAGATCTCACTTTTCGCTCACGCCTGGCCCCTTCTTGAAGGTTTCTTGCCCCTGCCTCCTTGCTCTGCAACATGGCTCAATTGGAGATGTGGTAAGTAACTTGAAAAACAACTTCAATTGGATCATTATGAAGTATAAAGGCAAGCTCTCCTCAATTTCCAGATCGACCATATATAGTACTGCAGCGATCCCTACAACAATGAGCCTACTAGCCCTCTTACTGAATTTGATTAGCCAGGCACCCATTAGATTTTGCATCCAGTTTGGTGTACTATAGGCAAAAAGGATACAATTCAAAATATTCCACACAAACCTAGCTAAATGGCAATGGAAAAGCATACGATCAATTGTTTCTTTCTCGTTACAGAACTGACATTTGTTGTTACCTTTTCTCCATTTCTTTTTAATGAGGTTATATTCAGTCAGGACATTGTTTCTACGAGCTAACCAAGTGAACACTTTGATTTTGACTGGAATCTTAAATTTCCAGATCTTTTAGAAGGGATATCTACTTTCCTATTGTTGACAACAAAATTTAGCACTAGGCCAAATTTATAGAAATTTTGGATCAAATTTTGAATAAACCGGAGCTTTCCCATGGAGGCCGGCCGTACTGGAGGGTGACCTATGGTCAGACCGCAGGTGTTCCGTTGGTTGGACCCGACAACCCCAAGTCTGAGTTTAATTAAGGTTGTTCTTGTCTTTCCTTGCCTAGGCACGAGGTTTCTTTTGTCCTAATTGATCTCAAACATAATAGAACGTGGAGAAGGCCTGTGGAGAGGTAAGACCAACTACTTCTTAAAGGCTATGGCTGATTCGATTGAACCCCCAACCCCAACACTCAACAATAAATCGAATCATTCTTTTACGTGTACTTTCAACCATCTACCTAATACCATACTTTTCCCATATTTATTGATTTGCATTGTAAATCATCCATCTTCACTGTGAGAGTGCAATGTTCTTTCTAAATTTGTCCCATAAACCTTCCGAATCGCCCACGAGACGGGTGTTTACTCTAATTAGATTGAAATTGTTTGAGAGGCTCATTTGATGTGACATCCTTGAACAATTAGGATGTGACGTATGTAACTCATGAGTGTTGTGTGCAATTGATTAGTACCACCTGAGTAAGAGTGGAACCAACTTATAAGGTCTTGTCCCTTCAACCATATCACTTTCGGCTTAACCATTTACACAAAGCGAGAACAAAAGTGTAAGTAGGATGGTATGTGTAAGTGGGCCCGCCTGTTGCATGGACTGAGCTGCGCAACGAGATTGCATGGGTGGGCTATGTGTAAATTGGGTGGTATGTGTAAGTGGACCCGCCCGTTGCAAGGGTGGGCTATTACAAATGATATCAGAGCTAACCCTCACGGTTGCGCCTATGGGTTAGTGTGCGGGCAGATGGCGCATGGCCCATGTGGGCTCTGTGTGAAGCACATGACATGGCATAGGTGTGTTCCTATATGCAAGTTGGACCAATAGGGATGTAAGGCCCTTTGAGGGGGAGGGGGTGTGCCATCCTAGCCCAATTAGGATGTGCCCTATGTGGTCCAACTTATAAGACCCTATTCCTGCTGGATAAACCATTTTACATGAAGCGAGGATGAAACTGTAAGTGGGATAGTATGTGTAAGTGGGCTCGCCCATTGGATGAGCTGGAATGTGCGGTTACTATTACAAAAAAAGGTAGGTCACAAATTTTAGGCTGAACAATTCGTAAACCCACTTATTGTTTTAAAATATTTCAAAAAAAGTTCTTTGATTTTCATTCGGCCAAACAAAAGATGTGAGTCACCAGCTCTATGTATGACCTGAGATAGAGTTTATTGTTCCAAATATTTGTTATAATTTGTTCCTGCCATAATCCTTGTTCATTTTCCAATTTCCACAACCATTTCCATAATAGGGCAATGTTTATTACTTCTAGATCAATTACCCAATCCCCCCTGGTCAGGCCTATTGTACCAATTAGGCGATTATTTATAATCCCCTAATACTCTTGCCACGCAAACCTAGCACTAAAGCAGTCCACCCGATGATTTAATGTATAGAATAATAACATATAAAGAGAGATACTGCTTAAGCTAGCATTAGTCAAAGTCAATCTACCTCCTATTACCAAAAGTTTTCCTTGCCAACAGTCCAGTTTACTTTCCATTTTGTCTTTTGTAGGGTTTTCAATCCTTGTTTTGTATCCTCTTATGTTAAAAGGATCCCTAGGATATTTCATAGGGAAATCCGCTTTCTTACATGTTAAGATAGAACTAAGAAGATTTTCCTTTTCCTCAGATAACCCAACACTATATAGATCACTTTTATGGAAATTAATTTTAACACTAACATTTATTCAAACAAGCACAATTCTTATCATTCTGTAATGAATCCTCTAAAAGAAGGATTGTATTATCTGCATATTGTAAAATCACCCCCCCAAAAAAAAAAACGCCAATCTATGTCTTGAAACGCCAATCTAGTTATTACGCGATGTCTTTCAGCATTACTCATCATGATTGTATGTGCCTCTGTAGACAAATCAAACAACATGGGAGACAAAGGTGTCGACGTTTTAGATCACGACTATGGTATTTCCATGGTATGGGGATCGTTGGTCCCAGGGTATATGCAAGATTGAAGTAACAGAGACATAGACAAGGATTTTTATATAGGTTCAGGCCCGTTATTCATCAGGTAATTGCCCTACTCCTGTTGGCCGAAGCTGATATTGCTCTTATTCATCATAATCACACAAGTACAATATTTGTAAAAACCTATCTAGTCACCTTCGAGATCAGAGATAGCACTAGATCCCCCTTGTTGGCATCCTTAGGCGCCAGATTGGGTATGTCTAGACTTATTTCTGATATTGATGTTGGGCAGCACGTATTGCTGTCTATTCTAACTGTTCTGTGCCCCCTCTCCTCCTTGGGGGTCTTGTATTTATACCCGTAGATGTCCGCTTATCCAAATAGAACTAGGGAGACCAATATGAGATACAATCTGAGTAGTCCTTATAGTTTCCACATAGAACTCTACTTGTCATTCCTTATCCGGAACTTCTTCTATATAGGGGTGGAAAAAAAGCTTGGGCTCGTGAGCTCAGCTCGGGCTTGGCTCGAGCTTGGTTGGCTCGGCTCGGCTCGTAAGCCAAACGAGCCAAGCCCAAGCCTACTTTTCAGCTCGTTGCTGAAATGAGCCGAGCCGAGCTGGCTCGCGAGCTGCTTGTTTTGGCTTGCAAGCCTAGGCCATCATGTGTTTATATCGATTATTTCACTTTTTATGGCGTTATTATTTGTCAACTTGAAATTTATCATTAAGATTTTGAAGAATTGAATATATAAACTTATTTAGATTTTACATGTTGATGATTTGTTCTTGCTTCTTTTAATAATTACAAAATATATATGAAGAGGTGTTTCAACAGGAAGGCTTGCAAGCCAGCTCGAGCTGGCTCGAGCCAGAATTAAGCCGAGCCGAGCTCAAGTTTTAGCTTGTTTCCCTATCTGAGCTGAGCCAAGCCAAGTCTAGTTTGTTGCGAGCCACTGCAAGCCGCGGCTCGTTTCCACCACTATCTATTCTATATACGAGGTATGATTCCGTATAAGACTTGGTATATGGTGGGCCCTGCCAAACTTAATCGACTACTATTGGTATGTGTTATACATAACCCCGACAAAAGGGTATAGTTGTCTCAATCCTTTCTGAGTTTGAAATATGGACCCTCTACCTCATTAAGCTTCACACACACCTACCTTCTCTCATTACTCCCTTTATCCTATCATTCCATTTATCAGGAAATCCTTTTGCTTGTAACATTTGATATACAATAGACCATTTTATCTTTCATATGCCTTTTCAAAGCAACTTTAAACAAAATACATGTTTTCTTTTAGGTATGAAGATAGTTCGGAATTACATGAATAACTACTACACCCACCATAATATATCTTTGCTTCAAGAAAGCAGTTTAATTTTTGCAATTAAGAGGTGAATCACTTCAGCAAGCCTGTTGATCAAAATTTTTATGATAATCTTGAAACTGACATTTAAAAGGAATAATGTTTAAATTTGGTATTTGTATTACCTCCTTACATTTTGGCACCAAGGTAGTCACTCGATGATTTAGCCAATTAATATCCAATAGAGCAGCATGGAAATCATATACCATCTTCTTCGAGTCCTCTTTTATTAAATCCTAGAATTTCTTTTAAAATTTGACAGGGAAACCACCAGGGCCATTTCAAAAAGAGTAAAGCGTATTTCCGGTCCTTAAACATGTTCGTCCATATTATCTAGATCCTCAAACTCTCAAAATACACTTTGAGATCTCCGAACTAGCGAAAAGTTTGTTATTCTGGTCCCCCAAGTTGCCACAACCCCTCTAGGATCATACATTGTGCTTATATGGCATGCCACATGGATATTGCGGTCCCAAAATTTTATTTTTCTTTAATTTTCTTCCTTTCTACGTTTCCCTTCTCTTTTTTCCTCTTTTCCCCCCACGAACGGGAAGGAAGAAGAGAAAGAAAAAGGAGAAAAAAAGATAAAGAAAGTAATTCAACGTCCAAATGGCCCACTACATGATCCCGCAGAGGTTTTGGCAATTTGGGACCGGAATAAAAAACTTTGACAAGTTCGGAAACCTGAAAATACATTTTGAGAATTTGGGACCTAGATGACATAGACGAACAAGTTTAGGGACCGGCAGTGCAATTTACTCTTTCAAAAACACCTTCTTTTTTTTTTTTGCTTTCCTCCATACTGGAACATTACTCCCAGATTTATTTTCATTGAGGTGTGTTCTCAGTACCCAAACAAGTTTTTGTAAAAAATTGTGATATACTTCAACAAGTTCTCCTGCCCTTTAATTATCCCTACTTCCTGTGCCACATATGTTATTGTGTCTTTCCTTTTCCCACCATTAGCTTTGCCATGATAATACTTGGTGTTATTGTCCCCCTTCTAATAGCTCTTTTTACTTACTCCTTTGAAATCATTTTATTTCCTCTTCCCTCATTAATATTTTTAACTTTCCTTCCAATTATCTTCTCAGTTCCATTTCAATTAAAGACATCCAATGAATTTCACATGACCTATTTAGAGGTGTCAGTGTTTTGGGATACTTGTTTGTGACGACCTTCGCCATTGGCTCAGGATCTCCCAGCACGGCCTTATCTGAGCACTAGGTCTCAGCTTGCGAAGCCGATCAAGCTCATGTTGTTGGTGTCGATGATGATGAACTGTAGTCTTCGGACGGAGTTGTTGCGCCCCCTATATCGATTCCTTCAATTGTTGCTTCAGCGCTACGGCTTTCTCCTTCAACACCGGCACATATAGCTCTGCACGTTGTGGTAGTCGCTGATGCTCCCGCCCCCCAATAGCCAACACCCAGCAAATTGTGCGGCTATGGTAGTCGAGGGCCTCTTCCCTAGCCCAATGCACCTCCTCCACCTCAATACACATTCCCTTGGAAGGGAAGGTGGCGTGGATGTGGTGTGGATGTCACCTGCTTGAACGGAATATGTCCTCCATTGGAGCTTTCCCCACCACCTTTACCACCATTGTAAAACCTTGCGAGTCTCCCATCCCCATCCCCATCCCTTTCAATCTCCGATGTCTCCCCCGCAACATCTTCTCTCAGCCACTTTATTCCTCCACCCAAACTCACATTGCTCAAGCCTCCGGAAATGCTGGAAAGTGTTTTGAGAAGTGGCGATAGTGATTCTAGGGCAAGCCGCGACTTGAGGAGATCCAGAAAGAATGTGGGAAAGGTAGTAGTGCACCAGGCATGACAGCTCTCACCTTACCGGGTCGGATCCCCATTACTCCCTGGACCCAGTCACCATGGCTAGACCCCTTGTGCTTTAGTGCCGACTCTAGAGTTTTGCCTAACCAGTTGAGTTATGCTCACTTTGTGTTTATTATTAAATCATAAAAAAATATCCTCCCATTGTTCCACTAAATAAGGCATGACCAAACTTATCACGGTTTCCAAAACTAATCTTTTACTTTAAATTTTTCTTATACTAATGTTTGTAGAAACAAAATCATAATCATAGGAAAGTAAATTCAAATGTCAATCCAATGGTATTATCAAATAAATTTAATTTATAATAAAATAGTTATTGGTAAAATATTTAAAGAGTTGAATATTAAAATACATATATGTCTTATTCAGTGGGTTGGAGGGAGTAATTAATAGTCAAAACCAAATAAGCTGGAGCTTCATTAATTCTGGTTTTAATAAATCCATATATTTTGTGCTAGAAGATCAATAGATTGGATAGATGGACATTGTTGATTTAATGTTTTTGACTAATGTGAGAATTTATTGCTTCTTTAGGATTAATTTTGGGGCTTATAGGTTCTGCTTATAGGAGAGACTCAAATTAGAAATTAATAGAAAGTTGAGGGATCCAACTTACCTTGTGAGCAACCAAAGGCCAAAAGCCTTCTAAGCTTGCTGGTATTAATTGGGAATTGAAGTGCATCTCTAGTTGTTTTTTTTTTATCAATGTGCATCTCTATTCGTTATTGGAGCTACTGACGTTATCATTTGCTTAACAAAATCTTGTAGGAAAAGTTATGAGGCTTCAGGGAGAGTTAGAAGTACACATTCTCCTAACACCAAAGAACCCACCCTCTTGCATCGTATCACACCACATTATTTTCAATGAGCAATTTTACGGTCCTTGAGTAGGTACCATGATGTATCACTTTTTCTATTGTAAATTTGGTATCTCATAGTACCTAGGTACCAAGAGGTACCAAATTTTACACTAAATTTTTCGTACCTTTTTCAATTTATTGCATTAACTACTTTCACCGTACTTGCCAAGTTGACATACCATGAGCGCACTTTACTCTGTAAAAACATCTCATAATTAAACTTTATGTTTCTATGCAAGGATGTATTGCTGACGCTCTACCGATGTTAACAACCAAATTTGGTAATCCAAGTGTCGGAGATGAAGATAGGATCGAAGCGGAATCCAAGATCAAGATCGTTTCGGAAACAGAGCAAGAATCGGCTAAGTCCGAATCGGCTACGATCATAATCGGCAGAGTTTGAGTCGGACAAGGTTAGCCGATTGAGCCGATTCCGACAATACGACTCGGTATACGTTGTCGAGTTGTGTTAATGTGTTTCATATGGATTGCCACACACGGATTGGGTTTTGGAAAGGCAATTGTATCTATTAATTCGGATATTTTATGTAATTCCCTTAGAGATATGTTTGGGCAAAAGTCTACCGCAAAGACTTATGGTATCTTAGAGTTTGTTAGAGATAAGAGTCGTGTCCAACACGGACATATTTTGTAATCTTGGGTATAAATAGACCCCGAGCCCCATGTAATACAACAACACACGTTCAATACAATCTCGGTGCATCGCCACCCTTTTACTTTCATTTTGTTTCGACGAGTTCTTGCTTTCGGGTTGAGCTGCATCGGTTTCGATCTTCAACTAGAGGTAAAACTTGTTATGGCGGCTTGCGTTCTCGGGATTAGTGCTTCCATCTTTATGATACTCTAATCTTGTTTATGTAATTCATCGAGTTATCATATAGTTTATATAATCTTAGGCAATATTATTATTTAACCTTCAATCGGCTAACATCTATCGCTAGAAGGTAGTCAATCAGGTTAAATACCAACGTTGAGATTATATAGGATATCTACCACTCTATGAAACATCCAGCGGCTTGATTGTCTAGATATTGTCCTTCTTTTCATACTTATAACTGCATCAATTGGGTTTGATCTTATAAGTTGTGATTAGAATCTTAATCTCTAGCCTGCTTTCTGGTTGCCGATTAGGGTAGCATCGGGGTTTCAGCCGATCTTACCTGATTTAACTACTTTATACTTCCTCCGTTTCACAATGTAAGTCATTCTAGCATTTCCCACATTCATATTTATATTAATGAATCTAGACATATATAATATGAATGTGGGAAATGCTAGAATGACTTACATTGTGAAATGGAGGGAGTATTTTATATGCTTGATTGACATGTTAAATCTGCCCTTTATATTAAGATCTTGTTGTACATAAATATATTAGGCTTTTGTTCGGTATATTTTACTTGCATTGATATCTTAATATAGAACAGTATCAGAGTATTAGCCGATACACGCTAGATCTATCTGATCGGCTATGCTATGAACATATATAGTCCTGTTGTTAATATATATTTCGATCTAAGTGATTTATACTGTCTCGGCATGACGACCGATCTATCCCAATCACTTGATTTAAGTATATATAGACATAAGGATTATATATTGTTAATATCTATAGCCGATCGAGAAGATTTAGTTCTTTCTTACTTGTTATGACTATCGATCGATCTACATATGACATCGGCTCAAAGATAAATGATATGTCATCGGCAACTAGCCGATCGGCTATCATTTATGGATTTAATCGTGGTTTCTTTGTCTTTATTTCTTGTTGATTGCAGGATCAAATCAACTGGCACGCTCACGAACCTAAAGGCAAGCTTTTAGACCTACCCTGGAGTTAAGCAGATCTCTCAGTCCTCGTGTTTTCGCATCAACACGATTTTGGCACGCCCGATGGGACCGAGTTGCAACAACGTTCTCTCATGGCGGAGAAACCACCACCATCACCGTCGTCGGCTGGCAGCCGGAGGTCCCTCCCAGGACTAAAATTCCAAAGCCTAATGGGTCTGAAGTTCATGATGGAAACATTGTTCCAATCACTGTAGATAAACTAACAACAGAGCAAAAGGAGTTTGAGCTAACGATGCAGCAAGCACAACACTAGTTCTTGAACTTGTTCATGGAGACCCGTAATGGAACAGTTGTTCAGAAGTATAAGGTAAAATTAGTTGCTGATGTTCCTGGAACATGTTCTTCTAAGGATGGAGAAGGACAACAAGTTCCGGCTGGTACAAATGAATCAGGCGGTATAGGCATTGCAGAGGGATCAGGAGATAAAGGTGACGGTTTTCAGGAAGGGCAAGTTGAAGATCTTGGTCTAGATGGCAATGGACTACAACCACAGTTCAACAATTTCCAAGACCGGATTGACTATACCGTGCAACATGCTTTGATCAATCAATCCAGAGTATTAGTCAATACCTTGTCAAACATGGTGAAGTCACTGGTTGATTGTTCAATAGCTGAGTATCAGGCTACAGGACCAGTATATTTACCAGGAGGTGTTTTCCCAAATTATCGGCCTCTGATCACAAATAATCAGCCGAGTACTTCTAATGTACCACCAGCTCAGCCGACGGCACCAGTATCGGCACCAAGACAAATTACCAATCCACGGTTACTGGTCAGAGAATAGCCATAGCGGGGTGGACAAAACGTCAATCGGCTAACTCAGGAGCAGGTGGCTGCTATGTTCTTGCCAAATCCACCAGCTGCCGACCCAGCACTGTCGATTCAGCAAACGCCACCAAGGCAGCAGATTACTCAGCCGATTCAACAGCAAGGTTTGCTAAATGCATCAGCTGGGTTGAGGACGCCTGATAATCAGCTAAGGCAGCATGTCGCAACTCAAGTTGTCCCTGAACACTTGGTTCATAATGTGCAACCAGATCAATCGGTGATACCTCAAGTTATTCCCGAACATTTGGTGCGCAACATACAACCAAACTTTCAGAATTATCAAGGGGGCAATTTGAATTACCAATATCAGCCTCCATCGCCACATGTTCAGTATCAGAGGGGGGATCAGCTCAGCCTCAGTTTGCTCCTCAGTTCAATCAATTCGAGCCTATACCATAACAAGTGCAAGGGGTGCCTCAGCAGAGGACTATGGGCCGATTTGATTGTAGATGTGATAAGGGAGCAATTTGGGCTTAAACCAAAGGACACTGGAAACTTATATCGGCATCCATATCTTGAATGGTTCGAGAGGGTTCAATTGCCTAACCGATACAAAGTTCCAGATTTTTCAAAATTCTCAGGACAAGACAATGTCTCGACTTATGAGCATGTCAGCCGATTCATAGCTCAATGTGGTGAGGCATCGGCTGTTGACGCCTTAAGGGTCAGGTTGTTCCCCTTGTCTTTGTCCGGAACGGCTTCTACTTGGTTTTCTTCTCTACCGTACAATTCAATTAATAGTTGGGCCGATTTGGAGAAACAATTCCATAGCTACTTCTATAGTGGAGTTCATGACGAAGCTGTGCAGGATTATATTCAGAGATTCAGAGAGATGAGGAATCGGTGCTACAGTTTGAGTCTGACTGATTCCCAGCTAGCCGATTTGGCTTTTCAGGGTCTGATAGCTCCAAATCGAGGAGAAGTTCTCATCTTAGGAGTTTGATAGTTTATCACATCTTGCACAGAAGGTAACTCTGCATGAGCAAAGGTTTGCAGAGGCTAAGAAGAATTTCAAGAAAATCAATCATGTCTATCCTTACATGTATGGATCCGATGATGATGATGATGACTCCGAAGTAGCAGCAGCCGAATGGGTCAGGAGCAAAAAGGTTGTGCCATGCCCATGGGTGAAGAGTTCTGGAAAAGAAGAAAGATTTGATTTTGATATTACCAAGGCTGATAAGATCTTTGACTTGTTACTTCGGGAGAAGCGGATTCAACTTCCTGCTGGTCATATTATACCATCGGCTGAGGAACTAGGCAAAAGGAGGTATTGCAAATGGAATAACTCTGGTTCTCATTCTACTAATGACTGTAAATGTCACGACCGGAATTAACCCAACGGGCGTTCCTTACGTGCGTGTATTATTCCTTGTCCCAGGAGGCAAGGTACACCAAAAGTTGATACATTTCAGAGTTTATCAAGCGGAAGCGTAAATAGTTAATTTATTACATGGGCGGCAAAGGCCCAGCACACACAAAGACAAACGGAAAACAGCGGAAGACTAGGGCGACGACCACAGGCGCTTGACGGCAGGCGCGAGCTAGACACCAAAGCCTTCATCTTCCAGGGGCTCCCCTTCTGGGTTTGGGAAAAATTGAGCAAGATTGAGTACAACCACCGTACTCAACAAGACACACCCACAAGTGCAGGATAAATGCAAGGGAGTACAAGGGGGTTATAATATAAAGGGTTAGGGTTTGCAATAAACAGCATTAAAAGACACTTAGTTGCTCAAAGCTATTTTGTAAACACGATTCCAGAGCTATACAATATTATTAATCAAGGCCGTGAACCCACACGAACCTGCCTTAACCCAAGGCCTACGATGATTCAGACCGAACTGGCAACCCGACCCTGGGTCCCAGCTCGTCCCAAGCCAACCCAGGCCAACCATTCCACATTTTAGTTGTTAAGCAGGTTTTAAGAATTAAAACACTAACTTGGGTACATTGCTCGGCTTGCCCATAACCGAGGGCGCGGCTATTCGAATAGATTATACTCTGATCAAAGGTGTACATCTTTACCCAAAAGACACATCTTCCTCACGTGTAACCACGTGCCACATACCACCATGGTATACGGACGGAAGACGTGACATAGTTTCCAACCCATCCTAGCCATAGACAAGAGTACCGACCCAACCCCACCTACGGCCGGAACCCCCGGGACAGGTAGGCAGGACTGAGCCCCTAGCAGCAGGACACCGGCCCTGTGCCATGACATCTCGACTACCGGGCCGCAGCTCGTGTAGCCTTCATTTGTCCTAGAGATGTCCATCGACCCCCGACTTCGTCCATCTCCATCCGTGTACTTTTGTTTATAACCAGACTGAGCCACAAACTAAGCCTTACCCACTAGACATGTGGAAGTACGGTAGTGCTTTGCAACAGAGGCCCGAAGACCGGTCCTTATATGGCCGAGGTGCTACTATCAAAACCATGCACCCCGAGCCCAGCCTAAAACCATTTTGAGGATTTTGAATAGAGGGGGAGGTGTGAATCCAATTCCACAATAATCCAACCATTCCATAGTGTCCAGGTGATATGAATATCCCAAAGTCTAGAGTTGTAAAACCACCTAATGTTGCCTAATTAACCAGCGAAGCATCTACCTAAAATCATACTAGTGGTACCATGAGTAGAGTGTCCACTAGTTGGGGTTTTGTTTATTCTAGGGTGAACAAGGAAATAATAACAATAACAATAATAAGGTCATAACAAAGGTAAATTGGCATGGCTAGATAAAACAGTGATAACGCGGGAATTTAAATAAAGCGATAATGCAATAATTTAAATCAACATAATTTTATAAACTAAGATTCAATATGTTCAAGGATGATGTGACTTGTCTTGCTCGCTTTCCCAAACGTCGGCTTCAACTTCCACGAAGAGCGGATCTTCCGAAGCTGCAGCGTCTACACGACCAACGGAAAAGAAAAGGCTTTTACTCTAATAAACTCCATATAACAAGCAGGAACAAAGCACAAAAATGGGTTCTTGACTTCTTAAGGAAAAATTAGAGACTTGAATGGTCCAATTCCGAGTTCAAATGGCCAAGTTATGGCCATTTGAAGGTTATATGCTCTTTAAATGAATACTTGCGAATTTCTTCATTTAAGTTTTAATTTTAAAAGGCTTTATTGCGTCAGCCGAGGAGAGGGGGCGCGCGGACCGGTTCCACGAGAGTGGGGCCCACGCGGCAGCCTCACGGTCCATGGTGGACAGGGTGCACTCGGGCTCACACCGGCCGGCGCCGTGGGTCCCACGCATCAGCCGCACCCGAGGGCGCGGGCGGCTGAAGGCCGGGCCCCACGCGGCAACCGCTCGGTGCGCCCGAAGGCGGCCACGTCGGCGCGGCCGGCGGGAGGCGGCGCGCTCGCGCCCCTATGGTCGCCGGCGGCGGCCATGGGCACATCGGAGCGGCGGCCGAGAGAGGGGAGGGAAAGGGGGAAACGAGGCGGCGGTCCACGGCTCACCCTAGGTCGACGGCGACGACGAAAAGGCAGCCGGAGCGGAGGAAGGCGGCTGCGCGGCTCGGGTCGACGGGGACGGCGGCGCTCCGGTGGTCGACGAGCGAAACGGAGGGGTGGACGTGGTCGGCGAGGATGCGGCGAAGCCGAAGGAGGCGGCGCCGAGGTGGGAGGTGGTCTGGGGCGACGACGGCGGCGGACCGGAGCTCGGCGGCGACGGCGGAGAGAGAGAGCGACGGCGCGAGCTCGATTCCGGCGAGGAGGAAGGTCGGCGAGAGGCGGAAACGGACGGAGGAGGTGCGGGGAGGGTTTAAATAGGGTTGGAAGGGGGAGAGAGCGGCCGGCGGGGAAGGAATAGGCGCGGGAGGTCCGGCCGCCATCAATGGCGCCGACGAGATTTGCGGGGGCAAATCCGCCCGTTTGAACACGAGAGAGAGAGGGAAAAATGGGGGGAAAGGGAGAGGGGATCACGGGGAGTGATTTCCCCCTCTTTATTGCACGCGGGGACGGCGGGAGGCGGTGGGATTCGCGGCGGCGGCGGCGCTAGGGCGCGGGCGAGGCGGCGGGAGCGGCGGGAGGAAGGGGATGACGGGTGGGCCCCACCCGTCAGCGAGGGTGGCGGGGGGGCCCGCCCCTCCGCGGCGCGCGCGCGGGGCGAGGCCGGATGGGCCGCAGGGAGAGGAGAGGGAGGGGGAGGGAGATGGGCCGAGCCGGCCCAAGAGGGAGAGGGAGGGAAAGGGGACTTTTTAGAGTTTTTCTTTTTATAAAATCATTTTAACTTTGTTTATTTCTTAATAATTATTATTTGTGCTCTGAAAATTCCACTAAAATTTATTTACGCATTTTAGGCTTTTAGGAAATATACAAAAATCCTCCAAGCCTTATTTGACTTTTAACTTTGCACATTTTAATTGTTGGAGGCTTTCACATGGATTTTAATTATTCTAGGCATAATTTAGAGGATGTATTTTAGAGTCGTTTTGGGACGTGACAGTAAAGCTTTTAGACAGCAAATCCAGGTGGCCATTGAAGGGGAAAAAAATTAAATTTGATGACTCGAAAAAGCCGATGAAGGTCGATGGTAATCCTTTCCCTGTTAATATGGTAATTCTTTCAAGTAATAGTTCTTTGTTGTTTCTAAAACTTATTGTATTCTTGAACTCTTTTGGATGTGCTCCTTGCTTGAACTCTTTTGGTTTATGAAATGCCCATGATATATGATTCCACCGAAACTCAAAAGTCATTTTTGGACTTCTCAAAACCAAGCCTCCATGGGTAGACTCCAAATTCCAATCTTTGCCACCAAATACAAGTTGATCCTTGCTACCAAAGCCAACTACCATTTCTTGATTCCAAATTTACACTTGCATACACAAGTAGTGTCCATATAAAACGGTAGTATCCTTTGATCATCTTGCACTCAGTATTTGCCAATCTTTGCCATTCCATTGCCGAGAGTACTCACTTGACCAAAAATCTCTCAAGTATCTTTGACCAAACTCCTCTCATAGAGAAAATAATTGATGAGTATATTTCGAGAGAAAGTTCAAGTGCTCATAATCACTCCCTCCTACAAATAAAATCCATTCTAATTCTTCTTGTCTAAGTAACAAGACTCCGAGTGTAAGGGGGAGCATTTCTTAAATAGACCGTTTCTCAAATTTTTGCTTTGAGCTTTCATCTTTTTTTTTTTGGTCTTGTGAATGTTTGTTCTTGTTTTGCTTGAGCAAAATTGTTTCTCTTCGGTTCCATGCAAATCTTTTTGTGATTAATGCCAAAAGGGGGGGAATATTTGAGGATCCTACATTTGATATGATCGTTGATATACAAAGGGAAAATATTCTAGGATCCCACATTCATTTGGTGCATGTCGTGAAAAGAAGCATACCATCATCTATCATAGCATCCAACATGCACCATATGCACAAGCATCACATGCATGGATATAAATCAATTGTCAATTTCTCATATCATGTTGATTTATATCATTGATTTCACCCTTCATATCCAAATGTGATCATTTTTAATGGATTTGTCATCAATCATCAAAAAGGGGGAGATTGAAAGTTCAAGTGCCATTAATTTGGTTTTGGTGATTAATGACAACTCTAATTATATCAGACTAATGTTTTTATAAGCATTTCTTTGCCTAGTCTCATGTGGATATGAAAGTGGAGTGTGTGAGAGGTGATTCCCAGACTTCATATGAGTTGAGATATAAACATTCATTGATGGTGGAACTAAATCACAAAGATGAAATGCATGGAGATCAAGCTATATGTATCACTCTTTCTCTCCATGTACATATTGATATGTTCATATATAATAATTCCACGTCATTGACATATGCATGTGAGACTAATGTTTTGTTTGAGCCATATCTTGTTTAGTCTCTTTACATTGAGAACATGGAGAAGGTGAAGGTATGTTTTTATTTTAATACCTATATTTGATAAATGCCTTCTATTCTTGTATAGGATAAGCTCTCAAAGTTTCATATCTTATTATGCATACTCTTGTCACACAAACATTTTGTATGCATACATTTAAGGGGAGCAAATCCTATACTATAGTTATGCATGTAATTGATCCAAGTTATTCATTTTCATTTAATTGAGATCTTTACATTCGAGCATATGTTTGAGTATATGACACTTGTGGTGTTGATTAATACTCATCATTTATTCATATCCTTTTATACATGCGATCGGTTGGTCAACATGTGGAGGTTGACAACCGGATCATTGGGACTAATAATTTTATTGAGTTGAATGAAAGAAATAGGTCCCAAGGATTACAAAGGTGTTGATGCTCAAGTGATATCATTACACCTAACGATACCAAGAATGAAAAAGTGAAGATATTGAAAATATGGAATACGAAGTGGCTACTATGGCAAGACGGTGAAGGGCAAGTGATGCTCGGTCGCGATGGACCATGCGGCGGTGAAGGGCAAGCAAGGGGCTTGGCGCCGAAGAACCAAATCCGGTGGTGAAGGGCGAGTGACGGCTTTGTCATGATGGACCGTGCGAGACCATTTGAACCTACAAGTAACCGCATCAATAATTTGAAGAATATATGGGGAAAAGGTATCGGTATTGGTGTCCCTTAAGACAATGAAAGAAAGATGGAAAGAAGGCATTCCTATTGGAATAATTCTCTTCCTATTTATATTTGAGTTTAGGAATGATGTACTATTAAGAGGGATGCAACGTCGAGGTGTTTGTGTATGTCTCGGTGCTATGTGACCTATATATCATAGTGCTACCTTGAGAGAAACCTAAGCTTTACCCTATCCTTTGAGTGGTTTTAGACTGTGTTCTTGGTTGAGTTGGGTAGTCCTCTAAGTGAGCTTTCCATAGAGTCCAAGATCATCAAAAACGGATTCCCGAGCAAAAAGTTATGGTCGTTTTACTCTGTGCTTTTCGAAAATTCCGAAAATTATCGGAAGTTCCAAAAATAGCTGCGAAACTGAGTTTTGCTTCTGTAAATTTTCGGAAGTTCTGAAAATTCCTGTCTTTGCCACCAACAGCTAGTTTTTGAGAGGCTCGGGTATATAAACTCCTCCACCCCTCCTTTGAGGGGCTGCTGTTCTTGGTGAGTATTAGACACATCCAAAGCCAAATAGCCATCCCCATTTCCCTACCTTTGTGGTGCCTCTTTGTGAGAGGGATTTGAGAAGGGCAGAGAGTTGGATTGAGAGATTGAAAAGTTGAGAGCTAGTGAGCCTCACTCCATACTTTGAGCACTCGAGTTCATAGTAAGCAAATCTTCGATTGTGTTTGTTACTCTTGGAGACTAAGGTCTCCTAGACGGCTAAGCGTCGCTGGTGAGCACCCAAGGTTGTGGTGTGCCACGGAAAGTTTGTGAAGGCTTCGATTTCGCCTCCGCAAGGGAAGAAATCAAGAGTGAAACCGAGGAGTGCATTTGTGCAACCTCGTGAGGAAAGGGTTGAAATAGACCCGGCCTTGTGGCCCCTCAACGGAGACGTAGGATCTGTGGATTCGAACTTCGGGAAACAAATCAACGTGTCTCTTCTCTTGGTTTGCTTATTCTCGCCATCTCTCATATTGTGCTTGAGCTTGTTTTTGCCCGATCTACTTGCATGCTTTATTAATATAGTTGGTGACCTTATATCTTGCTCTGATACCAATTGAAAGGACCTTTAGGAACGCCTATTCAGCCCCCCTCTAGGCGACATCAAGGTCCTTTCAATTGGTATCAGAGCAAGGTCTCTTATTTCGGGCTTCACCGCCTTGAGAGAAAATGTTGACAAGAGGTGAAATGTTCCTTGAACTCCTTTTACTAGATGGTTCAAATTAGATATCTTGGAGTACTCGTGTGCTTAATGTGTTTAGGACCATGGGTCCTCATATAGAGCAAGTTGTAGATGTGAGTATTTCTCCTCCTAATGATAAAGAGCTATCATTTGAAGAGGAAGAGAAATGCACACATCTCAATGCTCAAGCTACTAATGTTTTGTTTAGTGCTTTGAGTGAAGATGTGTTCAAAACTATCATGCCACTTGAGGATGCTCATCTCATTTAGACAACACCAAAGGCAAGATATGACAAACCCAAATGTGGTGGAGAGGATGCTTGTGTGGAAGCATTATTTGGGGATTGCTCTACTTCATTGCCTCATCATGACAAGTCCCAAGTGATTACCTTCTCCGACCAAGAAGGTCTCTCCTCATCATCTATCTCACCAACATACAACTATGAGCAAGGTAATGAATTGGTGAGTAAGGTTGATGATCGTCCAACTCTCTCATTGGACTCCAACAACACCGATAATGAAATTGTTATATTTGATTGTGTTGTTGATTCACACATATCACCTTGCACTAAGTGTGTGCGTGAGGATGATATGGATGGATGCTCTACTTCCTATAGTACTTGTGGAACTAACCTTTTGAAGGAAGAAGTGAATGAACATCAATGGCTAAGTGAAGAATCCTCATCATCAACTTGTTCATACTCCATTGCCGAAGATCATGCATGCTTTATGGGTGACGATGATGACTCCGTGGTTGATCACTTAAACGAGAAAGACACAACAATGGTGATCAAACTCATGAGGGTTATTGAGAAGCAACAAGCATGCCTTATTAAGAAGAATGAAGAAATCAAGTGTCTAGCCGATGAACACAAGAAACTCAATGAATCTAATTCTTCATAAATTATGAGGTATGAAAAATTGGAAAATGAATTTGCTTGTGCCACTAATTCTATTGCTTGTGTAGCATCTTTGGAGAATGAAGAGCTCAAATCTCAACTTGAGGAGAGTACTAGCAAGCATGTCGGGCTACAAGAAAAATATGATGAGCTTTTGTGCTCTCATGAAAATCTTATAGATTCTCATGCTATGCTAGAAGCAGCTCATGAGGTGATAATTGCAACGGTAAAATCCTATGAGCCATAAGTGCAAGTTGATTTTACTTGTGTTAACATTTGTTGCTCCAAAGCAAACATTTCCCCGAGCACTACATGTGACTTGGATTGTGTAGGAAAAAGGGAAAATCACATGGATAATGGACTTGTGGGCATGGCTCAACCTTCTCAAGATAACCGTGGGAACATGGAGAAGAAGCTTGAGAAGGGATCAAATTTAGCTTGCACCAAGTCCTATGAAGAAAACAACATGAATAAGAGACAAATTCAAAGTTGGATCAAAACTCCCATTACTAGCTTCATGTGCAAGAAAGTGGGACACTATGCCTTGATGTGTTCCAACAAGATTGATGACCAAGCCACACTTCCAAAGAGGAGAACAAGAAGAAGCAATAGGTAGTGTTATGGATGCAATGAGAAGGGCCATGAAGTTGCATCATGCCCCCACATGAAGGATCACTTTGTGTCATCAAGGAAGAAGCTTAATAGCAAGGTAGCAAGGAAGATACAAGATGTGGTGAAGAAGGAACCATGTAAAGACAAGAATCGACTTTGCTACAATTGCCATGCAAAGGGACATATTGGTAAAAATTGTCCTATGGGTAACATTCCTAAGCCAAACTCCTCATTTGATTTTGATTTGCTTAGGAAGGACAAAAAGGATATTTGTGCTACTAGGGTGATTAGTTCACCACATGCTAGCGCAAAATCCATTTGGGTGCCTAAGTCCCGTGTGCCTTACCTTTATGGACCCAACATTGTTTGGGACCAAAATGTGCTAAAATGATAATATAGGTACATGGAGAAGCATTGGAGGTATGGCTCATGCAAGAAAATGTGGGTCTCACCAAGTTTGGAATTTGGAACCAACCATTACAAAATCCACATCAAGAACCAATGCCATATCGGTAACATGTATCTACATTGAATTCTGTTTTATATAACCTTGTGTATGTTGCATTCCATTCTCATAGCTCTTTCCAAAATTAAATTCCCCCCTCTCATGAAAATCATCATATATGCATGTTGAGCATAATAAATGTGGCATATGAAGCTATAGGTTTGATCATAATCATACATCATATTTGCCTCATGTTGGTTTTGTGCTTATTGTCAATCATATTTGATCGTAGTTCGGTCTTGTGTTTTTTTCCTATCTTTGTTGGGTTGAAGAGAATATCACATTAAGGAAAAGTATTGCATTTCTTACATATGCACTACAACTCTTAGAATGTGAACAAAGTGATCAAAGTGCTAGAAAGGTTTTCAAAAGGCCCATTTTGACCAAAAGTCAATTTTTTGAAAAAAAAAACTATAGTTCTTAAAAACTACTACTTGGAAAATGTTTTAAAAGGTCTCCAATATGTTTTCGAAACTTTAGTTTGTAAGAAAAACTATTTGTAAAGTGAAAATGCATTTTTGGCTAAAATTCTAGTTTTTAAGATCTTGTTTTGGAGCAAAACTATTTTTCTCTCTACAAGGATATCTAAAAGGAATTTGAAATGGAGCCCAAAACAAGTTAGATAGAGTTGGTCATTTCAAATGTTTTTGGTTTTTGAACCTTATCCAAAAGACCAACCTATTAAAAGAAATTTGATGCCAAAACTCACCAAAAATCTTAACTATACCATATATGGTCACATTCTAGCACTTGGTTGAGTTTATTTCTTAAACCTAAATAAATACATCTTTTTGGCTCAAAATCATATTTGAACTTCGTGCATAGTACTTTCTCTCAAATACCATCTCATTTGCTTCTTTTCGCATTTTTGGAGGAAGGTATTTCAAAAGAGAGCTTTTGTAGCTTTTGCTAAAACTCGGCCTTTACTATCAAATCTTGAATTCATGGAGCAAAAAGGAGAGTTGCATCAAGGGGGAGCAATTTGAATCAAACCCATATTCCCCTTGCTCCCAAATATGATTTTTTTTAAAAAAAGTTGTATCCATAGCCTTTCAAAAGAGCCTATTTTGGACAAAAGTCAAAATCTTATTTAAATGGCCCATATTTGTGAAAATCCTTTCAAATATCCCAATTTGTATTTCAAATGTTTTTCAAAGCTTTTGGAGTCAAAATTTCCATTTGTGAAACAAAATAGCAAAATTGGTCTCAATAGGATCTTTTAGGATCTTGTTTTGGTTGAAAATGTTTTATTTCCCTAAATCAAAATCTATTGAGTTTTTGAAAAAGTTGTCTATACAAAACTTTTAGAGTTGATCATTTCAAACATTTCTCTAGTTCAAAGTTTTCCCAAAATACCAACCATTCAAACTCTACAACCATTTGAGTTTCAGCTAAAATCTTGACTTGACCATTTTTAGCATAAACTTGCATATGGTGGGTTATGCCTTTTGAACCAAAGTTCTTTGTGAATATTGGCTTAAAAGTGTATCTATAACCCTCCTAAGGCTTTATAAATGTCAAACTCCATGAATTTAAAATTTGAATGTGATTTGAGCTCTCAACTCAAATTTACTCAACCTAAAGGCCTACAATGTTCCTTTTGTCTTTTCTTTTGATAGAAAAAAAGATTTTTAAGAAATTCTTTTTGGAATAGTTCCTCACAAGTATAAGATCATATCTGCAAGGTTTCAACTCATTTCGATTTTATTTGCAAAGATTTTGACTTTTTCTCGTTTTGCTCAGCTTGCTGAAATTTTCAGAACAAGCATAGTTTTGGGCTGATTTGTGATTTTTGTATCTTAAAATGGGTTGAAAATTTGAAGAAGATCACCATATGACTTTTGATCCTCTATAGTTGAGCTTGATTGCCAAATTTACCCAAAATTGTTGGAGGTCATTTGTGCGCTTTTTCAATGTTGTTTTACAGCTAATGTGGAGTTGTCAAAAATCTGAAAACTCTGAAACTTCCAATTTGCTGAAACTTTGAGATGTTTTTATCCATAAATGGGATGCAAACTAGAAGTAACTTACATAACAACTTTTGATCCCCAACAGTTGAAGTTTACTTCCAAATTTACTCAAAATTTTCAGTGGTCATTTGGATTCCTTTTCAACCTCTTTTTCAGCCTCAAAAATCTGAAAAAATCTGAATTTTTCAGTTGGCTGAAAGCTTTTGAGATTCATTTCTACATTTTGGTTGAGATCTAGGAAATGGTCCCAAAATGAAACTTGTGCATTCTTTCATGAACTAACTCCAGGATTTATGGCATATTTGTCCGAGCTTGTCGAAACTAGATTTCGGCAATAATAAAAGGGGGTGGCTATCAAGCTGGAAAAGTGTATGGGTTTGGAGACAAAGGATTTATACAGGTTCAGGCCTTCTTATTGAAGAAGTAATACCCTACTCCTGTCCGGGGATGAATCCGCCGAGTGTCTTATTGATTGTATGATTTGGAGAAAATCAACATATGCCCCTAGAGGTACCTGGACCCCCCTTATATATGGGAAGGAGTCCGTGTTACAAAAGATAATCTATATCCCTAACGGAATACGCAGATACAGATAAAATACAGTCGTAACCGACTAAGTCTCAAGGTATTTCCTTGATGTACAAGTTGAGAAACAAACCCAGGATACAAATAAGATATTCTATCTATATTCGGTATCCTATATTCAGTCCAAATATCATCGCCGTGTAGATATGGGATATCCATAATCTCCACAGTAGCCCCCGAGACCTTTGCAGTCAACAATCATAGCCTTCTCAAAGATAATAATCCGAGTGCTTCAAACTTTTCATGCCAAGGTCTGCCGAGTAGCGAAGACGAAGACTGTAAAGGGCGAAAAGATAAAGAATATGGTGCATCGAATAGATGCACCTAATTAGGTGTAGCCCCCAACTATGTGATTAGTTAACAAACTAAACATATAGTTGAGAACGAAACAATAGCACAATCGTGCGTCATATGACAAAAGCATACGCGGCGCCTAAAGAGGCATTCTAGCCGACTGCTTTTTAGCCATAATAAAAGGAATCCGAGTGTTAACACTTTAAAAGGTTCACGAATGAACACACTTGACAGGCATCCGAGTAGAAAACTCTAAAGATTACCCACCAAATATTATAAAAAATATGGTAATGAATAAGTCTACTAGCCTAAGCTATGACTATTTACCATAATGAAAACAGGCATATAACATACCAAGGAAATGACTATGGTAAAAAACAAGTCATTCCAAGTTAACCCAGACAGCTTTCGTAGCCTAAAAAAGCTTACAAAAACAGCATAACACCTTTCTGTCGGGCACCTTTTAATTTGCATTGCAATAATTACAAAGAATTATATGACCGCGTAAAAAGGATTTTATCAGCATTGGGCAACACTTTTGTGCGCATAAATTGCCAAAGCAAAAAATGCCTAAGTCCCTAAGGAGCACAATGGGCCACGCTGTTAAAAGTACTGGGCTGAGGTACTGTTCAGGCCTAAGCCCATTCGCACCTCCGATACCCTTAACAAGAAATTCCAAGATCCAAGCGTCACTTCGTCTTCCCCGCCGGAACTCTCGCCATTTTCCCCACTCCCTGCTACAGTACAGAGCTGCGCCGGCAAACTAGGGTTTACCATTCCACTCGAATCCACCTTCGAAAAGTTCATCAAAATCCTTCCCGTGATCCACCGCCTCAATCCCTCACCTCTCCCTAGCCATCCCTCGAATCAAATCGACGTATTCGGGTAAAATCAATGGCGGAAGAGAAAGAAAGCTTTGAAGGCCAATGGGCGCCATCCGACGTGACGGAGGAGAACCTGAAGGAGATGGTGGCGCACGGCGTTCTCCCTGCCAAGGAGATCATCGGGTGGCGGCCAGCGCACGGTGAGGCTTTTCCGTCCCCCGATACACATGAGGTTGTAGTCTTTTCCCATTTCTTCTATGGCGGCTTCGCTCTTCCGACCTCGAAATTTTTCCGCGGGATATTAAGCTTCTATGGAATCAGCTTGCATCACCTAAATCCAAATTCCATAGTCCACATCGCCAATTTCGTCCATGTTTGTGAAGCCTTCTTGGGAATTAAGCCCCACTTCGCTCTGTTTCGCCGGATCTTCTTTCTCAAGCCCCAACCGAACAAGAGTAAGCCATGTGTAGTCGGGGGGGCTGGATTTCAGCTGAGGGGGACTCTGAGCCAGAAGTACTTCTCTATGCCTTTCAAAACCTCAAACAAAGGGTGGCATGCAAACTGGTTTTATATTCAGAATCCTGAGCCTGCTCTTCCCGAGTACTCTTGTCTTCCTCCGGTGTACCTAGATACCTGGAACTCTCTTCCGATTGGGGATGAAGCAGCCCAAGCCTTGGAGTTGATGGATCGCATGCTAAAACTCAAAGAACAAGGCTTACAAGGAGAGCAGATTACTCGGCACTTCATCAAATGCCGATTGGCACCAATTAAAGAAAGATCTCGTACGGCATTCGAGTTTGACGGCAAGCATGATCCTAACCGCGAAGAACCAGATTCTTTGGATTTTAAAATCATGAAGGAGAGAATGTATAAAATCTTCTCAAACGCTATTGTCGTCAGCTACTCACATCAGCTGCCAGTTGTGCCATATAACGCATTCAATCCGCCTCCGCAGGTATGTATCTGAAATCTTCAACCTATGACCAAAACATTATCTTGTCTTCATGTTGAGTTAACTAACCGTGGAGGCATCTCATTCAGGAATATGTATTGATGAAATCTGATCCTCCAATCACTCAGCGCCGGTCTCCTCGCCAGCACACCGTTCAGGGAGGTGGAGGGCCAACAATCAGATCAGATCCGCAACCTCAAACCTCCAATCCAACTGGACAGACAGGTTCTCGCAAGAGAAAACTGGTACTTGACAACGATGAAGGCGACGACGACAACAAATCTGGGGACAAGGGCTCGCCTAATAAACTCCCAAAGCGTACCATGCCCAGGAAAAAACTGGCTAACCGCCCAACGCCAAAGATTAGAACATCTTCTAGGTATAAAACCTCTTGGTACCATTTCACTTCGGCACGCTTCTCTCATGAAAATAATACTGAATATTGAAAGAACACTTTGCAGGAAACCATCTGACATAGACCCAACTGGAAAAGATCCTGATCCGGCTGTGACAGAGCCAAATTTATCCAAGGATCCTGAGCCGACTGGCGCCCATGCTTCGGGTGATAAGGCCGATCCGAGTGACCAGCCGCCGACTGGAAACCAGTCGGCAGCAGCTGAAACTGCAACAACCCAAGAGCCCCCGACTGGAAACCAGTCGGATGTAGGTCTCGATCAAGAAATCCCCGAAGTTGAAGCGCAGACGACAACTTCTCAAGGACCAGAGGCTGGTAACGACTCGATGATTGGGTCTCCAAATAAAGAACAAGGATCACCTCACGCTCAGCTAGGAACATCCTCAGGTAACCCGTCTTCTCAAGTGATGCTGATTTAAATAACCTCGGTTTATTCGTCTAACGTATTGGAAATACATCAGGACCACCAGGCGATGATGAAGAAGAGATTCCTCGCATAAAAGCGGCTGATGACTCTCGTCCTCCGATCTTGCTCAAATGGTGGGATGAAAACTCACAAGCTGCCGGCATCGTCATAAATCGTCAAAAAGAGGATGAGGAAGTGTGCCAGCTGAAGAAGGCACTTGGAGAAGCCACTCGCATCGTGAATGTAAATATTCCGGGTGACTGCCTTTTGACGACTTTGTTTTCTCTTCAGCAAAACTAAACCATGAACCATCATGCAGAGAATCCATCTTCGTAATGAGGCCAAGACCGCAACTTTAGAAAAGCTGGTTCCTCATTTGGGAACTCTTGAAGCAGTTAGGGACCAGCTACACGAGGCCAAGGAGCTCGCCAAAAAGACAGAGAAGGAATTAAGGGACCGAATTGCCCAGCTCCAGGATTCAAACTACGAGCTGAGTGGTTCATCAAAAGGTAATCTCTAGATCTGTCCCATTAATTTATGCTGTCATAACTGTATCCTCAACTATTCGGATTTCAAACAGCGCATGCCGCCAGGATGGCTCAAATGGAGAAACAAATTGAAGCCCTGGAAAGAGACAAGGTAGAACTGGCTGCGCAAAGGGACTCGGCCTTGAAGGAGGTTGAAGGTACTGCCAGCTGACAATCTGAACTTCCCTCTTTTTAATGCAGCAGATTCTTATTATAAATATGTTTTGCAGACCGCAAAATCAAATCTCAAGCTCAATTCGACGTCCTGGTTGGTAAGATCAAGAGGCTTGAAGGAGCAAGAGATGAAGTCGCTAATGTCGCTGCCCCACTCGTCCAAGCTATGTTCCTCAATAACAGTGGTCCGAGTGCACTCGACGCAACCGAAATTTTCGACAAGCTGAGAGTTGCTCCGGATGTATATTTCAAGAACATCAAGAAAGCTGGAAGTATGGGAGCTAGCATGGCATTGGCGATGACCAAATCCTTGTACCCGAGGATTGAAATTGACGCCATTGATGGCTTTGCAGACGGGACAAGCGAAGAGGCTGCTCTTGATCTTATCAGCAATGCTCAAAACGCGGCTGACAAGATTGCAAGTGACGTTGTAGATCAATTCCGCAATACTGACCTTCAGCCGAGTAGTAACAACTCTGATGATGAAAAGACTGATTCTGAGTGAGTATGAATGTAGCAAATGGAGGCTCAACTTGTACAATACTGGTGTATTTATGCTGTGCTTGATAATTCTAGCCAAGTCTTTGATTTCTTAAAAGCTTTTATCAAGCTTTGTTGAGCCTAAAACCCAAAGAAGCTATTAAAAACTTTCAGTCCTCGCAAACTAAGTAGAAAAATCGAACAAGGCAATGATAAACCAAGTAAGCAAATTGAATTGATAAAAAATCACACTACGTTATTATGATGATAGCCCCCGACTGACAACTTCAAGGAGAAAACTTGATGTTGACAGTCAAGATAGGGAAGTACAATGATAAGCCTAAGCGTAGAAACGACGAAGATGTTCAATGTTCCAAGAGTTGTCGACGAGAGTACCGTCTTCGCGCTTGAGTCGATAGGAACCTGGCCGGGTGACTTCAGAGATGATAAATGGCCCCTCCCATAGAGGAGATAACTTGTGCCGATCCCGTGTAGTTTGAATTTTCCTCAAAACCAGGTCGCCGACTAAAACGGCACGGGATCGAACATTGCGATTATGATAACGCCGCAACCCTTGTAAGTATCGAGCCGACCGAATCAAAGCTGCTTCGCGGACTTCTTCCAGTCGGTGCAAGTCATCCACTCGGTCCTCTTCATAGCGTTCTTCGCGGAAATTACGAAAGCGCAAAGACTCGAATTCGACTTCACTCGGCAACATTGCTTCTGCCCCATAGACAAGGAAAAAAGGCGACTGGCCTGTGGCCCGACTGGGTGTAGTACGCAAAGACCAAAGCACTGATGGTAGCTGTTTCACCCATTTGCCGGCATAGGGTTTTAGCCGGTCAAAAACTCGCGCTTTAATCCCTTGAAGTATCATGCCGTTGGCTCGCTCCACCTGTCCATTGCTCATGGGATGTGCTACTGAGGCATAACAAATCTTAATTCCAAAGTCTTCACAAAAGTCTTTAAAAACTCCGCCAGTGAATTGTCTGCCATTATCAGTGATGATCCGATTGGGCACTCCAAATCTATGCACAATATTGATGAAGAAGTCTCGAGCGTTATCTGCTGTAATTGTGACAACCGGTTTAGCTTCAATCCACTTGGAGAATTTGTCAATGGCCACAAAGAGGTGCGTGTAACCGCCGACTGCCTTTTTAAACGGGCCGACCATGTCGAGCCCCCAAACCGCAAACGGCCAAGACAGCGGGATAGTCTGCAACTCTTGAGCTGGTAGATGAATTTGTCTGGCGAAAAATTGGCAACCTTCACATGTGCGCACAATTTTGTCGGCGTCGGACACTGCAGTAGGCCAGAAAAAACCCTGCCGGTAAGCTTTGCCGACAATGGTGCGTGCAGCAGCATGGATTCCGCATATCCCAGAATGTATGTCTTTCAGCAATTGTCTCCCTTCCTCTAAAGATACGCAGCGTTGCAGAACTCCTGAAGGGCTTTTCTTGTATAACTCAGCTTCATGCATAACATAAAGTTTGCTCCGCCTTGAAATCCGCTCGGCTTCATCTTTGTCTTGGGGAAGTTCTTGAGAAGTCAAAAATCGTATGAGGGGCTCTCGCCAGTCGGCTTCAACCATAGCTACGTCATGAGTGCCCGCAACTTGAGTAGTATCTTTGTGAGGTACTGTCGGCGTATAAAGGTGTTCGACGAAAACATCAGAGGGTGCCGCCTCGCGCTTGGATCCAAAGTTGGCAAGTCTGTCGGCGGCTTCATTATTGTGTCGAAGAACGTGACTGAGCTCGAGTCCATCGAACTTGTCTTCCAATTTGCGTACCTCTTGTCGATACGCCATCATGTTGTCGTCAAGGCAGGACCACTCTTTCATAACTTGGTTGACGACCAGCTGTGAATCGCCTCGAACTATTAGACGCTTTATCCCTAGGGAAATTGCAATCCGCAGTCCATGAAGGAGCGCCTCATATTCGGCGACGTTGTGGGACGCCGAAAAATGTATCCAAAGCACATAGCTTAATCTTTCTCCAGTTGGGGAAATTAGAACTACTCCTGCTCCAGTGCCCGAAAGTCTTTTTGACCCGTCAAAGTGCATGGTCCAGTGCTCCATCTTCTCCGCGGGGGTATCCTCCTGGCACTCGGTCCATTCGGCGACAAAATCAGCTAACGCTTGGGACTTGATTGAAATTCGGGGCTTGAATGATATGTCCAAAGACATCAACTCCAAGGCCCACTTAGCAATCCGTCCGTTTGCTTCGCGGTTGTGCAGTATATCACCGAGTGGAAATGATGTGACCACCGTCACCGAGTGACCTTGAAAGTAGTGAGATAGCTTCCTGGTAGTAATTAGAATACCATATAACAGCTTCTGAACCTGGGGGTACCTCGTTTTGGAGTCGGCTAGGACCTCGCTGACAAAGTAAATCGGTCGCTGGACTTTCTGGACATGGCCTTCTTCCTCGCGCTCAACGACCAAGACTGTGCTCACAACCTGGGAGGTGGCTGATACATACAGCAACAACGGCTCCTGCGGATGTGGTGAAGCTAAGACTGGTGGCTCGGTGAGGAGTTTCTTGAAATCTTCGAAGGCCTTCTGTGCTTCGGGTCCCCACTGGAAATCATCTGTTTTCTTCAGTAGCTTAAAGAAGGGCATCCCCCGCTCGCCAAGTCTTGAAACGAATCGGCTGAGCGCCGCCATGCATCCAGTCAGCTTCTGAACATCTTTCTGGTTACTTGGCGGTTTCATGTTGAGGATAGCAGTAACTTTCTCCGGGTTGGCTTGGATGCCCCTATGAGACACCATAAAACCAAGCAGCTTCCCTGACGGTACTCCGAAGGTGCACTTTTCAGGGTTTAATTTCATCCTGAAAGCGCGGATGCTCGCAAAGGTTTCTTCTAGATCCGAGACCAAATCATCCTTTTGCTTGGTCTTGACGACTACATCATCCACATAGGCTTCAACGTTACGGCCGATCTGCGTTGAGAAGCATCTCTGGATCATACGTTGATAAGTTGCTCCTGCGTTTTTTAGTCCGAACGGCATGGTGACGTAGCAATATGCTCCAAAGGGCGTGATGAATGAAGTCTTCAAGCAGTCAGATTCCTTCAGTCGGATCTGATGATACCCCGAGTAGCAATCCAAAAAACTGAGAAGCTCACAGCCGGCGGTCGAGTCGACTACCTGGTCAATGCGAGGTAACCCAAAAGGATCTTTAGGGCAACATTTGTTGAGGTCAGTATAATCAACACACATGCGCCATTGCCCCGTTTTCTTCCGAACTAGAACTGGGTTTGCCAGCCAGTCGGGATGAAGGACTTCTTTAATGAAGCCTGCCGCTAACAGCTTAGTTAATTCCTCCTTGATCGCGTCTTTCCTGTCTTGTGCGAATCGGCGGAGTCGTTGTTTGATAGGCTTGGCATCTTCTTTGACATGTAAGGAGTGCTCAATCACCTCTCTAGGAATACCGGGCATATCAGATGGTTTCCATGCAAAGATATCTTTATTGTTCTGAAGAAAGGTGATGAGCGCGCTTTCCTATTTACAATCTAACTCGGCGCCTATTACAGCAGTTTTAGTAGAATCAGAAGGATCTAGGGGAATCTTTTTAGTCTTGGCTTCGCTTTCTCCACTTTTTGAGATCTTGGTAGCGGGCACTTCTCCTTCGCTCGCCGTGGCTGCAGCCAGTCGGATATCCTCTCGAGCAGACGCCATCTCGCGGGTTTGGGCCATGTCGCAACTCTCCTTGTCGCATGTGACGGCTTGCTTGATGTCGCTCCGTAGGGATAGGACTCCTCGGGGACCAGGCATCTTCATCATCATGTAAGTGTAGTGCGGGACGGCCATAAACTTGGCTAACACCGGGCGTCCGAGTATGGCATGGTATGCTGTCTCGAAATCGGCGACTTCAAAGCTGATATTCTCTGTGCGGAAGTTTTCCCGAGTGCCAAAAGTGACCGGGAGGGTGATCTGGCCGAGTGGAGTTGCGGATAATCCTGGAATTACTCCGTGAAAAGGCACATTGCTTGGTTTTAGCTCGGAGCGAGGAATCTGCATATCATCCAAGGTCTTGGCGAAGAGGATATTGAGTGCACTGCCGCCGTCGATGAGGGTTCTGCGAAGTTTGACATTACGGACCACTGGGTCTAGTACCAGGGGATACCGCCCCGGGTGGACCACTCGGTCAGGATGATCCGAGCGGTCAAACTTGATTGCAATCTCTGACCATCGAAGGTATTGGGGCGTGTCGGGCTGAACAGCATTGATCTCCCGTTCGGTCAACTTTTGCTTCCTTTTAGACTCGTAAGCCAAGGGGCCGCCGAAGATATGGTTGAGCTCCTTGCGGTGGTCTTGAAATCCTGCCGGGGGGTCGCCGTCGTCCTTCTTCCTTGACGTGCTTTGTTCTTCGTCAGAGCTCTTCCGTGTAATCTTGGTGTATTGCTCCGCGAATTGCTTGTAGACGAAACAATCTTTGGCCACGTGGTTGGAGTTAGGATGGTGCGGGCATTGGGAGTTCATGATCTTGTCGAACGTGTTGACGCGCGAACGTTGTCGAGAAGAGTGACTGGCGGTTGCAACAAGTTCCGCAGGCTTACGCTTGCGGTCCTAATGATTGTTACTTCCACCTCCTCCCGAAGCCGGCGTATCCTTTTTTGGCTTCCAACTGGGACCCGACTGCTTTGATGCGGTGACGGCGTCTTCAGCTTTGGCGTACTCGTTGGCTTTTTCAAACATAAGCTTGACTGTCCTGGGAGGCTTACGCCCGAACTTGCCGACCAATTCTTCGTGGCGAATCCCTTTGGTGAATGCAGCGATGATGACGTCGTCGGTGATGTCAGAAATCTTGTTACGTTGTTCAGAAAATCGCCGGATATAATCTCGAAGGGATTCTCCGGACTTCTGGACAACGTTGTAGAGGTCGTATTGCGTGCCGGGACGCTCGAAGGTGCCTTGGAAGTTGGCGATGAAGTGGTCGCGTAATTCAGCCCAAGATCCAATTGTACCACGGGGCAATCCATGGAGCCAAGATCGGGCGGAATCCACTAAAGCCACTGGTAAATAGTTCGCCATGGCCTTGCTGTCTCCTCCTGCTGCGCGGATTGCGAGACCGTAGACGGTAAGCCACGATTCTGGGTTAGTGGTACCGTCGTACTTCTCTATTCCAGTCGGCTTGAAGCCGGCTGGCCAATCCACTCGACGCAGGTTGTCGGTGAAGGCTGCTACTCCGTCAAGGTCGTCGTCGTGGCGGTCCGGCGAATGATGATGACCTCGAGCTGCTCGGCGCTGTATGATTGTGTCGCGAAGATCGACGGGGCGGCGACGAGGTGGTGAGCGAGGCCGTTCCACTCGGCGCTCCCTATGATAGTCGGGAGGTGAGTGAACGGACCGCTCGTCGTGACCCCTGCTCCTGCGATTAGATCCTGCGCCGGTGATGCTGAGGCTCGGATGACGGTAGTCATGAGATCGGAAGTGAGGGACTCGGCTGCCAGTCGGCGTGTGGACGCTTTCGGAGTTAACTGGGACCGAAGCCGCAATCATGGTCTTCGTCTGGTTCAAGATATTGATGACGTGATCAGATTGATTAAGCTCGTTTTCCTTGAGGAGGGTGTCGAGGAGGGTGATCGCGGCAACCGCATTCTGTTGAGGGGTGCGAAAAACCGGTGTCCCTTCAACATCTTGTTGGCCGATGAGATCACGCGCTCGGCGCCCTGCTTCCAAAGCTCGCTGCCGTCGATCCTCAGCCTCCTTCGCGGTCCGCTCACGCTCCTGTTGCTCACGCCGTAACCGTTCTTGCTCTTGTGCTTGACGCTCCTCCTCCAGTCGGCGACGCTCAGTCTCGCGACGTGCTTCGGTCTCCCGGGCTTGGCGTTGCTCCTCCGTCTCGTTATCGGCCATGAAGACGCCGAAGTAGAGAGGGGTGTAGTTGTCATCTAGGCTTTCGTCGAAGTCGTCGAGATCCGGGTCGTTGTAGCGAGAGCAAAACTCGTCGTACTCCACGATGTCGGTGGGGCGCGAGTCGACGGTGGGAGAGCTGTAGTAGCCATCCAGCTGATCCGTCGAAACCGTGCCGAGTGGTTGGAGGATGACGCCGACTTCCCTGAAGCTAGGCGAAATCGGTGTTGAAGCTGACTTCCGCCTAGGCCTACGGGATGGAGACGCTGTCGTGATGGAGATGGCCGCCAAATCGTCGGGGAGCTTCATCATGATCGGTGGGTAAGCCCCATCATCTTGATCTGGTGACGTTGGAGAAGATGCGATCTCACCCGAGTGGTTTGATGCCAACTCGATTGAGATGGTCTTGAAGTAACTTTCAGCCGTGTTTGGGAGTCCAAACGGGACTGAAATCCGGTTCTCTCCCGACTGGTCTGACACCGAGTCAAGGAGAGAGATCTTGCCGAAGTTGTTGGTGACGAAGTCGAGGCTGCCGAACCGAAACGTCTGCCCGGGTGGGAAGACGAGGTCGTCGATGCCGGAGATGGAACCCATTGCACTGATCGGCGAAAAGCTTGACGCTACCCCTACCTGGCGCGCCAACTGTCGAAACTAGATTTCGGCAATAATAAAAGGGGGTGGCTATCAAGCTGGAAAAGTGTATGGGTTTGGAGACAAAGGATTTATACAGGTTCAGGCCTTCTTATTGAAGAAGTAATACCCTACTCCTGTCCGGGGATGAATCCGCCGAGTGTCTTATTGATTGTATGATTTGGAGAAAATCAACATATGCCCCTAGAGGTACCTGGACCCCCCTTATATATGGGAAGGAGTCCGTGTTACAAAAGATAATCTATATCCCTAACGGAATACGCAGATACAGATAAAATACAGTCGTAACCGACTAAGTGTCAAGGTATTTCCTTGATGTACAAGTTGAGAAACAAACCCAGGATACAAATAAGATATTCTATCTATATTCGGTATCCTATATTCAGTCCAAATATCATCGCCGTGTAGATATGGGATATCCATAATCTCCACAGAGCTCATTCTCACAAGTTTTTCCTCTTCGTAAAAAATCATCTTCGCTATGTCATATGCAGCTGAACATTAATCTTGAAAGTGCATATGTCTTGTTGAAAATTTGAGCATTGTGGTTGTATAAAAAGTTTCAAGTAATAGTTCTTTGTTGTTTCTAAAACTTATTGTATTCTTGAACTCTTTTGGATGTGTTCCTTGCTTGAACTCTTATGGTTTATGAAATGCCAATGATATATGATTCCACCGAAACTCAAAAGTCATTTTTGCACTTCTCAAAACCAAGCCTCCATGGGTAGACTCCAAATTCCAATCTTTGCCACCAAATACAAGTTGATCCTTGCTACCAAAGCCAACTACCATTTCTTGATTCCAAATTTACACTTGCATACACAAGTAGTGTCCATATAAAATGGTAGTATCCTTTGATCATCTTGCACTCGGTATTTGCCAATCTTAGTCATTCCATTGCCGAGAGTACTCACTTGACCAAAAATCTCTCAAGTATCTTTGACCAAACTCCTCTCATAGAGAAAATAATTGATGAGTATATTTCGAGAGAAAGTTCAAGTGCTCATAATCACTCCCTCCTAGAAATAAAATCCATTCTAATTCTTCTTGTCTAAGTAACAAGACTCCGAGTGTAAGGGGGAGCATTTCTTAAATGGACCGTTTCTCAAATTTTTGCTTTGAGCTTTCATCTTTTTTTTTTGGTCTTGTGAATGTTTGTTCTTGTTTTGCTTGAGCAAAATTGTTTCTCTTCGGTTCCATGCAAATCTTTTTGTGATTAATGCCAAAAGGGGGGAATATTTGAGGATCCTACATTTGATATGATCGTTGATATACAAAGGGAAAATATTCTAGGATCCCACATTCATTTGGTGCATGTCGTGAAAAGAAGCATACCATCATCTATCATAGCATCCAATATGCACCATATGCACAAGCATCACATGCATGGATATAAATCAATTGTCAATTTCTCATATCATGTTGATTTATATCATTGATTTCACCCTTCATATCCAAATGTGATCATTTTTAATGGATTTGTCATCAATCATCAAAAAGGGGGAGATTGAAAGTTCAAGTGCCATTAATTTGGTTTTGGTGATTAATGACAAATCCAATTATATCAGACTAATGTTTTTATAAGCATTTCTTTGCCTAGTCTCATGTGGATATGAAAGTGGAGTGTGTGAGAGGTGATTCCCGGACTTCATATGAGTTGAGATAGAAACATTCATTGATGGTGGAACTAAATCACAAAGATGAAATGCATGGAGATCAAGCTATATGTATCACTCTTTCTCTCCATGTACATATTGATATGTTCATATATAATAATTCCACGTCATTGACATATGCATGTGAGACTAATATTTTGTTTGAACCATATCTTATTTAGTCTCTTTACATTGAGAACATGGAGATGGTGAAGGTATGTTTTTATTTTAATACCTATATTTGATAAATGCCTTCTATTCTTGTATAGGATAAGCTCTCAATGTTTCATATCTTACTATGCATACTCTTGTCACACAAACAGTTTGTATGCATATATTTAAGGGGAGGAAATCATATACTTTAGTTATGCATGTAATTGATCCAAGTTATTCATTTTCATTTAATTGAGATCTTTACATTTGAGCATATGTTTGAGTATATGACACTTGTGGTGTTGATTAATACTCATCATTTATTCATATCCTTTTATACATGCGATCGGTTGGTCAACGTGTGGAGGTTGACAACCGGATCATTGGGACTAATAATTTTATTGAGTTGAATAAAAGAAATAGGTCCCAAGGATTACAAAGGTGTTGATGTTCAAGTGATATCATTACACGTAACGATACCAAGAATGACAAAGTAAAGATATTGAAGAGGTGGGATACGAAGTGGCTACTATGGCAAGACAGTGAAGGGCAAGCGATGCTCGGTCGCGATGGACTATGCGGTGGTGAAGGGCAAGCAAGGGGCTTGGCGCCAAAGAACCAAATCCGGTGGTGAAGGGCGAGTGACGGCTTTGTCATGATGGATCGTGCGAGACCATTTGAAGCTACAAGTAACCGCATCAATCATTTGAAAAATATATGGTGAAAAGGTATCGGTATTGGTGTCCCTTAAGACAATGAAAGAAAGATGGAAAGAAGGCATTCCTATTGGTATAATTCTCTTCCTATTTATATTTGAGTTTAGGAATGACGTACTATTAAGAGGGATGCAACGTCGAGGTGTTTGTGTATGTCTCGGTGCTGAAAGTGACCTATCATAGTGCTACCTTGAGAGAAACCTAAGCTTTACCCTATCCTTTGAGTGGTTTTAGACCGTGTTCTTGGTTGAGTTGGGTAGTCTTCTAAGTGAGCTTTCCGTAGAGTCCAAGATCATCAAAAACGGACTCCCGAGCAAAAAGTTATGGTCGTTTTACTCTGTGCTTTTTGGAAGTTCCGAAAATCTTTTCGGATGTTCCAAAAATTCCTGTCTTTGCCTCCAACGGCTAGTTTTTGAGAGGCTCGGGTATATAAACTCCTCCACCCCTCCTTTGAGGGGCTGCTGTTCATGGTGAGTATTAGACACATCCAAAGCCAAATAGCCATCCCCATTTCCCTACCTTTGTGGTGCCTCTTTGTGAGAGGGATTTGAGAAGGGGAGAGAGTTGGATTGAGAGATTGAGAAGTTGAGAGCTAGTGAGCCTCACTCCATACTTTGAGTACTCGAGTTCATAGCAAGCAAATCTTCGATTGTGTTTGTTACTCTTGGAGACTAAGGTCTCCTAGACGGCTAGGCGTCGCCGGTGAGCACCCAAGGTTGTGGTGTGCCACGGAAAGTTTGTGAAGGCTTCGATTTCGCCTCCGCAAGGGAAGAAATCAAGAGTGAAACCGAGGAGTGCATTTGTGCAACCTCGTGAAGAAAGGGTTGAAATAGACCCGGCCTTGTGGCCTCTCAACTGAGACGTAGGATCCATGGATCCGAACTTCGGAAAACAAATCAACGTGTCTCTTCTCTTGGTTTGCTCATTCTTGCCATCTCTCATATTGTGCTTGAGTTTGTTTTGGCCCGATCTACTTGCATGCTTAATTAATATAGTTGGTGACCTTATATCTTGCTTAGATACCTTATTTGTCACCTTTTGATTCGTATACATTTTGTTTATTCGTGCAACAAGTTCATAGCTAGTGTTTTATTCCGTTACCCGCCGAACTTTTCGGTTGAGACCGGAAGTTCTTATCCCATACCGGAAGTTCCGATTTGAACCAAAAGTTCTCTAATCTCTAATATGCTATGAAGTTGTGATAATTTTTTAGGAACACCTATTCACCCCCCCTCTAGGCGACATCAAGTTCCTTTCAGGAAGAAAGTTGATATAGGTCCAGGTGATAGGCCAAGACCGACATTTATTAGTAAAAATTTATCTCCGGAATTCAGAACCAAGTTGATAGAGCTCTTAAAAGAATACAGAGATTGCTTTGCTTGGGAATATTACAAGATGCCAGGACTCAGCCAATTGATTGTTGAACATCGGCTCCCTATCAAGCCGGGGGTTAGACCATATCAGCAACCACCAAGGAGATGCAAAGCCGATATGCTTGAAGCTGTCAAGGCTGAGGTTAAACGTTTATATGATGTTGGTTTTATTCGTCCATGCCGATATGCAGAGTGGGTTTCCAATATAGTTCCAGTTATTAAGAAAAATGGCAAAGTCAGGGTGTGTATTGATTTCCGAGACTTAAACAAGGCTACTCCCAAGGATGAGTACCCAATGCCGGTTGCCGATCAATTAGTCGATGCTGCTTCAGGTCATAAGATATTGAATTTTATGGATGGTAATGCTGGTTACAATCAGATTTTTATGGCGGAGGAGGACATTCATAAGACAACTTTTAGATATCCTAGTGCAATCGGCTTGTTTGAGTGGGTTGTGATGACTTTTGGCTTGAAAAGTGCTGGAGCTACATATCAACGGGCTATGAACTACATATACCATAATCTAATCGGCTGGTTGGTTGAAGTTTATATTGATGATGTGGTTGTTAAGTCAAAGGAAATAGAGGACCACATAGCCGATTTGAGGAAGGTTTTTGAGAGAACTAGGAAGTATGGCCTGAAGATGAATCCGACAAAGTGTGGTTTTGGTGTATCGGCTGGTTAGTTTTTAGGATTTCTTGTTCATGAAAGGGGAATTGAGATAACTCAGAGGAGTGTTAATGCGATAAAAAAGATTCAACCTCCAGAGAACAATACAAAGTTGCAGTAGATGATTGGCAAGATAAATTTTGTTAGAAGGTTTATCTCTAATTTGTCTGGTAGATTAGAACCTTTTACACCATTGTTGAGACTGAAAGCCGATCAAAAATTTACTTGGGGGGCAGAGTAGCAGGAGGCTTTGGATAATATTAAAGAATATCTTAGTTCTCCTCCAGTTTTAATCCCTCCCCAAAGGGGAATACCTTTTAGATTATATTTATCGGCCGGTGAGAAGTCAATTGGCTCGGTCTTGATTCAGGAGCTTGAGGGGAAAGAAAGAGTTGTGTTCTATTTGAGTCGTCGGCTTTTGGATGCAGAGATGAGGTATTCTCCTGTGGAAAAGTTGTGCATATGCTTATATTTTTCTTGTACAAAGTTACGGCATTATCTATTGTCCAATGAATGCACTGTGATATGTAAAGCCGATGTGGTTAAGTATATGCTATCAGCTCCGATTTTGAAAGGAAGGGTTGGAAAGTGGATATTTGCTTTGACGGAATTTGATCTTCGGTATGAGTCACCAAAGGCGATTAAGGGGCAAGCTATAGCCGATTTTATTGTTGATCATCGTGATGACTCAATCGGCTCGGTCGAAATTGTGCCTTGGACTTTGTTTTTTGATGGATCGGTGTGCACTCATGGGTGTGGTATCGGCTTGGTTATAATTTCTCCTCGAGGGGCAAGTATTGAGTTTGCCTATACTATCAAGCCCTATGAAACTAATAATTAGGCTGAATATGAAGCGGTTCTCAAGGGGTTGCAATTGCTCAAGGAGGTTGAAGCCGATGCTGTTAAAATCATGGGTGATTCCTTGCTAGTGATCAGTTAATTGGCAGGAGAATATGAGTGCAAAAATTATACATTAGTGGTTTACAATGAGAAGTGCCGAGAGTTGATGAAAGAATTTCGGCTGGTGACTTTGAAGCATGTATCTCGAGAACATAATGTTCAAGCTAATGATTTGGCCCAAGGGGTATCGGGATATAAGCCGATGATGAAGGATGTCAAAGTAGAAGTCGCCACAATAACAGCCGATGATTGGAGGTATGATGTGCATCATTATTTGCAAAATCCATCTCAACGGCTTCTCGGAAATTGCACTATAAGGCTTTGAAGTATTCCTTGTTGGATGATGAGCTATATTATCAGACAATTGATGGGGTATTGCCTAAATGTTTGAGTGCCGATCAAGCTAAGGTTGCGATAGGCGAGGTACACGAAGGAATTTGTGGAACTCATCAATCGTCTCATAAGATGAAGTGGTTGCTTCGGCGGGCATGATATTTTTGGCCGACAATGTTGGAAGATTGTTTTAAATATTACAAAGGATGTCAAGATTGTCAAAAGTTTGGAGCAATTCAAAGAGCACCCGCATCAGCTATGAATCCTATCATCAAGCCATGGTCGTTCAGAGGTTGGGGAATTGATATGATCGGTATGATTAATCCACCATCAAGCAAAGGACACAAGTTTATATTGGTGGCAACCGATTACTTTACCAAGTGGGTAGAGGCGATTCCTTTGAAGAAAGTTGATTCGGGAGATGCTATACAATTTGTCCAGGAGCATATTATTTATCGATTTGGTATTCCTCAAACCATTTCAACTGATCAAGGCTCGATCTTTGTGTCCGATGAATTTGTTCAGTTTGCCGATAGCATGTGTATCAAATTGTTGAATTCTTCGCCGTATTATGCACAAGCCAATGGGCAGGCCGAGGCATCTAATAAGAGTTTGATCAAATTGATTAAGAGAAAAATTTCCGATTATCCTCGGCAGTGGCATACTAGATTGGCCGAAGCATTGTGGTCTTATCGGATGGCTTGTCATGATTCGATCCAAGTTCCTCCTTATAAGCTTGTTTATGGGCATGAGGCTGTTTTACCATGGGAAGTTAGAATCAGCTCAAGAAGGACGGAGTTGCAAAATGAGTTGACAGCCGATGAGTATTATAATCTCATGGCCGATGAAAGGACTTGGTTCAATCAAGATTGAGAGCCCTTGCAAAAGTTACTATGGATAAGGAGAGAATTGCTCGACATTACAACAAAAAAGTGGTGCCCAAAACTTTTGCTGAGGGTGAACTTGTTTGGAAATTGATTTTGCCGATCGGAACTCAAGATAACAAGTTCGGCAAGTGGTCACCGAATTGGGAAGGGCCGCTTCAAATTCATAAGGTTGTATCCAAAGGGGCGTATATGTTGCAAGGACTTGATGGAGAAGTCTATGGATGAGCGCTCAATGGCAAATACTTGAAGAAGTATTACCCAAGTGTTTGGGTTAATGCATGATCGGCTGGTGTTGCCGATACATGACAGCCGGTGTGTTCACATCGCCTTGAGATGGCCGATATGGTTATATCGCCCTTAGTTGTTTTTATGTTGTAATCGGTTGTGTTTTGCTGATGTACAATGGTCGATATGGTTATATCGCCCTTAGTTGTTTTCTTATTGTAATCGGTTGTGTTTTGCCGATGTACAATGGCCGATATGGTTATATCGCCCTTAGTCCAGATTATAATTTTATTAATGTCTTCGTCATTGCAAAATTAGGGGGGCACATATATACACAAGTTGCAAATTTGCAAAAATTTTTAGCAAATTGAGAAGTTATATTAATCGGCACATCAGTTCAATGACAAAAGGAGAATCAAGGTTTCATAGCCGATTACAAAAAGAAGCTATAAAGTCTAAGTCCTATTACATAGAAGGTCACTGAGATAGATATTGCTGGATAGCTGATACAGCCCGGTGTCTGATTTGTTCTACTTCTTCGATTGCCTGGGTATCTTGTGCATCAGTTCCAGGGATGACTTTTAAGGACTTAGTCATATCGGCAACATTTCTAATGGCCAATTTCAGCCTAGACTTATGTTCTTCAACAACACTTGGAAGATCGGCTAGCTTTTGCTTTTCAAGATCCAACTCGGCATTGCATTCTTCGAGTTAAGCTATAAGATCAATCTTGCGGGCTTCAAGCCGATCTATGTTCGACTGAATCGGCCCAACAGAGAGTTGATCGAGCTTGGCTTTCTCTTCATGCACGAGTTGCCGATTGGCTTGGATGGTAGCTTCAATGTCTTTCCACTCCCGCCAATCGGCTATCCGTTACTTAGCCTTCTCCAGCTTGAATTGATGTTGCTCGAGGTATACAGCTGGAGTAATGATGTTCGCCAGATCATCTAGGATGAAGGCTTGGATTTCAGCAAATCGTGCCCGGATTGAACCACAATCAGCCACCAAGCTGTCTAATGATGACCCTAGCCAAAGGGATATATCCTCAAGTGTTCTCTTGATGGTTTCATCCAAAGGGGCTAGAGCCTTGCTTGTGGATTCTTCTTCTGCTTCTTCATCAAAATAATCCTTGATATCAAAAGAAAACAGATCGGCTAAGGCCTGCAACAGAGAAATTCGAAGATAGTCAAATATCAAACAGTTTCAGCCGATCTAGGTTCTTATGTCAATGAAGGACTTATTGGGATGGCAGGAGTGGCTGGTTGTTCCTCTTCTTCAACATAGTGGCTTCCTGTAGCCGATGGGGTACGGTCACTTGACATCTATTGCACAGGTGGTGAAGGAGGACGAGGAGGCTGCAAAAAAACAAAGTGTTATGTAAATATCAGCTGTGATTAGATAAGTGAGAGGATTTATATACGACAATCTTACTGGTGTAGCTGGTTTAAGTGTTGTTGCTGCCGATTTCTTCCTCACAGCAGTCTTCTTTTTCTGCAAAAACGAGATTTATAAGTAATCGGCTATGAATAAAATGATTGCAAGGGGAAATTAATATAAGTGATTTACCCTTGAAAAATGAGCTGGAGCAGAAGGAGTTGGAGGAGTTCACTTAGGTGAAGCCGATGGAGTTTTTTTTGTATCACTTACTTCGGCTGCAGCTTGATCAACATCCTCTTCAATCTCTTCCTCATCCAAGGCTTGCCCGATGGATGGATCTAAGGCAGGCAAGTCATCGGCTGGCTTAGGCTTATTCTTCTTGATCTTCTTTTTGGGAGCCAGAGCCGATGGATCTATAACCGATGCCTTGGTCTTTCTCTTCCTGCCGACATCGGCTGGTTCTCTCATCTGCCCTTGAAGCAGACTTGAAGTCTTGGGGGCATGATAGCCAATGACTGGAGGGGTCAATCCACCACCGTTTGGCAAATGGCCTGGAGCATACTCTATATCCCTGCCACTGTTGCTCTTGCGGGGAGGAGAAGATTCTGTTGTCTGCAAGGTAAAGAGAAAAGTTAATCAAGATTCAAGTCGGCTAATAGTTGTTTAAATAAGATTGATAAGAGCAGAGGTATACCTGAGGAATGACATCTGGGAACAAGTCTATCATGCACATGGAGGCTGACTGATGGAATATGTGTTGCTTCCATTCTCCCCACCATCTGTCAAAGTTTTTGCTCCAAAACCTGGCCAACTCTATGTTATCAATGCTGGCCAAAGGAGGTCCTGGGATGTTGAGTAGCCGATCCATCATCAGGGTTGATGAAATGTCTCCTCGGCATTGGATTTTATCGGCAAAGAACAAGCCGATTGGTAGCTGTCCCATTCCAAATTGCCTAGCTGAGCTCATCGGATGATAAAACTCATAGGAGACTTGAATATTTCTTCCTTGATGTATGCTGACAGGGAGGATGCATGGGCTAATAGCAGCAGCAAAGACTTCTCTGGACTTTTGATATCTCTCATGGTTGATATCTTCAAATCTGAAGTCTGCTGGGAGATCCAAATTGACTGAATCTTCATATGGGAACCAAACCCGAGCATCTTTCTGGAAGCCTTCATAAAAGCTACAGAACCAATCCTTGAGTAATTCAGCCGATAACTTTGCTCCAGCATCGGCTGGTGTGGATGCATATTCCCCATAGGACATACACCTGCGGTGGGTGCGCTCTTCTCCATCATCATCTGTGATCGGCTCTAATCTTGGAAATTCAGCTTCTGTTACGGCTGGCCGATTGACAGCTTTCATGGCTACCAAGTTTAGCCAAGTTTGCAGCAACCACCATGGCCCGCCTGCGTTAACGACTGAGCCGACAGCAATCTTAGCCGATGCGTTGTTCAACATTTGATACAAATAGCCAAGAAGGATTTTGCCCAAAGGGAATTGCTTCTTTGTATCAAGGGCTTCGGCTAAGAACTACCAGTTGGTGGTAGGGCCACAACTTGATCCATAAAAAAGGAATTTCTCAAGCCATATCAGCAGGAGGGCCACATGTTATCGGGAAGTTACAGGTCCTTTGCCCATATATGCTGCTACATAACCAGACCAGCCTCTTGCTCTTAGTTCTGAAGTCAAACTGGTTCTTGGTGTTCAAACTCATGGGGTTAGCCGATGAGGTCACATCCAAATCGGTGATCATAGTAATGTCAAGCAAAGTGGGGGTCATCGGCCCTTGGTTGAATAAGAAAGCGTTGATGGTGTTGGACCAAAAGTAGGTCGCGGCAGCCATCAGGGGTTCATCCTTAGCTGAATTTGCTATAGTGAGGGCGAGTGCCTGGCCGATTCCGATTTCATCCTAGTGAACCTGCTTGCTAGCCGATATACGCTTATACCACACAGCCCAGCTTTTCTCAGGGGCAGTTTTCTCAAGAGAAGGCCAAGACTTGAAGGTGTTTTTCCAGTGACCTAGATTCTGATTGGCTAATCTAAAAGGGATCCTATTGGTTTCGGCGGAGATGAACTCAGTGGGATCAAGATTGCCGATCGGACCAAGAAAATAGTGACGCTCATGTGACAAACTCGGAGTCGCAACCAGATCGGACAAGTGCTACAGATGTGAATAAGAATAGAGAAGAAGAAAACAAGATGAGGCAAGGAAAAACCAATCTATTGCGAAAAGATGGGATCTAGCCGATGAGCACTTACTTCTGCGTACTCAGCCGATGGCGTGGTAGACGGGCTGGCGGAAGTCGACATCGCCGCGGGCGGAAACTTGGCCGGGGAGGAGATCGCCTTGAAATCGCCTTGCGCACCGAGGGAATCGCCGGAGAGAGGGAAGATGAGTTTGGCTTAAGCGGTGAAAACGGAAGTAACAGTGTGAAGTTTCTCGGGGACAACGGTTAGTATTTAAAGCAGAGTGATAACGGTCGGAAAAACGGCAAGTGCGATATTTTCTCGGAGATGAAATATCGCAAATCCGAAACAATATCATATATTCCGGACTTGGGGGGAATGTGTTAACAACCAAATTTGGTAATCCAAGTGTCAGAGATGAAGATAAGATCGAAGCAGAATCCAAGATCAAGATCGTTTCAGAAACATAGTAAGAATCGGCTAAGTCCGAATCTTCTATGATCTTAATCAGTAGAGTTTGAGTCAGACAAGGTTAGCCGATTGAGCCGATTCCGACAATACGACTCGGTATACGTTGTCGGGTTGTGTTAATGTGCTTCATATGGATTGCCACACACGGATTGGGTCCTGGAAAGGCAATTGTATCTATTAATTAGGATATTTTATGTAATTCCCTTATAGATATGTTTGGGCAAAAGTCTACCGCAAAGACTTATGGTATCTTAGAGTTTGTTAGAGATAAGAGTCGTGTCCAACACGGACATACTTTGTAATCTCGGGTATAAATAGACCCCGAGCCCCATGTAATACAACAACACACGTTCAATACAATCTCGGCGCATCGCCACCCTTTTACTTTCGTTTTGTTTCGACGAGTTCTTGCTTTCGGGTTGAGCTGCATCGGTTTCGATCTTCAACTAGAGGTAAAAGATGTTATGGCGGCTTGCGTTCTCGGGATTAGTGCTTCCATCTTTATGATACTCTAATCTTGTTTATGTAATTCGTCGAGTTATCATATATTTTATATAATCTTAGGCAATATTGTTATTTAACCATCAATCGGCTAACATCTATCGCTAGAAGGCAGTTGATCAGGTTAAATACCAACGTTGACTTAGATTATATAGGATATCCACCACTCTATGAAAGATCCAGCGGCTTGATTGTCTAGATATTGTCCTTCTTTTCATACTTATAGCTGCATCAATTGGGTTTGACCTTATAAGTCATGATTAGAATCTTATCTCTAGCCTGCTTTATGGTTGCCGATTAGTGTAGCATCGGGGTTTTAGCCGATCTTACCTGATTTAATATATATTTCGATCTAAGTGATTTATACTGTCTCGGCATGGCGACCGTTCTATCCCAATCACTTGATTTAAGTATATATCGACATAAGGATTATATATTATTAATATCTACAGCCGATCGAGTAGATTCAGTTCTTTCTTACTTGTTCATGACTGCCGATCGATATACATATGACATCGGCTCAAAGATAAATGATATGTTATCGGCAACTAGCCGATCGGCTATCGTTTATGGATTTAACCGCGGTTTCTTTGTCTTTATTTCTTGTTGATTGCAGGATCAAATCAGCTGCACACTCACGAACCTAAAGGCAAGCTTTTGGACCTGCACTGGAGTTAAGCAGATCTCCCAAGCCTCGTGTTTTCGCATCAACAATCGTATAGTTCCATTAGCTAGCTAGTGTTTTGCCTGCAAGTACAGTGTGATGACCGTGACGCCGCTCTTCTCAACATCACTCTCAATATAACTTGTGAAATTACGTGCAAACACCGTGAAGAGCTCCTCAAGTATGCCCTCCCCAAAATGGCTCGCAATCAGGGACTCCATTGCCGCCCTTAGGCTTGCAGACATGCTCTCTCCCGCAGTGTGAGTGGCTGAAATGCCCTCTGCTTGCTCTGAGTCATCCATGGCGTTCCCATCTATCTCTAAGAGTTGGATGTCACTTATGTCAAGTAGCTCGCACTGCTGCACCAGCTGCTTCAGCTCGTCAGCTGAAGGGCAGTAGAATGGTATGTTGAAAGAGTCCAGCTTCTCCTTGGCAACACGACCCTATTTATGCAAATGCAGATTAATTAAACACGAATTAAGATAATAGTTTTCCACGTATGAGTGTTTGACTATATAACATTGTTGGTTTTTATTGCCCTTCAAACTAAAAGCAATGTACAGGTATTTAATTTAAGCCCAATATATACTGTTTGGACAAACATAAACATTTAATTAGGTAGCTTCTGAATATATATTTGTTTTCTATAGCACACATATATATGTTCATATTTTTGCACGTTTCCTTTGCACTGTCAAACGTTCCAAAGCCGTAACAAGCAAAAATTCCTATTTGTATAGTAAAACCAACTGGTATAACTATCCAATGAATTGAGAGCCTTCCAAAATCCAAACCGAAGGATCAGATTGATTCTTGTACTATTTGTACTAGCAGTAGTAGAAGACACAACTATCAACAGTAACAAATGTTAAATGGTCAACATTACTCGAAACAACAAATATTTTTATTTCTCATATATATGTTTATACTTTTAAGCATTTCTCGTGTGTCATGCACAAGAATATTTTAACATGAATCAAACTTTAGAATAAGTACTAAAATAAGTAAGATGCTAGCTATTTTCACTAAATCTTTGATAAGTACCACAATACAATTCAAACTTTAGAATAAGTATCTATAATGTTTTTTTCCTAATATGGGAGTAGGTCAACCAGGAGAATAATTACTTTTTCTATCAAAGAATATCATTATGGTTTAAACCATAATGTGGTATACTCTTGTCATGTGCATTATACCTCAGCAACAAGAGTGCGTAGCCCCTGTGACAGCAACTCGAATAAGGTGGTTGTCCCTCCTGCATGGAACACATCTTTGTTCTTCCTCCCAGCAACCGTCAGGACCATCCGGCCTCCGGGCACAATCTCCATGCATCTCATTTGGAGGAACTGTGAGAAGTCCTTCTCAAACTGATTTTGGTAGAGCTTTGCCACCGATGGTGGTGTAGTCGCTCCTATGTGAATGTTCCCCTCGTTCATGCTGCCATCAAGATGCTCAGGAACCTATCCAAACAACCAACGTTGCCAGTGAGCTCAAAGTTCCAAAGGTCAATAACTTAGTGTCCTAATTTTAAGCTTATGCAATGAGACATATATAAACAAGCCTCACCTGAGAGAGCCACATGATGCTCATTGAGGAATGGAAGAGATGGACGCTATTGGAAGGGAAGAGTCTACTGTAGAAGGAACCCGGCAGACCTGCGACAAAGTGCGCGGGAGGTTGTAACCCTTTGCAAGCGCAATCATGTATTGTCGACTGCTCGAACTGCTCTAGTGATTGGAAGATGTGGTTGAAGTCATTGCCAGGTAGATCATTGAGGAAGAACTGGATCTCCATGGGGCTCTCCTTGATAGTGTTGTTATGGTCCTCACATATTGTGGTGATCGCCTCAGAGACGAAGAGAAGTGTGTTTGCTCCGAAGGAGCAACCAAGGTCAGCAATGACCATTAATTGAGGATGAAGATCTATGCACACTTCCCGTACAGCTTTCTCAACTATTGGTTTGGCAGCAAGAACAGCTCTTTTCTAGACAGACATGGTAAGTATAAAAATTATGGTCAAACAAATACTCCACTTGTCATGTGCCAACTTCGGTAGGCCCCTGGATTTGATACATGACTTTAATTAATTTAAAGTCCTGTTAGTATTTGCACATGAACAAGTAATGTTAGTGGTTAATTTCTCTATGCTCTATATATACTACCGAGTAGATGCATGAAATCTACAGTACTGCATGAGATAGAATTTACAATTAACAATTTTCTCAGGGCAGCATGTTTAATTTGTAATGAAGCAATAATTTCAAGAATTTGAATGGAAGAAAAGTAGAGAGTTGGTACAAACTTGCATCCTTGAATTCTCAGCATAACTGAACTCATCGTCCCCTTTCATCATGTGGAAATCGCGCTCGATCTTCATGGCTGCAAGATACTTTGGCTAGAAGCTTAATTCCCTGTATGTGTTCCTATCTGCTGCCTAGACAACAACAGTGTTATGTGTGGAGTATGAGAGCTCACGAGAGATTATTTCTTCCTTTTATAGAGAAACCAAATGCATGTCCGATTTCGAACAAGAAAATAAAATTGTATCGATGATAGTTATTCATTCCAAATCAGGGTGCTTGATTCTGGGGTCATAATATACATTGTCCTCGGCGATTGCCTCTTGTTATGTACATAATAGATTTTGCAACTTGTAAAGCCAATCAGTTGATAGTTTGGGGTTATACTATGGGGATGCATTTAAGGTGGGTCTTGGAAAATCTCACGTCCAGTTTGGTGTTCATGCAAATGGATTTGTTGAAACAAGAGTTAGGGATCATGTATGTGAAGGAAAAAAAAAGTTCATTTGTCTCCAACTGAACTATTTCAATGCATCACTTAACCTCCAAAGTTTTTTTTCACTCATTTTACACGAAGAACTATTAAAAACGATTCACTTTGCTCTCTATCGATATTTCTCTTTTTGTTCTTCTAGGACAATGAAATTTAGTACGATTGATAGATGCGCTATAACTTACCTCTCTTTTTTTTTACAATTTTTTTTATCACCGTTTATATAGATCATGAAAAAAATTGATAATATTTTGAAATTTTGATAATGATGTTATCTACGGCTCTACAAAGTTTTAGCTTAAAATAAGACTCGTAAAAGTGTAACAAATCATAGAAATGCTATTAAGGATTAAAGTGAATAATTTTTTATTTGTATAGGGGTAAAATGAGCCAAAAGACTGTTTAGGGTCTAATGAAATAGTTTGGGGGAGTAAAATAGACTTTTTTCTACGTGAAATGGAAGAAACGGTGATGGGTTCCTTTGACATACATTCATTCAAGAATGTAGAGGAATTTTTCCTGTGGTATTCCTTTTTTCTATGTGCATGCTAGATTTAGATTCTAATCTGAATCAGTGTGCTTAATTCCGGAGCATTGCCCACGGTTGCAATTGCTTTCAAACCCTATACGTGCTCAAATCTTACACCTCAAACCAATTAACGCACGTTTTAAACGTTTTAGGGGTCCACACAAGAGTGTTCTAACGATTTCCAGCTACAACACGGTACAACACCAACTTTCTTTTTTTTTTTACATGGGCACATCGTGTGTAACAATAAAAATTAAGTTCATAAGGTACGATGAATGTGTCCATCTAGCCTTTTATACTTGACACCATTGACCAGTGTAATTTTATTTTTACTAAAAAAATATTTTAAATTGCACTGTTGTAAGGGATGCCAGTTATATTTATCATGCATAGCACTCCGCATTATTTTGATAATCCGACATTGTTCTAAATATTTGTAAATCTTTTAAAAAATAAGAGCGGTCAAAGTTTGTAGATCAACATATCTGGTGACAAAGAGCACCAAGGGAGTAATTAATTACTCCCTCCATATTTTAATGTATGACGCCATTGACTTTTCGACCAACGTTTGACCATTCGTTTCATTCAAAAATTTTGTGTAAATATAAAAATATTTATGTCATGCTCAAAGAACATTTGATGACGAATCAAGTCATAATAAAATAAATGATAATTATATAAATTTTTTGAATAAAACGAATGGTCAAACGTTGGATAAAAAGTCAACGGTGTCATACATTAAAATATGGAGGTAGTATTACGTATCATCACTGAAGAAACCACCACTCTAAAGTCTCTATTGCCTAATAGACTTTCCACTTGTACAGAGTACAGATAGAGACACCATCTATATCTTTGATCAACGCAACGACTTACCTGCCATGCGTCAAACCTAGCCTCCGTTTTTTTTTTCTGTAAGGTATGATAACGTCTCCAGGAGAAAATTTTGACGCGTCAGATTATTTTATTTAAGTAAAGAATGCTGTAATTTCTAAGCTTGACCTTATGCTACACCGTTTGTTGGCAAAATCGTCACAAGAAGGACCTCCTGTCTTTTATTTGTTCTTGTTGCTCCATATGTTACTGCTGATTTTGTTCTCCTGAAATTAAAATTCATACGCAGATTGTACCTGAACAGGTTCACATAACTGACAAAGCCAGTTCAAACCCAAATTGGCCAAGTTAGTTTAAAAAGTTCAACATAAATTCAAAATTTTGAGAAATCTTGTTCGATTTTTACTGATTTTAGCTAGCTAGCTTGATGGTACCGGGTTGTATACATCTCTAGTTGCAGATATTGGATGTTTTTATTTGCTTAAAGAATCTTAGAGGAAATGTGTCTGGGCCTCAGGGAAAGTTAGATGATGGGCTGGCATGCTGACATGGCCAGTTTGCACGCATGGCATCTCCTAGCTACTAACACAAAGGGCTCATAAACCTGCCAAGTTGTTAAACCGCTGGTCAAACTGCATAAATTTCTCAAAGACATTGCACCTTTGTGTTTCAAATTGGCAAAGAGAAAGCAAAGAAGTGTTCAACAAGAGTTACTAAATAATAACTGGATTATATCCTTCAGGCAAATAACAACAGTTGAAGAGCTCCACGAATTAGTGAAGTTGGGGAGTTTACTTCAGGGAGTTGAACTAACGCCGAACCCTGATGATATCTCATGGAAGTGGAATGAATCAGGAACCTACTCAAGCAAAAGTGCATACCTGTTTCAATTTGAGGGATCATTCGCTTCCATAGATTTCACCTCACTTTGGAAAGCTCCGGCTGAACCAAAAACAAGATTCTTAATTTGGTTGGCTCATTCTTCATCAGAAAACTCTTACGGTGCAAAATTTACTTCGAATACACTGGCCATGCAATTGGATTTGCTGTTTGTGCACAAGCACCTTTGAAGACACTAATCACTTATTCAGCGAATGCCCTTTTGTAAGACAAGTCTGGAGCATGGTCTGTGCTTGGGAGAATTTGGTGCTAAGCAACGGCCTTACCCTAGACGGAGTTTCAAAATGGTGGTCTGCAATTGAGTGTGCTGGCTCGAAAGATCAAAAGAAGGCGGTAAGGGGGGCAATGTTTCCTACTTGGTGGAACGTTTGGCTTGAGAGAAATAAGAGAATTTTCAACAATATCACAAGATCGGAGAGAGAAGTTGCTTATATTACAAAGCAAGATTTAGACCTTCTTAGATCGGCTTTTAGGCCTCCTTGAGTTTCGATTTTGTTTTGTTTTTATCGGTGTAAGTTTCTCATAGTTTCTCTGGACTGTAAGCACTTAATTCCCCCCCCCCCCTCTAATGAAATTCCGCCAGGTCTCCTGCCGTCGTTCTCCTCAAAAAGACTGCATAAATTTCAAGAGTTAATTTGGTCCATGCTATTACAAATATGGTATATTAGAAAGATGGTATTACAATCCACGTTATCGGCTGGGTGCCATTGAAAATTTCAAAAATTGGAACCATGCCACTCCTGTCACTATTTACGTCCTCCTCTCTCATGTCGCCGTTGTCACCGTCATAGTCCACCCCTAACGCCACCGCCGCCGACGACGACCACCGCCGGCTGTGAACCTGCAGCACCTCGTGCGCCGCCTCTGTCACGGTCGCCGCCGACGTGCCCCACCACCTCCATGGCACCGTCGGTGTGGAAGCTGGTGCTTGCCTCGGCCGTTGTGTCGTTCGTGCTCGCACTCTATGATGGCGCAGAGGACGACGAGGTCAGGGCAACCGCCGTTGTGGAACCCTTCGTCATCTAGCTCATCCTGATAGTGAACGTCGTCACTAAAGTCTGGCAGGAGAGCAATGCCGAGAAGGCGCTCGAGGCACTGTAGGAGATCCAGTCCGAGGACGCAATCATCAAGCTCGACGCTCGGTGGTCCCATGGGCTTCCGGCGCGCGATCTCATCGGCGGCGACCGTGGCAAAGGTAGCACACGGTGCGGACGCACGGCCTCTTCCTCTGGTATCCCGTCCGCGGCTGGCGGTGGTCGTCAGCGGCGGCGGTGGAGTTTGGGAGGGCTGTGCTGCGGCAGCAAGGGCCGCGTCCTCATGCTCCTGTCCCAGCAGCGGCAGCAGCAGCACGCACTCCCTTGACGCCAGCGGCAGGCAACAACAGCAGCAGCGCCGCACTTGATTCTCTCCAGCAACAACAAAACATCTGCAGGCCGAAGCAACAGCAGCAGCCACTAGGCGACGACATCGGCGCCGTGCTTCGCCTGGTCGGCGCGTCGTCGCCCCTGCCGTCGTCGTCGATGTAGGAGGCACGCGAGGTCAGCTGCGGCGGTGGTGGTAGGACGAGGCGGCGCATGGGTGCCGACAGTGACACGATGTGACGGTGAGGATGGCGACGTGAGAGAGCAGGACGGAAAGAGTGACGGGAGTGGCATGATTCCAATTTTTGAAATTTTTAGTGGCACCTAGCCGATAACGGAAATTGTAATAGAATTTTTCTAATATGTCATATTTGTAATGGCATCAATCAAATTAACCCAAGCATGAATTCTTTATGCATGAATGACCCAATCATATTTCTAATATCTTCCCTTCAAGCGGAGTTTTATGCATGAATGATCCTCCGGCAGTGACGTCTAGATAGAATGCAGATTCTTTATCTAGACCCGAATGAAAATGTTGCAACAGCACATGATCGGGTATAGATAAAGGTTGGCCAGATTGCACTAGATTAGTGAACCTGGACCAAACTACACTGATTGATTCTTTGTTTATCTGCTGTAAGCTCAGAATTTCTACCCACAGAGTAGTGATACGGGTTACCGGAAAGAATCTATCTCGCGGTTTTTCCCAGTCACCGTTCACACATCTGACGGTAGATGTGCACCATTGTTTCACTCTCTCGTGAAGAGAGAACGGAAACAATTTCCACCGAACAGTCTCTTGCTTCATGCCTCCAATCTTAAGGCACGAGCAAAGTGCTCAAATTCCCACAGATGATAGTAAGGGTTTTCCTGGTCTAAACCAGAGAAAGATTTCTCCCTAACCATACTGATGAACTCGGGACAAATTTCATAGCCAGGTGTTAAAATAGGCTCTAATGAAGGAGGTGGCTCGTAAAATTCGCCCCGAGGAGCAGATAATTGGAAAATAGATTGTGGCTCCATTGGTTGAGAAGGTTTTACAGGAAGGGGTGAAGGTACAGGAAAGAAAAATAAAAAGGGTACGAGGATGAATGAGGTTCCGAGATAGACAACAAAGGTTCCTCGGCAACGGCGCTAGAAATGCTTGTTGGTATTTCTTACGATCATAGATAAATCCGCAAGCGCACGGAATATACTGATGTAGCACTTCACCCGGGAGTATTCTCAGGTATCGATTTCCACAAGGAACGTGTGTGCTAACTCTGGTTCAGGCTCATCTAAGGACACGAAGCTATGGATAGGCAAAGGATAGAGAGGTTTCACGGGTAAGAAACAATGTCTACAGAAAGCTTAACTTTAATCCTAATGTGGTACTTTGGGCACTGGCTAGCTCGCTACTCCCAGATATCGCTCTACTGCGCACCTGGATAGGGAGGACTTCAGTGATATTGACGGTTGTCACCACCTCTACACCGACCTCACACCTATTGTGGGATGCGGAGCAAACACCAGAAATCAACTATCTAGACACCGCGTCTAAGCAGTTAATAACTACTCTAGTGTTTATAAGTCACTAAAGCAATCACTATATTTTAGTTGACTATAGTGAACGATGATCCCGTACTCTGTTTAGGAACTAACCAAGAAATAAATCTCACTGAGCAAAACTAAATTACTCAAAAGATATTTCAATTATAATCAGAGTAATAAACAGAGCAGAATGAAATAGGAAGAGGATTACCAACAACTCCGGAACTCCTCCGACTTCTTCTACTCTACTCTCTCGCTAATCTAGTATACAATAAAGTACAATTAGAGCCTCTTATAATTTAGCTTATGCTTCAAGTGTTTGTGAATGAGGGAGAAAAGAGGGGTATTTATAGTGTAGAGGTGACTTGAGAGAGTGGAGATGCTATGGAATATTCTCCATAGTATCCAAAGAGCATATTTCTTCTCCTCTTGCCATGTGACCTGTTGATGATGGGTTCCACCGGTATTAATGCTCATAACCGTCATAGGATGAGGAGCACAACCGTCATATCGAAGTTGGGCTGGATTGGGCCACCTGCTGGTTTGGCTGAACCAGGGGTTCGGCCGAACCCTGGCTGGCCCATCCAGCCCAGCCCTTTCTCTGGTGTTCTGACATGTGGGTGCCACTATATGTTCCACTGAAGATTGGCCAAGATAAATGTATCTTATTGGGTTTCTGGGCTCAAAACTCCATAGGCTTGGATATGGAAGTTATATTGCATTTCATCTCAACTTTGGTGGGTTGTATTCTACATACAAATATACATTAACACTCGTGAAAATGGTTAGAAATAAATCCTACCACTATGTTGGATGTTTTACTTTTATGGTCTTATACAGGTATTGACGGTGAGAATTTTGTACTTAACAGCCGTCAACAAACGTGTACGAAGAATAGAAGAAAATGGAGAGAAAAAAAGATAAAGAAAGTAATTCAACATCCATGTGGCATGCTACATGAGCACCACGTAGGATCCCGCAGAGGTTTTCGCAATTTTGGACTAGAATGACAAACACTGACAAGTTCGGAAACCTAAAAAATACATTTTTGAGAGTTTGGGGACCTGGATGACATGGACGAACAAATCTAAGGACCGGCAATGCAATTTACTCCTTCAAAAACAATTTTTTTTTTGCTTTTCTCCATACTGGATCATTACTCCCAGATTTATTTTCATTGAGGCGTGTTCTAGATACCTAAACAAGTTTTTGTAAAAATCTGTGATATACTTCAACAAGTTCTACTGCCCTTTAATTATCCCTTCTTCCTGTTCTCCATATGTTATTATGTCTTTCCTTTTCCCACCATTAGCTTTGCCATGATAATACATGGTGTTATTATCCCCCCCCCACCCTCTCAAGCCAACACCCAGTAAATTGTGCGGCTGTGGTGGTGGAGGGCCTCTTCCCAAGCCCTATGCACCTCCTCCACCTCGATACACATCCCCTTGGAAGGGGGAGTGGTGTGGATGTCACATGCTTGAACGGAATATGTCCGCCATTGGAGCTTTCCCCACCACCTTCACCACCGTTGCAAAACCTTGTGAATCTCCCATCCCATCCCCTTTCCATCTCCAATGTCTCCACTGTAACACCTTCTCTCGGGCAATATTCCTCTACCCAAACTCGCATTGCTCTAGCCTTCGAAGATGCTAGAAAGTGTTTTGAGAAGTGGCGCTAGTGATTCTAGGGCAAGCCATGACTTGAGAAGATCAGGAAAGAAACTGGGAAAGGTAGCAGTGCACCAAGCATGATAGCTCTCACCTTACCGGGTCGGATCCCCATTACACCCTAGACCCAATCGCCATGGCCAGGTCCCTTGTGCTTTACTGTCGCCTCTAGAGTTTTTCCTAACCAATTGAGTTATGCTCACTTTGCGTGTATTATTAAATCATAAAAAAATTATACTCACTCTGTCCCACTAAATAAGGCATGATTGAACTTATCACGGACTCGAAAACTAATCTTTTACATTAAATTTCTCTTATACAACTGTTTGTAGCAACAAAATCATAATCATAGGAAAGTAAATTCAAATGTCAATCTAATGCAGGGGCGCATCTACAGTAATACCACTGGTGTCAGGCGACACCGACGACTTTTGGCAAGCTATGCTTAAACCGCCTATCCATATATTATAACACTATATTCTAAATATAGTTAGCATGCTATGACACCGATAGACACGTTATGACACCAACGAACTAAATTTCTGGATCCGCCACTGATCCAGTGATATTATTTTCATCAAATAAATTTGAAGTTATAATAAAATAGTTATTGGTCAAATATTTAAAGAGTTGAATCTTAAAATACATTTGTGCCTTATTCAGTGGTTCGGAGGGAGTAATTAATAGTCAAAACCAAAAAAGCAGGAGCTTCATTAATTCTTGTTTTAATAAATCCATATATTTTGTGCTAGAAGATCAACAGATTGGATAAATGGACATTGTTGATTTAATGTTTTTGACTAATGTGAGAATTTATTGCATTTTTAGGATTAATTTTGGGGCTTATAGATTCTGCTTATAGGAGAGACTTTAATTAGAAATTAATACAAAGATGGGGATCCATCTTACCAAGTGAGCAACCAAAAGGCCAAAAGCCTCATAAGCTTGCTCTTATTAATTGGGAAGTGCATCTCTAGTTGTTTTTTTTTTATCGAAGTGTATCTCTATTTGTTATTGGAGATACTGATGTTATCATTTGCTTAACATAATCTTGTAGGAGAAGTTGTGAGCTTCGGGAGAATTAGATGCACATATTCTCCTAACACCAAAGAACCCACCATCTTGCATCATATCACACCACATTATTTTCAATTTCTTGCATTAACTTTCACCGAACTTGCCAAGCTGGCATACCATGAGCGCACTTTACTCTATAAAATCACCTTATATTTAAACTTTATATGTTTCTCTGCCAGGATATATTGTTGACACTCTACCGTATAGTACCATTATCTAGCTAGTGTTTTGCCTGCAAGTACAGTGTGATGATGGTGATGCCACTTTTCTCAACCTCACTCTCAATATAACTAGTGAAATTACGTGCAAACACCGTGAAGATCTCCTCGAGTATGTCCTCCCCAAAATGGCTTGCTACCAGGGACTCTGTCGCCACCCTTAGAGTTGCAGACATGCTCTGTCCCGCTGTGTGAGCGGCGGTGGTGCCCTCTGCTTGCTCCGAGTCATGCATGCGGTTCTCATCCATCTCGAAGAGTTGAATGTCACTTATGTCAAGCAGCTCGCACTGCTGCACCAGCTGCGTCAGCTCATCAGCTGAAGGGCAGTACACTGGAATGTTGAAAGAGTCCAGCTTCTCCTTGGCAACACGACCCTGTGTATGCAAATGCAAATTAATTAAACAATAATTAAGAGAATATATTTTCCATGTATGAGTGTTTGACTATATCAACATTGTTGGATTTTATTGTCCTTCAAACTAAAAAAATGTACATGTAATTAGTTTAAGCCCAGTATATACTATTTGGACAAACAAAAACATTTAACTAGGTAGCTTCATTTGACAAAAAATATATTTGTTTTCCACGGCACACATGTATATGTTCATAATTTTGCACGTTTCCTTTACATTGTCAAACGTTCCAAAGCCGTGACAAGCAAAATGTCCAATTTTTAGAGTAAAACCAACAGGGTATATAATTGTCCAATGAATTGAAACCCTTCCAAACAGGATCAGATTGTTACTGCTACTATTTGTATTAGCAGTAGTACAATGCACAAGTATAAAGAGTAACAAATATTAAATGGTCAACTTTACTTGAAACAAAAAGTATTTTTCTTTCCCATATATATGTTCATACTTTTAAGCATTTCTCGTGTGTGTGCACAAGAATATTTTAACATGATTCACATGCTAGGTATTTTAACTAAAATTTTGTTAAGTACCAAAGTACAATTCAAACTTTAGAATAAGTATCTATAGCACTTTTTTTATAATATGGGAGTAGGTAAACAAGGAAATTAATTACTTTTTCTATCGAGGATATCATTATGGTTTAAACTATAATGTGGTATACTCATGTCATGTACATTATACCTCAGCAACAAGAATACGTAGCCCTTGTGAAAGCAAATCAAATATCGTGGTCGTCCCTCCTGCATTGAACACATCTTTGCTCTTCCTCCCAGCAACCGTCAGCACCATCCGGCCTCCGGGCACAATCTCCATGCATCTCATCTGGAGGAACCGTGAGAAGTCTTTCTCAAACTGATTTTGGTAGAGCTTTGCCACGGATGGTGGTGTAGTCGCTCCTATGTGAATGTTCCCCTCATTCATGCTGCCATCAAGCTGCTCAGGAACCTTTCCAAACAACCAACGTTTTAGGTGAGCGCAAAGCCCCAAAGTTCAATAACTTAGGATCCTAATTAAGCTAGCTAGTTTATGCAATGAGACATAAATAAATAAGCATCACCTGAGAGAGTCACATGACGCTCATGGAGGAATGGAAGAGATGGACGCTATTACAAGGGAAGAGTCTAGTGTAGAAGGAACCTGGCAGGCCTGCGACAAAGTGCGGGGGAGGTTGTAACCCTTTGCAAGCGCAATATTGCGTTATCAACTGCTCGAACTGCTCTAGTGATTGGAAGATGTGGTTAAAGTCATTGCTTGGTAGGTCATTGAGGAAGAACTGGACCTCCATGGGGCTCTCCTTGATGGTGTTGTTATAGTCCTCATATATTGTGGTGATCACCTCAGAGATGAAGAGGAGTGTGTTTGCACCGAAGGAGCAGCCAAGGTCAGCAATGACCATTGATTGAGGATGAAGATCTATGCACACTTCCCGTACAGCTTTCTCAACTATTGGTTTGGCAGCAAGAACAACTCTTTTCTAGACATACATGAAAAATATAAAAATTATGGTCAAACAAATACTCCACTTGTCATGTACAACTTCGATAGGCCTGTGGATTTGGTACATGACTAGTAATTCAAAGTCCCGTTTAGTATTTACACATGAACAAATAATGTTAGGGGTTATTTCCTCTATGCTCTATATTACTGAGAACATGCAATCTACAGTAGTGCTCAAGATAGAATTTACAATTAACAATTTTCACAGGGCAGCATATTTATAATTTATATTGAAGCAACAATTAATTTCAAGAACTTGAATGGAAGAAAGGTAAGAGAGTTGGTACATACTTGGATCCTTGAATTCTTGGCATAACTGAACTCACTGTCCCCTTTCATCATGTGGAAATCTCGCTCGATCTTCATGGCTGCAAGATGCTTTGGCTAGAAGCTTAATTCCCTGTATGTGTTGCTATCTGCCTAGCTAGACAACAGCAGTGTTATATGTGTGGCGTATGAGAGCTCACAAGAGATTATTTATTCCTTTTATAGGGAAACCGGATATGCACGTCCGATATTTCAAACAAGAAAATAAAAATATATGGCTGATATTTATTCATTCTAAATCAAGGTGCTTAATATTGTATTTGATACAATCCAATTAGTACGGGATTATATCAAATACAAAATTCTCAGGCCATGAGATATTGGCACTATGTAAGCAATACTCACAAACTTACAGGCGGTTTTTCTAAGTATCCACCAGTGAAAACCATGAATTTTAAAGGCTGTTTCTTAAGAAACAGTCTGTAAAAAATGTGGTGACTTTTATAGGTGGTTCTCTTAAATAAAATACATGTAAAAATGTTTTTTTACACTGTCCTTCAAAATTGAAGCAATATGTTCTGGATTTAAAGAAAAGTCAAATGATTATAAATTTTATATTAAAATTGTAGCTCTTGATGAGATCTATAAAAGTTTTTTTTATTTGAGATCACTTTTCAGGCCGAAATAGTCATTACAGGCTCTCAGGACATAGGGTAATTTTGCACATTGTCAGGGTTATGGATACCACATACCCAATAGTAATCGATTAATCTCGGCAGGGCCCAGCACATACCAAGTCTTATACGGAATCATAACTCGTATATAAAAGGAGTTCCGGATAAGGAAGGACAAATAGAGTTCTATATGGAAATGACAAAGACTACACGGATTGTATCTATATTGGTCTCTCTAGTTCTACTTGGACAATGCGACATCTATAGGTATAAATACAAGCCTCCCTAGAAGGAGAGGGGACAAGCCACAAGGCACAACATACACACAAGGCAATACGCCACTAAATATCGACATCAGAGATTAGCCTAGACATACCCTATCCGGCGCCTATGGAGGCCGGCAAGAGGGATCTAGCTCTATCTCTGATCTCGACGAGATCATATTCGAGGAGGAAGACTACCCTGCCGTCGACTACGAGTTGGTTATCCATGCCGCCAAGTCGACGACCTTATCTCAAATATTGTACTGGTGTGATTATGATGAATAAGAGCAACACCAGTTTCGGCCAACAGGAGTTGGGCTATCACCTGTCAGATAAGAGGTCCGAACCTGTATAAAAATACTTGTCTCCATCTCTATTAACTCAATCTCGCATATACCCTGGTACCAACGATCCCCATACCATCCAAATACCGTAGTCGCGGTACCACCCGTTGACACACGTGATATTTTAGGAATTTCAAACTCTGATATTCATAGAAAATTCATTTTAAGTATGATTTAGATGAACTAAAGTTCTCTAAAACCTTTGAAATATTCCCTTTAATATGGCATGGACTATATTCCCTTAATATGGCATGGTCAACACCAACTTTCTTTTTTTTTCTTTTCTTTTTTTTGCATGGGCACGTCATATATAACAATAAAAAGTTCATAAGATACGAATGAACATGTCCATCTAGTCTTTTATACTTAACACCAATGACCAATGTAATTTTACTTTTGACTAACAAATCTTTTAAATTATTTGTAATGTTGTAAAGGATGCAAGTTATATTATCATGCATATTACTCCGTAGTATATATTTTGATAATACGACATCGTTCTAAATATTTGTAAAGATTTTTTTTAAAAAAAAGATGAGCTGTCAAAGTTTATACATCAACATATCTGGTGTCAAGTAAGATACAACGGAACGGAGAGAATGATTAAATACTACTTCCTCCGTTTCACAATGTAAGATTTTCTAGCATTGTCTATATTTATATTTATAGATGCTAATAAATCTATATATATAATAATGTCTAGATTCATTAGCATCTATATAAATGTGGGTAATGCTAGAAAATCTTACATTGTGAAACGAAGGGAGTACCACCGAAGAAAACACCACTCTAAACTCTAAAGTCACTATTGCCCAATAGACTGTCCACTTGTACATAGTACAGATAGAGACGCCATCTATATCTTCTATTGTAAAGTCTCTATTACCCAACAAACTGTCCACTTCTACAGAGTACAAATAAAACCGCCATCTATATTTTGATCAACGCAACAACTTACCTGCCATGCATCGAACCCAGCCTCTGATTGGATTGTCCACTTGTACGGAGTACAGATAGAGACGCCATCTATATCTCCTACTCTAATGTCTCTATTGCCCAATAGACTGTGCACTTGTACAGAGTATTCCGTTTAAATTTTGATAACGTCCCGAGGAGAGGATTTTGACATGTCAGATTATTCCATTTAAGGCCGTGTTTAGATTGAAACTTTTTAATTCAAACTTCCAACTTTTCCGTCACATCAAATATTTAGACATATGCATGGAACATTGAATGTGGAAAAAAAACCAATTGTACAGTTTGCATGTAAATCGCGAGACGAATCTTTTGAGCCTAATTACGCCATGATTTAACAATGTGGTGCTACAGTAAACATTTGCTAATGACGGATTAATTAGGCTTAATAGATTCGTCTCACAGTTTGTAGGCGGAATCTATAATTTCTTTTGTTATTAGTCTACGTTTAATACTTCAAATGTGTGTCCGTATACTTAAAATAATTTTGGCACATGAACTAAACACAGCCTAAGTAAAGAATGGTGCAATTTCTAAGCTTGACTTTATGCTACACCATACAGTCACCATGCGTGCTTCACTATCGATGGGTATGTTGCTTGTTACTGAAAAAACTAATTAGCCGTAAATGCGAGCACCCTTGTCAAGTTTAGGACTTGAACCTGCTGAGTGGATTGGTTCCACACAAGCAAACCTAACCAGTTGAGCTACACTCACTTCGCTATGTTAGGCATTATATTGTTCTCCTGAAATTAAAATTCATATCCAGATTTGTACTTGAACAAGTTCACATAACTGACGAAACCAGTTCAAACCCAAATTGGCCAAGTTTGTTCAAAAAGTTCAACATAAATTCAAAATTTTGAGAAATTTCGTTTGATTTTTACTGATTTTAGCCAGCTTGATGGTATCGGGATGTACATCTCTAGTTGCAGATATTGCATGTTTTTATTAGAAGTACTATTCAGCAGCCAGCGCTCGGATTAGAAAAAGACGCGCCTCACACATCAATCCCACATTCCCACGCACCACCACCCCTCCTCCTTAGTCTGATTAGGGTAATAATTTTACCCAAGCCATTCCATGTTTTTATACAACAGGAATGCTAAATAGCTGTCGCATGATTTTTGATAGCTAAATCATTCATGTTTCAATATATTAGAACCGTTGTTTCATACGTTGTAGCAAAATGTTTCACGAGGTGATTTAATTGTGATCTACTTGGTGAAACATTTACGGTGTTTCAACTTTCTAAAAGATTGAAACATTTTTTATCTACTTGGTGAAACATTTACGGTGTTTCAGCTTTCTAAAAGATTGAAATATTTTCAATCTACTTGGTGAAACATTTTTGATCTATTTGGTGAAACATTCAGAACCGTTGTTTTCATATGTTGTAGCAAAATGTTTCATGGGGTGATCTGATTGTGTTCCAGCTTTTTTAAAAGATTGAAACATTTTCGATCTACTTGGTGAAACATTTTTTATCTACTTGGTGAAACACTGCTTGATGAAAGACTAAGAAATCATGCGAATCCCATATAGACAGTCCCTTTATACTATACCGTAACAATCCAACAACCCATCCATTCCTTCCACCACGATACTATTTTTCCGGATTGACCAAACAACGAACAACCACCGTATCTCGAGCAACGTAACATGCATCGGCAGCGGATGAGGGGCGGATCTATAGTAGAAGGGTCGGTGTCAAACGACACCAACGACTTTTGGCAAAAAAACTATAGTGAAACTTCTTATCCATATGTTATAACATCATTATTTAAGCATAATTAGCATACTATAACACTGATAGACACGTTATGACACCAATGAATCGATTTTATGGATCTGCCACTGAGCGGATCAACGGAGTGTGGGAGGAGGCGCAGGAGGAGGTCACTACTATAAAAATGATTTTTCCGTGCGGAGGTTTTTGCCCGTCTGCACCCACGGGTCTGGAAAAATCAACATTTTTTTCCGTACGGGCGCCCCAACCGCACAGGATAATAATCTTCCCGTGCGGTCGGGTTAAGTGGACCACACTGGATAATCGATTATCCCGTGCAGTTAAATTATACCGCCCGCACGCAACAAAAAAAAACCAAAAAAAAATCAAAAAAATAAAAAAAGCCTAACCCTAACCGTAGAAATGCCTGCCGGTGCCCTCCGCCGCCCGAGCTCACCACTCCCGGATCCGCACGTCATCATCGTCCCGCCCGCCACCGTCCGCGCCCGCTGCGCGTGCACGTCGAGCCGGCGGTGCCGCCTCGTCGTCGTTGTTGTCGCGCCTGCCGCCGCCGCCCGAGCTCGCCGCTCCCAGATACGCACGTCATCATCGTCGTGCCCACCACCGAGCCGCGCGGGGCCCCGCCGCTGTCTGCGCCTGCTGCGCATGCACGCGGAGCGAGCGGCACCGCCTCGTCATCGTCGTCATCGCGCCCGCCGCAGCTCGTTCGCTCGCGGAGCCGCCGCGGCGCCTCCGCCAGCAGCCGTCGGTGGCGGCGGCGCTTGATCGATGGGGAGGGGAGGAGAGGAGAGGAAAGAGGCAGAGAGAGAGGAGAGAGAGGAGTGGGTAGGAGGGAAAAGAGGCATAGAGAAGGGAGGCGAGTAAACAGGGAGAGAGAATAAAATGGAAAAAGGAAGAGAGAGAGTGTGCGTCAAAATTTTAAAATGGGTAGGAGGAAAAAGAGGGGGAGTATTTTTCTGTGCGGTCTTGCACGCGAAAATCGATTTTCCCATGCGGTCCTCTTAAGTCGCCTGCATGGGATAGTGAGGATTATCCACTGCGGTCGAATTAAGACGTCCGGGAAAATGCATTTTCCCGTACGGGTGACAGCCTGATGCCGATCCCCTTATTTTTCCATGCGGTTCCAGTTATGGCCCGCCAGAAAACAAAAGCGCTCGGCGTCCAGGAAAATCTTTTCTCTAGTGGGTGGTGGTGTTGTGCTGCTGGTGGGAGCAACGTGGTCGAGGGTGGATCCAGGTGACAGCTGATATGGGTCGGAGGTGGAGGCCTGGCGGTGACCGTGCAGGCAGGGATAAGCCACTGATGCTCGCTACAGGGAGCGCGGCGGTGAGGTTTGTACGTAGCCACTCGATCTGGTGTAGGGGATGCTTGAGCCTTGAGGTCACCAGAGTCTGTGACATGGAGATGGAGGTCTGTGTGGAACCCATCAGACCGTCGGCGCGCCGCCACCATTTGCTCTGCCTTCCATTGGCCACTCACGTCTCTCTCTCCATGGCTGAGCTCCGGCCGTCTGCTAGCCTCACACCAGGCGCCCTGCCCGGGATGAGTTTAGGGGAGGAGGACGCCCATCCTTGGCAAGGAGGATGACGCTTGGGGGGAGCGAGAGACAGGAACGGTTCCCAAGATGCCGGGGAGTGGCGGGGACACCAGATCTGGTGGTGGTGGGATCATAACCGCCAGGATGCCCAGATTCGATGCCAGCGTGGGTGAGGAGGATGGATCCGTCAGGAAGCCTTCCACCAGTGCCACCTCCTCCGCGGCATGTCGCTTCCGCCGCTGGGAACCACGCCAATACTAGAGGCGGTGAGGTGATGGGGCAGGGGGACGGTTCCTGGCGGCGGCGACCTCGATATCGGCCACCGTCCGGATCAACCCCATCCACCGTTCATCTCCGGTCACAGTCCCACCTGTCACTTGTCCTGCGTAGCACCGGGCCGATCTAGCGCACCAAAAAATGTAGGAGGCGCACGACTGGCCCGTCCTTGAAACTGCATTGGCCTTTGAGCTGTCAGCAAACCGGCTTCTCCGTTTCCACCGGCAACGACAGCATAGGCTGGAAACGAATATGGTATGAGAATATTTCGTCCGTATCCACTACGATTTCATCTCTGCAGTTAGGTAGGTAGAATCATTTGGTGTGGGACACGTGGGTTGGGGTTGACTGAGGCGCTCGAAATAACCAGGAGTGCGTTGCGCAAGTCTATATAATATATAATAGAAAAATATATTTTTTTAATCAAATAGGTTAGTGCCACTTGTTTAAACAAAATATTGGATCATTTTATAATATTAGATAATATCATGGGTCGATTTATAAAATTAAAAAACAGTGATGGTTGAAAGTGAGTCTACCACCGCAAGCCTTCTAAAGAAGTATATATTACATTAACTTGTACTCACTCACCTAGCTAATACACAATGAGCAATGTTTGCTTAAAAAAAGTTACTCACGAGGATGTATATAGTTGAAACAACTGTAGGGAGAGCACAAATGTTCACAGTCGACTACCATTAGGCTGAGTTCGGCTCTTCATCTTCTCAACCCACCACTTTCATTTTCCGCGCACACGCTTTCCAAACTACTAAACAGTATGCTTTTTTAAAAAAAAACTCTATATGAAAGTTGTTTTTAAAAAATCATATTGATCCTTTTTTTAAAAAAAAAAGCTAATTCTTAATTAATCACGTATTAAAAGACCACTTTGGTTTTGCGTGTAGGAGGGATGGGTTCCCATCATGCAGTGCAGAACACAGCCTTAGCTTATATAACAATTTAGTGTTTTGGCTGCAAGGACAATGTGATGACTGGCACAGGGCTCTTCTCAACCTCACTCTCAATACAGTTGGTAAAATAGCGAGCAAACACCGCGAAGAGCTTGTCAAGTATGGACTCTCCGAAATGACTCGCGATCAGGGGCTCCTTCACCGCCCTCAGGCTCGTAGAGATGGTCTTGCCGGCGGCCTCAGCGGCAGCGGCACCATGGATGATGACAGGTGCAGCAGCAGCATCCTCTGCTGACTGATCTGAGCCGCCATTGGGGTTCCCGTTAATCTCGAAGAGCCGGATGTCGGTGATGTCAAGCAGCTCATTCTGCCACACTAGCTCCTTTAGCTCATCAACCGAAGGGCAGTACAATGGCAAGTTGAAGGAGTCCAGCTTCTCCTTCTCAACACAGTCCTGACGCGGAAAATTAAATCAATTAAAAGGCATTCTACCAGTAAAGCCTAATATATATTTGGATAAAGCAAAATTAGTTATAACCAGTTAGCTTTATTTGAAAACAAAAACATGTATTTGTTTTCTGTAGTACACACATGTTTTTACACGTACACCGTCTTCTTTTAATTTTCACTGTCTGCGAAGTTGTGCCAAGCAAAAGCACCGATTTCTAGTTTTCTATTAACACCTTAAATATTGGTAGTCAAACTGAGACGTGCCCCCATTTAAATACTTTTTTTTGCCCGAAAACCCCATTTAAATATTGGTAGATAATTGCCCAATAAGTCAAAAACATATATATAAAGATTGTTCATGCTACTATTTCTAATAGTAGTAGAAAAGACGACGATTATTTTTTATCAACGAAAGAGATGAAATTAATTGATGGATAGTTGTGATAGCTTGAGATGAGTGACTAGGTAGAATAGTAGCTATATCTTGGGATAAAATTTGAACGCTAGAAGTAACTATATTTTGCGATGGAGAAAATAAGAAAAAAAAATCTTTGTTTTGTCTTAAAATAGCACCTATCTTTGAAAAATTAACTGGTGGACTATGGTGACCACGCTTCAAGTATTAAATTGGGTGTATGATGTTTATTAACTAAAATTTAAACATTCTTTTTAAGATTTTGATTCTAGAACTGTACAGTTCTAGTTAGATAGGTACATGTACCATCCAAACATATAATTAGTTAGATAGGTATGTTGTAATGGGACAGTAAAATAATGTTGAATTTGAGTTCTTCTATTGCTAGGTATGGCTATGAGTTAAATTATTACCCACAAGTTGAAAATTTTTTTAAAAAGGGAGCCAATTCATGTATTTTAAATCTTGAAGCCCCGTATGGCCATCCATTTGTCTTTCCCAATGTTCATACTTTTAATAATTTCTTGCCTGTAGAGATGCATATTTTAACATGCTTTACATGCTAGGTAATTTCACGAAATAATTTGATAAGTGCCAAAACGCAGCTCAATCGATCTTTAGAGCATGTATTTATAGTGCTTTTTTGTTTTTGAAGTGGGAGCTGGTAAACCTAGTGATTAATTTTTCTATCAAAGAATATCTCATGATGTAAACAATAATATGGTACTCATGTCATCTAAATTATACCTCTGCAACTAGAGTTTGCAGCCCTTGTGAAAGCAACTCGAATGCCATGGTCGTCCCTCCTGCACTGAATACATCTGTGCTATTCCTCCCTAGCATCGTCAGCACCATCCGACCTCCAGGCACAATCTCTTTGCACCGCATTTGTAGGAACCGTGAGAAGTCCTTCTTGAATTGATTTTGGTAGAGCTTTATCACCAATGGCGGTGTAGTCAACCCTATGTGAATGTTCGCTTCATTCATGATGCCATCAAGGTTCTCGGGGACCTGTCCAAACGACCAATGTGGTTGGTGATCTCAAAGCCCCAAAGAGGAACTTAGGAATCTAAATTAAGTTTATGCAATGAGTCATATATTAAGATAATTTACCTGAGAGAGCCACATGAGGCTCATGGAGGAATGGAAGAGATGGACGCTGTTACAAGGAAAGAGTCTGGTGTAGAAGGAGCCTGGCAGACCTACGACATAGTGTGGAGGAGATTGCAACCCTCTAGAAGTGCAATTTTTTGTTGTCGACTGCTCAAACTGCTCCAGTGATTGAAAGATATTATTGAAATCATTGCCAGGTAGGTCATTGAGAAAGAATTGGATCTCCTTCGGTCTCTCCCCGATAGTATTGTTAGGGTTTTCGCCTATTGTGGTGATTGCATCGGAGACAAAAAGGAGTGTGTTTGCACCGAAGGAGCAACCTAGGTCAGCAATGACCATCGATTGAGGATGAAGATCTGTGCACACTTTGCTTATGGCTTCCTTGACTGTTGGCTTGGCAGCTAGAATAGCTTTTCTCTGCATAGATATGAGGGGAAAAAGGGAAAAAATTGTGGTGAAACAATTACTCCATTTGCCATGTGCCCACTCTGGTGTAACTAGGCCCATGACAATCCAAAGTGTGGTGGGACTGTATATTTGGCTCATGACTCTATAGTTAATCCAAACTAGTGTCAATAATAACATAGTACCCACTAACAATTATTATATTCTAAAGCACAACATACAAATATGCCATATCATTACCACTAGTAATTATTATTGTAGAGCATCTTAAACCTGATGCAACATGACACCATCATCTACAATTTATTATATTCCAGAGGTCAACATGCATCTGCATGAAAAATCATAATTCACATATTATTTTTATAATATTTTAACATATCTCTATTCATTATTTCTATAATATTTAGCATACAATGATTCATGCATGCATTTCGCAACAGAATGCATGGCATCATCTAGTTATATAGCAAACAGCAATAGTGTGGAAAATTTTTATATGCTCTATATTACTGATTACATGCATGCAATCTACGTTGTGGAAGATGATAATTGCATTTGACAATTTACGCAGAAAATCATGTTTAGTTTGTAATGAAACGGCAATTAATTCCTTTCAAAAACTGAAACGGCAATTAATAAGCACACAATTATAACATAATGGAGAAACAAAAGGTAGAGTCAGTTGGTACAAACCTGCATCATAGAGTTCTTGGCATAGCTGAACTCATCATCCCCATCATTCGTCATGTGGAAATCACGCTCGATCTTCATGTCTGCGAGATGCTAGAAGCTCAATCCCTATATTTGTTGCCACCTGGGCCCAAACAACAAAACAGTGTTTGAATGGAACTTGAGAGTTCACAGGAGATATTGCAATCTTTTATAGACAAACCGAATGCTCAATTCCTGATCGACTCCTAAAAACTGGATGAATGATGCTTGTTCATTCTAAACCAGGGTGCTCAATTCTGAGGTTTGAGATACATGAATTGTCCTTGGGAATTGTCTGTTTTTATTTTCTACATAATATACTTTGTAAAGCCAGTCAGTTTTGATCAGTTGATTGTCTGGAACATATACTATGGGATGCATATATGGTGTATTTCCTGGAAATCTCTCTCTGGTCGCTGCTTTGTGGTGCAGTGCACACACAACTTGATTGTTAGAATAATGGGTTAATTAAGGGCTTCTTTGGAATGCATGATTATAGACTTATAGTAATGTTGGAATAGAAAAACACATTATTAAGATGTATGATTTTGCTAGTACCATGGTTAGGCAAAGGTTGTGTTTTGGAGAGCTCCCATACAGTTTAATTCAGAACATGATCAGAAGCTAGAATCTAAAAAATCTAAGATTCTAAATTGACCTTTGGCTAGGGGGAAGTTAAAAAAAACTTCCTTTAGCTATGTAGAAAAATTGTTACTCCCTCTGGACTAGGATTATATAAGGGATTATTCCCTTTTAGCACTAATTAAGGAAGAGAAAAAAGTGTGAACTCCATCGGTTGCCCTAAAAAGGCAAAGCCAAAGCTAAAATTTGAATTTTCAAACTTAATTTTGAAGTTGATTTTATGATAGGATCGGGGATTAGTACTAATAGTACACGTGATTTTCTCTGTGTGTCTTTTCAGATGGGAAGGGGTGGGAGTGGGATTGCTGATGGTTGTTGTACTGATCCTCTCGGGATAACCAAAATCCTCCATAATTTTGGACAAACCCAAGGACCATAATTTCCTATAATTATGGATAGAGGGAGTATAAGATGGATCTAGTTTTTTTCTTTTAAAATACATATTATTTAATGTTGAATGACTGTTGTTTTTATTTTGGCTCGGCTCATTAAAAAATATGGTCTTAAATGTAGAGAAAAATATGGTAAATTAAAAAATAATTTCAAAGAAACCTCGATAAAAAGGTGGCCAAGCTTTACCTAGCCATATTATTGCGGTTCAAAGGAAGCCCTACATTGCTCTATAATGTTGTGTGTGGAGCTTGGAGCTTATGATAAGAATTGCTTCCTCCGTTTCATATTATAAGACTTTTAAAGTTAATATTTATGTGTCTATATTCATTAACATATATATGAATGTGGGTAATACTAAAAAGTTTTATAATATAAAACAAACGGAGTAGTTTCATTTCCACTAGTCTATAAAGACAATAGAGATCTCTACTTTATATTCATAGTGTGCATGCTAGATCAGATTCTAGTATAAATCAGTGTGCTCGATTCCTGGACATTCCCCACAGATGGCTGCCATAATTACTTTCAGCCGTACTTCTGGAAGAAAATTTTGTTCATTTGGGAACATTGTAGAACACATTTTGTTGAATCTCTTGAATATGAAGATGAAGATAAAAATTAAATGTTTCACATAAAACGATGTAGTAACAATGTCTGATTATTACAAACTTAAAAAATGGATTAATCCGATATTTTAGAGCAACTTTCATATAGAAAGTTTCCACACGAAACACACCGTTAAGCAGTTTGAAAAACATGCCACGAGTATCCAAAATTTCATCCAACTCTAATAAGAGAAACGAACGCACCAAAGTAAGTCCAAATTAAATTTGATGTCAATTTTTGAACCGTCACTCATATAGGACTCCATCTATATCTTGTGTTCCATGCTAGGTGGTTCAAGTCTGAGACAATGTTCTGATCAGGAGTATAATTTGACACGTCAGTTTATTTAATTTAATTAAGTAAGTAAAGAATGTTTCCAACTTTCCAAGTCTGACGAAACTGTCACCAATGTCCCTATGAGGCGGACCTCCTGGTCTATTTCTTCTACATAGTTCATCCATTCCATAAAAAATTAATATGAAATGTAATATGACACATCTAGTAATATAAATATGAAAAAATATATCCAATTTCATAGTATTAAGATGTGTCACATCATATACTAGATTTATCTTTTTATGGAATGAAAGAAGTACGTGTGTTGTCGTTGATTATTTCTTTCTTCTAACATTCAAATCCAAATGGCACCCGATCAGGTACATAGAACCGATCAAAACCGCTTGGTATTTGTGATTTTCTATTGACTCTTTATGGCTCACACCAAGAAACCGCCCGGTAAATATGAGGAAATTGGACGTGTCCATTGAGGTGGAGCATGAAAAAAAATTGGGTACGTGTTTTACCAGACCCCTTTTTGACGGAACCAACCTAGTTTTATTTTCAAAAGAAAAATTAAAATTCAATTTTGTAGTAAAACTTCTTGTCGTTTTAAGGTTTTACCTATTTTCAGCAGCTTTTAAGAACTAATCGAGAAAAAGAAAGGACGAACGGGTTGGGAACGGTATTCTGTTGTCAAACAATTCTGAAAACCACGAGAGATAAAAACGGCCTCTCGTATCGCCCCTCCCCCACGGGCGTCGCCTCCCCGGGGCTCGTCTCCCCTTCCTCCTCTACATCGCCGCTGCCCGAGCGCGGCCACAAGAATGGTGGTGGCGGGGCTTCGTCCTCGCGCTGGGGAATGGAAGGGGGGCCTGCTCGGGCGGCGGAACCGCCTAGATCCATGTCGCCCGGGCGGATCTGGTGATGGGGCAGCTGGCGGCGGGGCTGAGCGGTGCGGCAGCGGTGTCTAGTGGCAGTGGCAACGGCATTCGAGGCGTTGGCGGCGGCGGAGGAAACCGCCAGATCCACGTCTGGATTTGGCAGGATAGCGGCCGGCAGCGGCGTTTAGTGGCGGGGATGGCGACGGCGGTGAGGACGGCGAGGGGATGTAGCCAGCGGCGGTGTCTGGCGGCGGGGGTGGCGAGGGATGGCATCGATGAGGCGAACCTGGCCGCGCCGGCGGTGGATCCAGTGCCTCGAGGAGTTTTGGACCCCCGGCGGTCGCGGCAGTGGTGGCGAGGAGTTCACGCGACGGCGGCGCGGGCTACCACGGTAGGCCGTCTGTGTCGTCGGAGCTCGTCGAGGATAAGCAGGTGTGGGAGGGTGGCGAGATGGCAATGGGGATTGAAGGGCAGCGGCGGCTGCGGTGGTGGCAACCGTCACCGTGGTCCGGGGAGGCATGGCGGTCTTGGACGGCTAGCCGGGGGCGTGGCAGACGACCGCACCTAGCCGGCATAGCAGCGTTTGGAGGAGGGGTCGGAGGCCGGCTTGGCGCAGAGAGGCGCAGTCGATGGCAGTGGATGCCGGCAGGCGCGAGAGGCACGGCCGGTAGCGAGGAGGCCAGCTTGGCGCGAGAGGCGCAGCCAATGGCGGGAGGCCAGACTGGCGTGAGAAGCGTGTCCGGTGGTGGAGGAGGCCGGCGCGGCGCGATGAGGCGCGGTCGGCAGTAAAGGAGGTGACCACGGTGTGAGGAGGAGCTGCCGGTGGGTGTGGCGCGGTCTTCGGCGCACGAAGGCTAGCTAGCGGGGGGTGCCAGTGTAGTGGTCCCACATGTCGGCAGAGGTTGAGCGGTGGTGGAGCATCGGTGCATCAGCCGTGGACTCGCAGGTGATGAGCGGCGGGTGAAAACCCAGCCCGTCCTTGGCCAAACCGACAACGATGGTTCATTCCCCCTCCTGAGAGCGTTGTCGTGACGTCTCATCCCTCAAGGGTGGTTGCAGGGGGAAAGCCCAGTCTTGGCTCTTTTGAGTCCCTGACGGACGGCGGCGGCGGTTTTCCGTCGCTTCTCTCCTTAGAGACGTCGTTTAGGTATACTCTTGCCAAAACTACCCAAACGATTAGTGCAAGCACGCTCTAGGATAGAGTTGGGCTTTGTGTTGGTTGTAAGGGCGTTTATTGGGCGTTCTTGTTTGTGTTCCTTTGTTGACCTACGGCGGTCGGCCACGCTTAGCGGTGGCCGGTTCGATGCTAGCCTTCTCCTGGATCTGTGTGTCGGTGTTGTCGGTGTGTGGGTGGTGGTATATTTTTTCCATTTTCCCAGTTACGATCTTCTAAAGTTGTAATCTTTTTTTTTCTACTCTATCAATAGAACTTCGCATCGTCTCGTGTGAGTCCTTAAAAAAAAAACAATTCTGGAAACCTGCGCCCGAGCAGAAATTCGTGATTTTTTTAACCCAACACAAAGAGCAATGCTACCACAAAGCAGTGCTCGGATTGATGTGATATAGAGCATGTCCGCTTCTGGATTTTTATCCTATTGAGCTGGTATCGAACCAAATACTACTAATTTCTAAAGACTGAGATGAGAAGTAGGTACTCCGGCCGTTTCATATTATGTGTTGTTTGATTTTTTAGTGAAACTTTGTTAAGGTTGATTAAGTTTATAGAAAAAAATAACAAAATCTGAAATATCAAATTAGTTTCATTAAATTTAATACTGAATATATTTTGATAATATGCTTATTTTGTATTAAAAATACTACTATATTTTTCTATAAACCTAGTCAAACTTTAAAAAAACATATTTCCAGTTCCATGAAATTCAGTTACGGAGCCAAATCAAAATGTAAACTCTTCATAAGCTCTTCATAATTTCCAATATCATTTGACTTTAAGCTCTTCATAAGGGACAGATAGTTTCGGCTCAGATTTTTTTTTTTTTGAGATGACGAAGGGCGTGATGGGCTCTTACCATCTGACGACAGCCCATGGGCCTCAGCACAGCCTCAAAATGAATAAGTCCATTTTGCCTCCCTCATCTCTTGCCCTTGTGTGAATAACATCCCCAAACCGTAAAACCGGGTATAACGCCTCCTTCATCTCTTAAAACTAGAGCAAATGACCTCCCTAAGCGGTTTAGCAGGCGGTTTCGTCCGACTTGGCGCCATTGACCCGGTTGACAAGCTGACTCAGTGTGAGCGACCCACATGTTAGTGTATTGTATGTACGAACTAGGCCGAGCTGAGTCAGCTGGACGGTAAAATTATTGGCGCGCGGCTCGCATCTCTCTCTCTATCCCCATTTCACCCCTTTGACCAAAACCCTAGACCGGCAGGCGACGGCCAAGGCGACGCGAGGTGCGGCGGCGGCGGCGGCGGCTGGTGTGGAGCACGGCGACGGCTGGTGCGGAGCACGGCGGAGCATGGTTGCGGCTGCGGAGCGCGGCGCGGCACGGCTGGCCGGTCGAGAAGCGCGGCAAGAGGGTTCACCTGGGTTGAATGTGTGGCCGTGGTTCGTCCTCTTTCCCTTGTCTGAATGCTTCCATTTGATTTGTTTTGATTTTATAATGCCGGTAGATTTGTTTGTGGTCTCGGGGTGGGTGTGTTTGAATAATTTTTTAGGTTGGCTAGCAGGAGCTGTAGCTCAAGTGGATTTTTTTTTTGTGCTTGAATCATGTAAAGTGTGTTGGAATCTGGATTGGCCGTACTGGGGTTAGGGGCAAAGTTTTAATTTATTGAGATTTGCATGTAGGTTAACACATCTGGAGTTTTTTTTGGAAATAATATTATTTTAATGGAAAATCGCAAAATTATAGGTCAGTTAGACGAAATCGCAAGTTTAGCACCCTGTCGAACGGAGGCAGTTCGAAAGGGTACCTGTCGAACTGCCCCAGTTCGACAGGTAATAAAATAACATAAAAAAGGAAAAACACTGTAGCGACACTGTAGCGACACTGTAGCGACGCTGCCTATCGAACTCCCGCTGTTCGATACGTCCATGCCACGCGCCCTATCGAACTCCCCCTGTTCGATACGTCCCTATCGGGCACTGTAGCAAGTACTTTTTTATTTTTTTTCTTGGACAACTAGCCTGTCGAACTAGGGCAGTTCGACAAGGGTTCGACAGTACCCTGTCGAACTGCCCCAGTTCGACAGGGGTACCTATCAAACTGCCCCAGTTCGACAGGGCGCTAAACTTGCGATTTCGTCTAGCCGACCTATAATTTTGCGATTTTCCATTAAAATAATATTATTTTCAAAAAAAATTCAACAGCAATCATGGATGTGCTTGGTACTTTAGCAATAAGGTTTCATTTCAAAGGCGAGTTTATTAGGTCAGGGAGGCAGAACAACTACTATGGTGGAAGAGAGGCCATGTCTTACATCAGTCGGGATAGAGTCACTTTCTGAGTTAATTGCAGCTTTGCGTGAACACTGCAAAGTTAAGGAAGAAACCATTCTACACTGGCTTTTTCCAGGCAAAGATCTAGATTCAGGTCTACATGTGTTGTTGGATGACAAGGTTTGTCAATATATGTCAGACTGTATTGTTGAAGTTGGTGTGGCTGAGATTTATGCAGAAGAGCCAATTGTGATTGATATCTCAGAGGAAGAGATGCTGGCAGTGATTATGAACTTGAGATGGCAGAAGAAGGTGGTGATGAAGACTTTGAAGAAGTAGAGGCAGTGAATGTGAATTCAGAAGCTGATGCAATGAATGGGAATGAAGAAGATGTCCAAACTAATGAGAGGTTGCTTCCAGTTCAGATACCTAATCCAGCAATGGTGGTTTACAAAGCAAAAGAATCACCACATGGCTGTGATGATGAATCACCAGCTAGCAATGAGGAAGATTCATAAGGTGATAGTGATTATCTGCCTGGTGATGATTGCTCTTTAGATGATGATGATGAGGAAGGTGCAGCTATAGAAAGACATTACAAAGATCTCAAGAAGAAGCTGAGGACAAGCAAAGTGGCTAGCTTGGATGATGTGACTTTTGGGGGGCACAAGACAAATGCAAATATGGCTACTGGTACTAATGAAGGAGATGGCAATGACACTGAGTATATTGACAGTGATGATGAAGAGTCAGTGGAAGAGGGTTCTGATGGGGAGTTAAGAGTGAGAGGAAGTAATAATGCAAGGTTCAAGAAGAAGCCTGGATATCCAACATTTGAGTTGGGAATGAAATTTAGTTGCAAGAGTCAGTTTAAGAAAGCAATTACAGCATATGCTTTGGCTGAGAGAAAGGTGATAAACTTTGTGAAGGATGATCCTAAGAGGGTGAGGGCAAAATGTGACTGGCATAGCTGTCCTTGGGTATGTCTGTTGTCCAATAACAGTAGAAGTGATGGTTGGCAGATTGTCACCTTTGAGAATTTCCATGCATGCCCTCCTAGAAGAGATAACAAGTTGGTGACTGCCACTAGGATTGCTGACAAGTATGGCAAATTTATAATTGCAAACCCCTCATGGCCATTAGCTCACATGAAGGCTACAATACAGGAAGAGATGTTTGCTAATGTTTCTGTAAGCAAGTTGAAGAGAGCCAAGTCAATTGTGATGAAGAAAGCTATGGATGCAACTAAGGGACAGTACCAGAAGTTGTACAACTATCAGAAGGAGTTGCTGAGGTCAAATCCTGGAAGCACAGTGGTAGTTAACAGAGAGGTTGATATGGATCCACCAGTGTTCAAAAGGATCTACATCTGCCTAGATGCATGTAAGAGAGGATTCATATCTGGTTGCAGGAAAGTGATAGGACTGGATGGTTGCTTCTTCAAGGGAGCAACAAATGGAAAGCTCCTTTGTGCAATTGGAAGGGATGCTAATAATCAAATGTATCTAGTGGCATGGGCAGTGATTCACAAGGAGAACAATGAAGAGTGGGATTGGTTTCTAGACTTGCTGTGTGGTGACTTGAAAGTGGGTGATGGCAGTGGCTGGGTTTTCATATCAGACCAACAAAAGGTATTCCCAAGAAGCATTTTTTCAATCTTGTAGGACTGAAAGTGCATGATTTGCAATAGGGCTAATGTTCTCACTGTTTTCTTATAGGGTATTATTAATGCAGTTGAGAAATGGGCTCCAGAAGCTGAACATAGGAATTGTGCAAGGCACATCTATGCTGATTGGAAAAGGCATTTCAATGAGAAGATATTGCAGAAGAAATTCTGGAGATGTGCCAAGGCTCCATGCATCTTGCTGTTCAACCTGGCAAGGGCAAAGCTAGCACAACTGACACCACCTGGAGCTCAAGCAATCATGAACACTCACCCCCAGCACTGGAGCAGGGCATGGTTCAGGTTAGGCTCCAATTGTGACTCCGTAGACAATAACTTGTGTGAGTCATTCAACAAGTGGATCTTGGAAGCTAGGTTTTTTCCTATCATTACTATGCTTGAAACAATTAGAAGGAAAGTTATGGTTAGGATCCATGATCAGATTACTACCTCAGCTAGATGGAACACTGCTATCTGCCCTGGTATTCTTAAAAAATTGAATGCATATATCACTAAGTCAGCCTTTTCCCATGCCATATGCAATGGTGCATCTAGCTATGAAGTTAAGCACCATGATAATAGGTTCACAGTGCAACTAGACAAAATGGCATGTTCCTATAGATATTGGCAGTTGTCAGGACTCCCATGCCCTCATGCAATCTCATGTATCTTCTTCAAGACAAACTCACTAGATGGATACATTAGTGACTGCTACTCAGTGACTGAATTCAAGAAAACTTATAGCCATTGCCTGGAACCATTTGAGGGCATGAACAACTGGCCATATGATGACAGACAACCTCTCAATGCACCTGGATATATCAAAATGCCAGGCAGGCCAAGGACTGAGAGGAGAAGGGAACCCACTGAAGCTCCAAAGGCAACCAGAATGTCAAAGATGGGCACAAAAATCAGATGTAGGCAATGCAAATAGTTTGGCCATAACAAGTCTACTTGTTACAAACATAGTTCAGGGGGCCCTAGCACAGCTGCTTCTCACCCTACAGGCAGCCCAGCAGGGACCAATGCAGTCAGCCCAGCAGGGGGTTTAGTACTGTCAAACTATACACAGGGTAGGAAAAGAAAGTCAATCTCGAGTACCAGCACTAGTTCTGCAATACACTCAGTGAGACCAGCTCCTTCTAAGAGAAAGGTATGCACATATTTCATAATCCATTCATTGCTGCTCCAATTAATAGAAACAAACTTGGTGCTAACTCTTTCTTGTACATGCAGGCACAAATGCAGGAGGCACAACAGATGGTGAAAGTGACAGCCACAGCATAAGTTCCCACAAATGAAGGTGGTACAACAACTGTAGACCTGCATGCAATTGTACCATACTCATAGGCTTCATCCAGTGCTTCAGTGAGGTTGAATAGTGGCAAAGCAGTTGTCAACGTTTCAGCTCAAGAACCAGTCAAGATGAAGCCAAAGAAAGCCACACCTGGGCCACTACTCCTTCTTCCACCATGGGAGTCTGCAAAGCTTTGAAGTTCTGCCATCTCCATTTAACTAATATTAGAACTATGTTAATGTGTTGTAATGACTCCTGTGTCTGAGAGCTATGATGTTTGATGTTTTTGTAATGGACCAATTCCTGGCCATTTGCTGCCATCTGTGAACCATTTCAAATGTGTGTGATGTCTGATATGGACCATTTGTTGTGTGTAGGCCTATATTGCCACACACTAATGCAGTCTGAACTTATGTCACAAATTGAGCTATCTGAATGCAATATCATGTGAACTATCTTCATTTGTGCTGGTCATATGTGTTGTGTGTGCTGTTACAAATAATGTGTTATAAATTGAGTGCTCAAATGACCCAATTATATTTCATGGGTTCTATCTTGTCTGCTCAAATTACACAATTCTAATTCATTTAATTTCAGATGTATCAAGCACAACCATACAAACATTTTAACAGGAATTTTTCCTTCATTAACACAGAGTGCATTACAACACACCACAACTTGCAGATATTTCTTTCAACCTGACAAAGTTCATTACAAAACACCACAACACCCATCTTGCTGCAAATACTTCACCCTACATTTCTCCTTACCAACACCAGTGCAAACATGACAAATACACAACCCATAACAACAACTAACAGATAACATCTCTCCTTCTCTAGCCTACTATTTCTATCCTTCAGCACAGCAATTCTTTCAGCATAGTCACATGACAGCTTTCTTGCTGCCTCCAACTCTCTTTGAGCAGCATCAACCTCTATTATCTTCTCCTCAACCTTCATCCTCTCTTCTTGGATAGCCAAACAAGTCTTTCCTTCTCCCTCCTCGCTGACCAAACTGCATCTCGCAAATCATTCAACACTTCTCTAATAAAGGTGGTCGTCGGCCCATCATACCAAGCATAAAAACCACATCCACCTTCCTGCAATCCCTAGCAATAAATTTCAATCCCCAATAAAAAATCCACCGTCCAACCAAAGAACAAAACATACCTGGGCATTGCGACATTTGAAGTACCGGCGGCTGGGGTTGTCCGGACTCCACGAGATCCACCATGCAGCCTTCACGCGACAGTCGCACATCACGGCCGACTGGTAATCAAAAGGACCAACCCTATATGGGATGGGACTCCTCGATGAATGCTGAGAATAGGACGATGACCCGTCGCTCTGGGAACTAGCCATCACCGCACCACCTCTATTCGCGAATCCACTCCTACCTTCACCGTCTCGGCGGATTGCGCCCTTGCCGTCGCCACGGATTGTGCCCTAGTCGTCTCCGCCCTCGCTATCGCCAGCCGCGCTCCGCACCAGCCGTCGCTGTGCTCCGCCGCGCTCCACACCAGCCGCTGCCGCCGCCGCCGCACCTCACGTCGCCTTGGCCATCGCCTGTCGGTCAAGGGTTTTGGTCAAAGGGGGGAAATGGGGATAGAGAGAGAGATGCGAGCCGCACGCCAATAATTTTACCTTCCAGGCTGACTCAGCTCGGCCTAGTCCGTACATACAACACACTGACATGTGGGTCCCACATGCTGAGTCAGCTCGTCAACCGGGTCAATGACGCCACGTCGGACGAAACCGCCTGCCAAACCGCTCAAGGAGGTCATTTGCTCTGGTTTTAAGAGATGAAGGAGGCGTTATACCCGGTTTTACGGTTGGGGGATGTTATTCACACAAGGGCAAGAGATGAGGGAGGCAAAATGGACTTATTCCGCCTCCAAAACCCTAGCCCGTTCCCACGGCCCTTAAACCCTTCTCCCATCTTCTCCACCTCTCTTGCTCTCTCGCCCTCTTCACCAAGAAAGAAAACAGGCGCACGCCTCGCCTCGCCTCGCCGCCGGCGGCCACCGTCTCCGCCGCCTCCTGCCCCCAACCCAGGAACCCCCGGCGAGAGAGCTCGATGGACCAGGCGGGGTCGATGGAGGAGCGGGTCATCACCGAGCGGATCCGGCGGAAGCTGGAGGAGGTGAACGCCGCCGCGCAGAAGCACCTCGCCGGCGTCCAGGACCACGTCAACTTCACCATGCAGGTCAGGGCTCCTCTGAATCTCTCTAGTGTTAGTACATTTTTTTTTCGCCTCGCGGTAGTATATTTATTGTGTTTTGGGGATACACGGGACCGGAAATCCGGAAATTTGGTGGTATTGATTGGTTGCAAATCTTGACTGACTTGGTGCGGCGTTTCTTGGATTAGTCTCGTGGGAGCTGGGAAGTAAGGGCTTGGATGTTCTTGTTCCGATGTTTGATTTGGCGACGATGAAGCAAAGTGTTACGGTAGTGCGTGCTATTTATATGGGATTTGTAGATAGTTCAGGGATAGGGCAGTCTCTGCTATTTTGATACCAAATGTTTGTAGACTCTCAAGTTGATATAAGGATATCAGATTTGGTGAGCCTTGCATAAATAATTTGTTCCAATGTAGTTTCAGTGATTCGGTTGGGCATCAATCAATCAGGTGGATGCAACTTAGTATATTTTGGAAGTTTGGAAAGCCCAATATCGGAGAATGATTACCAACTACTGAAACCTGCTGGTTATATATTTTTGTGTGACTTTTGCCCGGATCTAGCTTCTGGAGTATCTTAAAAATTCTCCTGTCACTCCATTGTATGCTATCAGGTGTGGGTAGACAGTCTTGGAGTTTGTTTATGAAAGTTCTTGAATCTTCTGTTCTGTACTGTCATTTGCTTTTTGTATGTTATCAGGCATGAGTAGACAGTATTGGAGTTGTTTATGAAATTTCTTTAGTGTTCTGTTCTGGAGTCTGTAAATGTAAGGATATGCTGTACGCTTGTTCAATTTGTTTCACTGCCTCTCATTGTGGAAGACCAAGAATAAAGTATGTCATTATGAGAGAAGAATTTATCTAAATTGAGAGCCCTGTGCTAATTATTTATTTTATATCTGGTTTTCTTATTGATCTTCAGATAAAGAATAAATGCTGTAATAAAATATGCTACATATCTTTGTAAGAGGAGAATTTATCTCCATAAAAATGAGAGGGGTAATCTGCACAGAGAGCCAATGTTAATTTTTTTTTTTGGTTTCTGGTTTTCTTATTGATCATCAGCAAGCGTACTTCAAGTGTGCGTATGAATGCTTTGATCGCCGAAGAAGTCAAGAAGGGATCAACAATTGTGTTGAGAACTGCAGCGTGCCTGTCCTTACTGCCAACAATGTTGTTGAGACTGAGATGGCTAAATTCCAGGTACTTCCAGTTTCATTCACCTATTGCTTTTCATTTTTCTTATGATTATTGCCTTCCATTACTTGCCATCATAGAGCAACATAGAACCCAACTTTGTGTCTGTTCATTTATGTAGAGTTTCAATATATTTTTTGCTGTACAGTCTATATCACTCTACATGTGAAAGAAGCTATGGTTCACTTGCTGCAAGTTTTACCTAGAAATATGCGTGGACAAAATTTTTTTCCTCTTTGGTTTCTTTGTGAACTTAGACTGATCATTGATGCTGAACTATGCCTACCACATGTGTGTTTGTTATTGATGATATCATACTGAGCAACTTGTACATAATGGTACCACTGTACAAAGCGCACCGTGTTACAGTAGATTATCAAAATTTTGTTGTCCAGTACAAACAAGCATTTGTGCATATCTATTTGCATATGATGTATGTTCCTGATTTATCTTCTGATTATGTATTTTGTTCAGCAAGCAACTAGCGTGGCTGTGTGCTGATCTTAGGGAAAATGATAGAAGGAATGACTTAACAAGTAGTGACATATCATCTAACCAAAAAATGGGAATATCTCTCCCACGCGATAGGTATAGGCATCAGTTGCTATGGACATTTGTTATAAGGTAGCCAAGGTGTCACTTATGGAAACATATTTTTCCCTCCATCTGGCAGTGTAAGTGTGTAACATTGATAAAACTAAATAATGCTTAAATGGTAAAATTTTGCAGGACTCTGATCTTGGTGTGTAACTGTTTAAGGATATGCATATCTAACTGCTTGAGCTATTTTATCGGAATACATATGCGAAAAATATTATGTTAGAACAGAAGGAAAAGTCAATGGCATTTCGAATAAAAACATCTGTTTGTACAAATAGTGATCAGTATTCAGTATTCACCTTTAGCTGTATGTTTTATCATGCAAAAGCATGTCTAACCCCTATTACCTTTATCTGTATGTGATCTAAGTTGTGATCTTTTCCCCTGTCCTCAGGAGCGGCTGAATCGATCTTTGATGGTGTGCCAAGATAAATTTGAAGCAGCAAAGCTCCAGAAGATGAAAACACATGCGACTGAGGAGCTAGAAGCATGCGTAAACAGATCTATTGATGACAGTATCAGGGTCCTGCCCCATCTGGTTGATCAGATCAAGTCCACCCTCTCCATGAATTAGAGAGATCAGAAGAAGTTCAGAACTAAACAGTAGAATCTTCCTCGTAAACTATTTCAGCTTTTACAAAAAGCATTTTCACTAATTTTGGCACCAAGATCGTTGGCCAAATTACTGCCCTTTGTTAACATGAGTATGACATATGAGCGGCATATCGTATTTTGTGTGCCTTGAGCATTTTGTTCGGAACCACACTTTGTTGCAGAGCTGATTTATCGAAAGATGGTGCAATAATAGAAGATGATATCCTCATGTTGCTCATCCTTATTCATTTGCATCTTGCAGTTTGTTTCAGTTCATGTTACCAGCATTTGATCTTCATTCATGAACCCTATGATGATGGCAGAAGATGATATTCCCATGAAATTACTGGCGTTTCCACTTGTTCTCCCTCCCTTGTCAAGTATATACCACATTTTTTATTGCTTGTTCTCAAGAATATACAATTAGGCCTACTTTCGAATGGAGGAATCAATTTGTTCTCTATATTATCAGGCCTCTTTTGGAACGGTGGAATTTTAAAGGATTTTTCGAGGAACTGAACTAGAATCCTGTAAAATTTATACATTTCAAAGAGCCAGTCTCTCTCTCAAAAAAAAAAAAAGACAAATGTAATGTGCTATGTGCTTGATTTGGTGAAAGGAAATCCCGAAAACCGGGGGATGAATTTAAAAAAAAGGGTGAATAGCTAATTTAGTCCCTCAAGTTTCACCGAAGGCTCACTTTGGTTCTTCAGGTTTCATTTTGTTAACATAAAAATCCTCTAAGACCCTGTTTATATGGGACTAAAACTTTTAAGTCCCTATCACATTGGATGTTTGGGTACTAATTATAAATATTAAACGTAGACTATTAATAAAACCAATCCATAATCTTGGACTAATTTGCGAGACGAATATATTGAACCTAATTAATCATGATTAGCCTATGTGATGCTACAGTAAACATTCTCTAATTATGGATTAATTAGGCTTTAAAAATTTGTCTCGTATATTAGCTTTCATTTATATAATTAGTTTTGTAAGTAGTCTATATCTAATATTCTAAATTAGTGTCTAAATACATAGACTAAAGTTAAGTCCTTAGATCCAAACACCAACTAAGTATTTGTTTTGGCCTAAAATTATCATTGGGCCCACTTAATATGCCATATGGCTATTTTTAGTCATCAATTCTATTAGAAAATGTCCCTTTTGCCCTTAACTTGTATACAACTATACACTAGAAAAAAGAAACCAAAATAAATAAACAACATTGTATATTTACTTCCCATTATTTCAACATGTGCACATGAAAATTGAGCCTAATGGCTATCGTATACACTTGTAAGCACATAATTTTTTTTTGTTTTATCTATAAAAAGAATTCATTACATGCATTTTTTCTCTATATATGTGAATGAGGGGGCATAAGTGTCATTTATCAAAAGAGTTGTTAGTTATGTGGGTTAAAGGATAAGTTTGAATTAAAATGGTGAATAGCTAATATGACCTGAAGTTTCGCTTCGGGCTCAATTTAGTCCTTAAGGTTTCAAATCGTCCATACAAGTCCTCTAAATTAATTATTTGGGTTAATGTAGTCCTTAGACCCACACAAAGTACCATGTGAGCATGCCAAGTCATCCTCGCATGCAGCGGTATGAATGAAATGACCATTGTACCCTTATATACCATATAGAAAAGAAAGAAAAAAAAGAAGATTAATGTTTCACACGTGCATGATCATTTTAGAATTGTCAGTTACGATTGCTGCAATAAGCAAAAAAAGATTACTAGGAGGACGTGCTGCACACTTAAAATTCAAAATATTTTCCTTGCACAAGAAAAATCTTACTCATCTAAAAGTTTTGATGAAGTTGCTGTTTCAAAACATAAAAGACCCCTCAAATTCGTACCATCACAAATCCCGCAGAACTGACGAGCGCTAATGGCCCCTCCTCCCCTGGCGGCAGCGCCACCGCCACCGCCCGCCGCCGCCCTCGTCCACCACTACACCCGCCTCCTCTTCGCCGCCGCCTCCGCCTCCGCCGCCGCCTCCCTCCGCGCCCTCCTCCCCATCCACGCCCGCGCCGTCGTGCTCGGCATCTCCGCCAACCCGGCCTTCGCCACCAGCCTCATCACCGCCGTGGCCCCCGCCTGCCTCGCCTACGCACGCAGGGTGTTCGACGCCGCGCCCAGCCGGGATGCCTACATGTGGAACACCCTCCTCCGCGCCCATGCCCACTCCCGCGCCCACGCCAGGGACGCCCTCGCGCTCTACGCGCGGATGCGCGCCGCGGGCGTGGCGCCCGACCACTACACGTACCCAATCGTGCTCCCGGCGTGCGCGGCGGCGCGGGCGCCGCGGCTCGGGCGGGCGGCGCACGGGGACGCCGTGCGGTTCGCGCTGGCGCGGGATGGGTTCGTGAGCAGCGCCCTGATCTCGATGTACTCCCAGGAGGGGGAGGTGCGCGACGCGGAGCGCGTGTTCGCGGAGAGGGATGATGCCCGGACGGTCGTCTCGTGGACGGCCATGGTTGCTGGGTACGCGCAGAACTGCTTCTTCGGCGAGGCAGTCACGTTGTTCAGTGACATGGTTGCTGCGGGCGTGCTTCCAAATGAGATCACCCTGATCAGTTTCCTGCCCTGCTTACGGGGGCAAGAATGGCTGCCTGTTGGGGAGATGGTTCATGGATTCGTCGTCAAACTGGGATTCGATGCAAACGTTCCCATGGTGAATGCGCTAATTACGATGTATGGAAGGTGCGGAAGTGCTCCCGTGGCAAGAGTTCTGTTCAATGGGATGAGTAGCCGCACTCTGGTTTCTTGGAATACTATGGTTGCGATGTATGAGCAACACGGTGATGGGGTTCAGGCAATCAAGTTTTTCCGCAGGATGCTTACCGAGAAGGTGGGGTTTGACTGTGTGACTTTGGTGAGCGTGTTGTCTGCTTGTGCGCGCTCGGGAGCCCTTGGTACCGGGAAGTGGGTGCATGAGCTAGCCAGGAGTCATGGGCTTGACACTGATGCAAGGATTGGCAATGTTCTTGTAGACATGTATGCAAAGTGTGGTGAGATTGCTTATGCAAAGGAGGTTTTTCATTCACATGGTTTGCGTGGTCACAGTGTTGTGTCCTGGAGTGCCATGATCAATGCATATGCCAACCATGGGGAGGCAGAAGAGGCTCTCAAGCTCTTCTCCCTGATGAGGAATGAAGGGGTGAGGCCTAATTCATTCACATTTACAGCGGTTTTAATGGCGTGTTGCCACTCAGGCCTTGTCGATGAAGGACTGAAGCATTTCAACAGCATAGCCACAGACTACCAAATGTCACCAACACTTGAGCACTATGCTTGCATGGTTGACATGCTAGGACGTGCTGGTAGACTTGTTGAAGCATATGGAATCATTAGGGGAATGCCGATTCGGCCTGACAAGTGTGTGTGGGGTGCCTTCCTTGGTGGTTGTAGGCTTCATGGAATGGTGGAGCTAGCTGAATATGTTGCAAAGGAGCTTTTCGACTCAGGATCTAATGATGTAACATTTTATGTTCTGATGGCAAACATGTACTTTGAAGCTGGAATGCTGGAAGATGCTGAGAGGATAAGAGGAGTCATGAAAGAGATGGAGCTAAAGAAGACAGCTGGGCATAGCTTAGTTTGTACTGATAGAGAAAGAATAGCTGTCGTAAGGTAGCAGACTAGTAAAATTGTACTACTGATGCTAATTAGCTTATCTGTTGCTAGCTTCGTATGTAGATTAATTCTTTGATAGTTGAGATATTCAAGAGTACCAGCACTTTCTTTTGGTGAGTGGCTTGTACTACGGTCTTTATTGTGAAGGCAACATAACTTCTACTGTCTTCAGACCAATAGCAACTTTTCATGGCAATGTTGTCCAATCCTGGGTGTCTATTTGGTGCAATATCCATGATTTGTTTTGGTGCCTCAGCTTGAAGGTACCACACCAAATGCCTAGATTTATTAAAGGCACGTATTTCCCTAATATCAAGGAATGGAACCTCTTTTTGCACAATTATTTTGACCACAAGCTTCATACTCTATTTTGCAGGTATGTTCTCTTCTGTAAGCACACTAATTGAGGACAATGTTCAACCCAAAGTGCCTACCAAGTCATTCATCAAGAAACAACTGACCAAATAGTAAGCCTTTATTTTCTCAATGATATTCATGAGAACACTATCAACCCAGGAAGGAAAACTAAGAACATTATCTCCAGAATTCATTTCTTGTGGAGAACTAGGTTCAAATGAACTCATATTCTTTACTTGTGCCTACTCTAGTTCTAAAAAGGGAGCTATTTTCCGAGACTAGTCTTGTGCTGAAATCCCACGCTTAACTATTTCCAAGATGGGAGGTCTATAGCTCATTCATTTTGCTCTTCTGTTTGCAACCACTAAGAAAGGTACTCTTATTTCCCGTGAATGATGAATATTATTTGATAATACATGCTCTGATAGCCTACATGTATATGCTCATAATCCTACAATATTGTTTTAAAAATATAAACTGGGAAATAAAAATGAAGGAAATTCGTTTCAGTTGGATAGCATTTAGAATGGGAGCCTTATCATTGTAGGTAACAACTAATGAGGTAGAGTCACCTGGGGTTTTGTAAGCCAAGCGTGGAAGTGAAGCTGCGATGTGGGCTGCAAGAGAGCTCAGCCATTCACTGGATGGAGACAAGAGCGTGGCATGATGGCAGGTCTATCCGCTCAGCATGTCAATGATAACTTGAACTGAATATGAATATGTTTGGTGAGATAGCAGTTTGCTTATGCAGTTGATACATCAGAAAAACCAGAATACTAAACTTCCTTTTGTATTTTTGTTATATGCAATTAGCAATTCAATTTAGTGTACTCTGAGCGGCAAATTATCCTGAACAGAAATAGCACTGCATGTCATAATCAATAGTTTTATTGGTCTACCTTGTTTCGTTTGCCAAATGGTATGTTCAAAATATCATGAATTTCTATTCCTCTAAGATTACAATTTTGTTATCTATTATCTATTGAATTTGTTTATCTTGCTTCAGTATCATTTGTCATTTTCTTCTTTTGGATGTTCACAAACTGATGATCTGTGAAAAGAGTGGAAAACGAGAACTTTGTGTTAGATACAATTGTTGAATGGCTGGTCAAGACAAATTATGAGTGCCCTCTATTTGGCCCCTTGAAGACATTGATATGATGAGACTGAAGATATGTGTTGGACTATTTGTTGCTCGATGAGCAGGACACAGTTCCATTGGAAATTAGGATGTGTTCTCCCAGAAACCTCTACCAGAAAGGCATGCACTATTCTGTTTCATGTGCTTGTTGTTCATCTTGTGTGCCTTACCTTACCATGGTTAACAATTTGTTATCCATCAAGTGTAGTTCTGGAATAATAAAGAAACTTCAATTTGCCATGAAAATCTTGGCCTGATTTATTGTTCGACAATATTAGTGGAGGCTGGGACAAGCAAATCAGCTGTGTGTATTATTACTGAGACTACGAGTTCTGCATGCTGGTATATTCACTTCCATATCCATTTCTTGTTTTCTTTGGCTGGTTGCAGCAAAATTGGTTGATAGTTAAGGTCTTATGGATATCATAAGAGAACAAACTTTGATGCCTATGTTTGAATGTTGTATAGATATTGGCTAGTGGGTAATTATTTGCCAGATTCACCCTTCATTCGTTGTCAGTAACAGTGCCTGGACCTTGATTGTCCATAGTTGACAATTTGTTCCAGCATAGTTGACAATTTGTGCCTGGACCTTCATTCGGGATGTACGGGCCTGTTTATTCAGCTATCATAGTGTTGACAAGCTTTGCTGCTCTACTGCCCCTACCTATTCGCAGGGTTCAATCTTTCGTTTGTGTTAGATATGGCAATATTTCTGAAATTTTGAACAAAATTTAGTCAAATTTGAAAAAATATTGCCGAATTTCATGAAAGTTTTTAAAAAATTCGGCCAAAATAATATCGTATAAGGGGCGGGGGTTCCATAGGATTGAAATTCCGAAATTTTGAACCCTACCTAATCTTAGTGTTATATTATATTCCTCATGGTTTGTTGGCTTATAAGCCAGACCCAAAATTTTAATTTTCAGGCTTAATTTTAGATTATTTTAGACTTATTTATTTATTTTTTTACCTTAACTTTTAAACTGCTAAAGGGAAAGATACACGAGGCCAAGCCGGCTATCAACATCCTTAGGTCATATCCGGTTTCACCTAAACTGGAACCTATTAAGCTTTCAAAAGTATAGTTTCTTTAAAACATTTTTTTATCATCCTTACGACTTAGTATTTATTTGTCCTCGTTTCATTCAGTTATGTCTATTTCATCAAATCAAACATACCAAAATCGAAAATGGCCAACAACTGCATGCGGGACGACCGAACGTTTCCCTTTTTTAATATCTAAGATTGGCTCATTCAAATATTCAGAGTTTATAGGATCCTGATATAGCCAGGAATACAATGAAATAACTAAAGAAACAAGTAGATCAAAGCAAGAAATGGCAGCATGGCACGCGGCATTCAACGCACCAGCCAACCGGAAACAACCGTTACAGTGACCGGCATCCCAAACCCCAAATGTATGAACTAATTACGTAATCAACCGGCCTAATTAAGCAGGCAACCGGCGCACCGGCAACGCATAAGCACGCAAATCAGGCTGAGGAGCAGAGAACAGTAAACGAAGACGTGTAAAACAGTCAGATAGCCAAAAAAAAATCCAAAATCATGAGAAAAACGCGAGGTTAGAGGAGTTATTGATTGATGATATCGATAAACAACGAGCTCACTCGATCTAGTCAATGTACTTTCCATGTTTAACCATTTATCTCATTTAAATATTATGTGTAAATGCATAAAATATAAATCATGCTTAAAGATATTTTTAGTTATAAAAATAACATAAATTTTTTAATAAAGAAATGGTTAAACGTGTATTAAAAAACAACAGCGCTATTGTCGGTGATATGGGACCGGGAGTATCGTGACCAGAGGCTTGAGGCAGACACAATCGCCCACGTGGCCTGGCACCTTCGGGGACGTCGGGCCCGAGGGTGAGGTGTCCGCCCTCCTCCTGATTTCCCCGAGGGGGGGTCGGGTGACTCCTGCCCCGGCCCCGAGGGCCGAGGCGCCCCGACCCCTTGTGGAGTTAGCGCCACATGAATGGGTTGGGTGAACACGGTGAGCCTCACCTAACCGCATTTATTGCGGTCTGGTCGAACGTGTCACGCTGCATGAAGCACAGTGCAGCGCGTTCCTTTATCCGGTCTGTGACCGGTCACAGACCGGTCAGATCACGGGTTAGGTGGCGACTGGTGGTCTGACGCACGCCTTGCCCCATCCCGTCAAGACGAAAGCCTCTAGGCACTCGTCTCAAGCCGGAGCTAGCGTGTAATCTCTTAGAGATGGCACGTTAGCCCTGGTTAGATTTATACCAGGCTTCATCTCAACCATTACAGCCTATATGTTGTATGAAGAAGGGTGAACATGCAGATTGTTGAACTGACGCGTGGAGGACAAGAATGACCAGTCTGACACTGGTCATGTCGTCGGCAGACAGCCACGTTCCCACGACGCGCCTGTCTTCGGCAGAAGTGGAGGTAGGTGTGTGCCGTCCCGTCAGAAGGATGTTCGGAGGACAACCGTGCAAATCTCCGTCCATTTATGAAGAGAAGAAAAGTCCAGTTTGGAAAGAGAGGGGTGCATGTGGTATCCCCTTGAAGTATAAAAGGAGGACCTTGCCCATAGGGAAAGGGGGATGATCTTTTCCAGATTCGGAACTTAGAACAAGTAAGAGGTTGGCTCACACTTTGTAGCTCCCTCATACACAGATCCACCAAAACACAGGAGTAGGGTATTACGCTTCTTAGCGGCCCGAACCTGTATACATCGCCCGTGTCTCGCGTTTCTTCCTAGCTGGCGATCTTTTCACATACCGAGAGAGCTTGAGACTTCACCCTAAGCCCCCGGCCGAACCGGCAAAGGGGGGCCTACGCGGTCTCCCGGTGAGGAGCCACGAGCTCCGTCATCTGGCGCGCCAGGTAGGGGGCTCAGCGTGTGTTTTCTGAGCTCTCGTACTCCTCCGTGTGCGCCAAGTTTTTCTTGTTCAGCCTAATGGCCGAGCAAGCAAAGGTGCACGACCTCTCTCCGAGTGTGAGCGGCGACGACGGGGAGCCAAACCCACGTCGTCGAGCTCGTACTCCCCCACCTCCTCCACACCAAAATCCTAAGCAGGGGGAGGCGCTCGAGAGGGTCGAAAAATCCGCAGCATCGCCAGTCGCGGGTGATGCAGGAGAACGGCGAGATGGGGAGCGTCGCCTCCTCGTCTACGGCGACGGCAGCACGCCTCAGGGCGCGCTTCAGGCTGTTGGCGCGCTCCTACGTCACCCGCCCGTCGTCCCTGACCCGGAGTCTCCAGCCCAGCGATGGCTGGACGACGTGGCCAACTTGGTCATGACGGCACAGCAGCGCCTGGGTGCTGGTGGACGGTCCGCCACCACCAAGACCTCCGGCGCCGCCACTACCGGCTCCGTGTCATCAAGGCGGAGGGCGCGGCGAGCGGCGGCTGTTGCACGCCATTCGGCTGCCACTCCCTCGTCGGCACCTCCGACTCGGGAGGATCAGCATGGAGAGCCGGATGCCCGCCTCGACATCGAGCGCCGGCGTAATAGCCGGCGTACTCCCCGCGCAACGGAGGGCGCCTCTTCGTCCAGAGTGTCACCTCGACATGGACGTAAGGACCAGCCCTCCGTGCCCCCGGCTGGTGGTGTCGGCTGTAGAGCCTTTGTGGCGAGTCTTCGGAATGTCCGTTGGCCCCCAAGGTTCCGGCCCACCATCACCGAGAAGTATGATGGGAGTGTCAACCCCACCGAGTTTCTCCAGGTCTATACGACCGGGATTGAGGCCGCTGGGGGTGACGACAGGGTCATGGCGAATTTCTTTCCCATGGCCCTGAAAGGACAGGCGCGGGGTTGGCTAATGAACCTGCCACCTGCGTCGGTCCACTCTTGGGAGGATTTATGCCAACAGTTCACTATGAACTTTCAAGGCACTTATCCGCGCCCAGGCGAAGAAGCGGACTTGCACGCGGTACAGCGAGGGGATGATGAGTCACTTCGCTCGTACATTCAGCGGTTTTGCCAAGTCCGCAATACCATACCATGCATCCCTGCACACGCGGTGATCTACGCGTTCAGGGGGGGTGTGCGGCACAACCGCATGCTCGAAAAGATCGCTTCCAAAGAGCCCCAGACTACCGCGGAGCTTTTTCAGCTCGCAGACCGAGTGGCTCGTAAGGAGGAAGCATGGACCTGGAACCCCTCCGGTTCCGGAGTGGCAGCTTCGGCCGCCCCCGGATCCGCCGCTCAGACAGGGCGGCGTGACAGGAGGAGGAAGAAGAGGTCGGTCCATTCCGGCGACGAGGGTCATGTCCTCGCCGTCGAGGGCGCTCCGCGGGCCACCCGAAAGGGGAGGCCTGCGAGCGACAAAAAGAAAGAGGCTGGTACTCCCGCCAGGGAGCGCCCAGCTAGCAAGTGGTGCTCCGTCCACAACACCTCCCTCCACGATCTCGCGGACTGTCGCGCAGTCAAAAACTTGGCTGAGCGAACAAGGAAGTGGGAGGAGGACAGGAGGAAGGAACGCCGTGAGGGCAAGTCGCCGGCAACTCCCTCCGGTAAACGGCGAAGTGAGGCCAAACAGAAGGCCCCCGCTGTCGACATCGATGTCGGTGATGATGACCTAGGTTTCCAAGAACCTGGAGCCACCATTGCCACTGTCGATGGGGGAGCGTGTGCTCACGTCTCTCGCCGGAGCCTCAAGGCCATGAAGCGAGAGCTTCTGGCCGCGGCCCCTACTCATGAGGCGACGTGCCGGGCGCGGTGGTCGGAGGTTGCCCTCACTTTCGACCAGACCGACCACCCACCGTGCGTCGCCCGGGGAGGGCAGATTGCGATGGTGGTTTCCCCCACCATCTGCAACGTGAAGTTGGGGCGTGTCCTCATAGATGGGGGAGCGGCCCTCAACATCATTTCCCCCGCGGCTTTTGATGCCATCAAGGCCCCGGGGATGGTGCTCCAGCCGTCCCAACCGATTATCGGTGTGACGCCGGGGCACACATGGCCGTTGGGTCACATCGACCTACCGGTCACCTTTGGTGGATCAGCCAACTTCCGCACGGAGCGGGTGAACTTCGATGTGGCGGACCTCAGTCTGCCCTACAACGCGGTCCTGGGGAGGCCCGCGTTGGTGAAGTTCATGGCGGCGGTCCACTACGCCTACCTCCAGATGAAGATGCCGGGCCCCGGTGGCCCCATCTCTGTCCATGGCGACCTGAAAGTCGCGCTCGCTTGCATGGAGCAGCGCGCGGGCCACCTCGCTGCTGCGTCCAAGCCCGAGGGTGGTGACGAGAGGCTTGGCACCTCCGCCCCCACCGCCCCGAGGCAGCGGATGGTCACATGCGCCGAGGTCCCGGTCAAGGGGGTTGCCCTGGGCGACGGCCCATCCAAGACCACACGGATCGGTGGTCTTCTGGATGGCAAATAGGAAGACGCGCTCGTCTCCTTCCTGCGGGCAAACGCTGACGTCTTCGCATGGAGACCGGCGGATATGCCCGGGGTCCCCAGGGAGGTGATTGAGCACCGTCTCGCCGTGCGGCCGGGCGCAAGGCCGGTCCGGCAGAAAGTGCGGCGGCAGGCCCCGGAACGTCAAGCCTTCATCCGCGAGGAGGTGGCGAGACTTCTGGAGGCCGGATTCATCCGTGAAGTCATCCATCCGGAGTGGCTGGCGAACCCGGTGGTCGTTCCAAAGGCGAACGGCAAGCTTCGGATGTGCATCGACTACACCGACCTTAACAAGGCATGTCCTAAGGACCCTTACCCCCTGCCTCGCATAGATCAGATTGTCGACTCCACCGCGGGGTGCGACCTTTTGTGTTTTCTAGATGCATACTCTGGTTACCATCAGATTCGCATGGCTAGGGAGGATGAGGAAAAAACTGCGTTCATTACCCCCGTAGGAACCTATTGTTATACATCAATGCCCTTCGGGTTAAAGAATGCAGGTCCTACTTTTCAACGTACTACTCGAATTTCTTTGGGTAGCCAAATAGGGCGTAATGTTGAGGCTTATGTCGATGACTTGGTTGTAAAGACGCGCAACCAAGACACTTTACTCTCAGATCTAGCGGAAACTTTTGAAAATCTCCGCTCCGCCCGCATAAAACTGAACCCCGATAAGTGCGTGTTTGGTGTACCTGCGGGCAAGCTTCTCGGGTTCTTGGTCTCTGCCCGAGGCATCGAGGCCAACCCCGAGAAGATACGAGCTATAGAGCGGATGCGCCCCCCCAGCAAACTTAGGGATGTGCAATGCGTCACCGGTTGCATTGCCGCCCTAAGTCGTTTCATATCGAGGCTGGGAGAGAAGGCGCTACCCTTATTTAAGCTCCTCAAGCGCTCGGGGCCGTTTACTTGGACGGAGGAAGCTGAACGTGCCCTCACTCAGTTGAAGGCATATCTCAGCTCTCCCCCAGTTCTAGTCGCCCCGGGGCCAAATGAGCCCCTACTACTCTACTTAGCGGCGACCCCCCAAGTAGTTAGTGCAGCGTTGGTTGTGGAGCGCGATGAAGACAATCTTCATTTCGCGCACCCCCGCCCTGTGTTGACTTGGCCCGGGAGCGAGCAGGGAGGAGAAGCCCCCGAGTCGAACGGTGGCCTAAGGCCCCTGACGACCGGAGTCGGCCCTCTGCCTGCTTGTCAGACGGTGCTGGGTGCCCCCGACCCTCAGGAAGGCCCCGAGGCCACTGCGGGAATGCCGCACCTATCGCCCTTTGGCCTCGAGGCTAACCCTGTGCTGACTCGACCCGGGAGAAAGCAGGGAGAAGAGGCCCCCGAGCCGAACGGAGGCCTGAGGCCCCTGACGACCGGAGTAGGCCCTTTGCCCGCTTGTCCGACGACGCCAGGAGCCCCCGACCCCCAGGACGGCCCCGAGGCCACTGTGGGAAGGCCGCTCCTGTCATCCTCCGACCCCGAGGTCATCGGCACAGAAGACGAGTGCGCCCCGAGAGGCCACTTGGACGAAGAACGCCCCGGGGATGCGGCCCCTAGCGAAGAGGATCGGCCCCGCCGAAAGGTGCAGCGGTCTATCTACTTTGTTAGTGAGGCCCTCCGGGACGCCAAGACCCGATACCCTCAGGCCCAGAAGATGCTTTACGCTATTCTGATGGCCTCGAGGAAACTGCGCCATTATTTCCAGGCGCATCGGGTCACTGTGGTTACGTCTTACCCCCTCGGTCAAATCTTGCATAATCGAGAGGGTACAGGACGAGTGGTAAAATGGGCAATCGAGCTTTCTGAGTTCGATCTGCACTTTGAACCACGCCACGCTATCAAGAGCCAGGCCCTCGCCGATTTTGTGGCAGAGTGGACCCCGGCTCCAGAGACCGTCTCAATCTCCGAGGCCAGCACGGACCCCTCTCGGCTGCCTCACACCGCCCACTGGGTGATGCAGTTCGACGGTTCTCTGTCTCTCCAGGGCGCCGGTGCGGGGGTCACGTTGACCTCTCCGAACGGAGACGTCCTCAGATACTTGGTCCGTCTCGATTTTCGAGCGACTAATAATATGGCAGAGTACGAGGGACTCCTTGCCGGACTCAGAGTGGCAGCTGGACTGGGGATCCGCCGCCTCTTGGTGTTAGGCGACTCCCAGCTGGTCGTTAACCAGGTCTGTAAGGAGTACCGGTGCTCTGACCCACAGATGGACGCTTACGTACGCCAAGTGCGGCGTATGGAGCGCCATTTTGACGGGATAGAGCTTCGGCATGTACCCAGACGGGATAACATGGTTGCTGACGAACTCTCACGGCTCGCGTCCTCGCGAGCCCAGACCCCACCGGGCGCCTTTGAAGAAAGGCTTACCCAGCCGTCGGCGCGACCCGACCCCTTAGGGGAGACGGATGCGCCTGACCGGCCCCCGAGGTCCGTCGGAGTCCAGGCCTCGGGACCCGAAGGGAGCGCTCCAAGCTCCCTTAGATTGATTGCTTGGATCTCTGAGATCCAAGCATACCTCACAGATAAGACTCTACCTGAGGACCGTGAAGGGAGTGAATGCGTCCAACGCATTTCCAAACGCTACGTGCTGGTAGAAGGTACCCTCTATCGGCGCGCGGCTAACGGAATCCTCCTGAAGTGCATTCCTCAGGAACAAGGCGTTGAGCTTCTTGCTGATATCCATGAAGGCGAGTGCGGAGCCCATTCCGCCTCGCGCACCTTGGTTGGCAAGGCCTTTCGTCAAGGGTTCTATTGGCCGACAGCTCTCAATGATGCAGTTGATCTGGTCCGGCGATGCAGAGCGTGTCAGTTTCACGCCAAGCAAATCCATCAGCCGGCCCAGGCCCTGCAGATCATACCACTTTCGTGGCCTTTTGCTGTCTGGGGGCTCGATATCCTGGGACCGTTTAAGCGGGCCCCGGGCGGGTTTGAGTATCTGTATGTCGCGATCGACAAGTTCACTAAGTGGCCCGAGGCTTATCCGGTCGTCAAGATCGATAAGCACTCTGCACTTAAATTCATTAAGGGCATCACGGCCCGTTTTGGAGTGCCTAACCGTATCATTACGGATAATGGCACCCAATTCACTAGTGAACTCTTCGGCGACTACTGCGAAGACATGGGCATCAAGCTCTGCTTCACCTCACCTGCCCACCCCAGAAGCAATGGCCAAGTGGAGCGCGCCAATGCAGAAATCCTCAAAGGCCTTAAAACCAAGACCTTCAATATTCTCAAGAAGCATGGCGATTCGTGGATCGAGGAGTTGCCAGCGGTGCTCTGGGCAAACCGAACCACACCAAGCCGAGCAACCGGGGAAACGCCTTTCTTCCTCGTCTACGGCGCAGAAGCGGTTCTCCCATCCGAGCTCACCCTGAGGTCTCCTCGGGCCACCATGTACTGCGAAGCTGATCAAGATCAGCTTCGCAGAGATGACCTCGACTACTTGGAAGAGCGAAGGAGGCGCGCGGCCCTCCGAGCCGCGCGCTACCAGCAGAGCCTGCGGCGCTACCATCAGCGCCACGTCCGGGCCCGATCACTCTGCGTCGACGACCTCGTCTTACGCCGCGTCCAAACGCGTGCTGGATTGAGCAAGCTCTCACCAATGTGGGAGGGTCCGTATCGAGTGATCGGTGTCCCCCGGCCGGGCTCCATACGGCTGGCCACGGGCGACGGCACGGAGCTGCCTAACCCGTGGAATATCGAACATCTTCATCGCTTCTACCCCTGAGGGGGGGGTCGAGTGTCAGGTTTTGGCTCGGGCCAACCCCGCACCCCCCTCGGGTGTGCAGGGTTGGCCGGGGGCTACCACACATGCACTTTCTTATTTCTCTTATTTCAGCATTTCAATAAAAGCAGTTTCAATTTCCTAAAGGTTGTGTCTGTGCCGTTTTTTCCTTTTGAAGAATCTTGACTTGAAATAAGGTCACTCGTGCTCAACCTTGCCCTCGGGGGCTCGGTTCGGTCAGCTAAAATCGCCAAACGGGGCCCAGAACCGAGCCGTGCCCCGGGGCGTGGTGAACTCCGGGGGGGAATCGGCAAAAACCCACAATCGGGTCACCCATAACCCTCGGTCACCACGTTCTCGGCCTGGCCAGCCTCGACATGTGGATCTCCCTAGGCACTAGCCCCGACCCGAGCCATTAGAGGACTGGGACTTGGGCACGAGGCCTTAAATCAAGCTAAGACACAAAAGAGGACCACGGCACAGATAATCCTCATCTCATACGCATAGCAAAATAAAATTGACACGAATTTTTTCATCATTTTTGATTCCAGATTAAGTTGATCTATACAAAAAAGAGGCATGAAGACCTTAGAAGAAAGAAAAAGAAAAAATTGGAAATTGGCGGGGGCCTGGGGGCTCAGTCCGATGCGCCCGGGTCGCCGGCCTCGTCGTCACGGTCGTCTGCACCGCTGGCATCGCCCTCCTCGTCGGAGTTGGGGGCGAACGCGAGCCGAGGGGCCGACCCCTCGAAACTGTGGACGATGTGGTCGGCGGCATCCCGGACCCGCGCGCGCGCGTCGTCCTCGGTCCCGGGAGGGAACTCTTCCAGCGCCATCCATGGAGAGAAGTTGGGGTCCCTGGCCTGGTAACTCGCCAGTACGAGTTCAACCGCTCCTTGGGCGAGGTCCCTCGAGGATGACTTGATGGTCTTCTCGAGCTCCTCGGGGAGTTGTTGGAGAGCCCAGGCCATCTTCGTGAGGTGCGGAGCGAGGCCTTCCAGGTTGGTGGAGTGCGTCCTTGTCTGGCCTTTCCAGAGGCCCGCTTGCCGACCGGCGCGATCCAGGCGGGAGACCGCATCCCAAAGCATGCCGGGCCCTATTTCGCCCGCCAAGCGGAGGGCCTCGGCTTCCCCGGCGGATGAGTCTAGCGCGCACTGCATGTCGGCGATGGTGAGTTCGGCAGCTGCGAGGCGGGCGGCTAAGTCGCTTTCGCCCGCAGCCGCCCCGCTGATATGCGCCCTCGCGTCCAGCTCCTTTTCCCGCGCCTCGAGGTTGGCAGCCCGCTGCTCCAGTGCGGCTCTCTCGGCGCGGATGGATTCCAAATTGCGGCGTGCCTGCTCTGCCAGCGCTGCCTCACGAAGGGAAAGGCTATCCGCCAACCGTTGCGCCGCAGCCTCGGCCTCTTCGAGAGCTCGCTCCCGCTCAGCGAGTGCGTCCTCGCGGAGGCGGAGCGCGGACTCCTCTTCGGCGCAGGCGGCCTCGTGCACCGCCAGCGTTGCCTCTCGGATAGCGGCGGCGGCCTCGCGGTCCGCCAAGCCCCTCTCCACGGCGCCGGCGTGTTCCTCCAATGCCATAGCACGGGCCTCAAGGGCCTCCTCGCGACGCCGGGACGCCGCTTCGATCTCCGTTGCCCGCCGCTCTCGGGCAGCGGCGGTGTCAAGGACCCCTTGGGCGGCGTCGAGCTTTTTCTTTAGCTCCGCCTCCCAGCTCCCGTGTTGAAGGCGGAGGGTGTCCTGCGCCTCGATCATCGCGGTGGTGGCAATGAGGGCGACCTCCCGCTCCTCGTCCACCTCTCGGGCGATCTCTGCCAGCGCCGCTTTGCGGGCTTCAAGCTCCGAGACGTGACGGCGGTGAGCCTTACGGCCCACCTCCACCATGACATCCACCGAGCGCCGCCCCTCCTCGACACGCGCCCATGCGGCCTCGAGCTCCGCTCGTTCCGCTCGCAGGGCCTCCACTTGGGCGCTGAACCCATCTAGCACCGCGGTGTTTGCGGCGGCCAAGGCCTGCAGAAGGGGCTCGGCGCTCAGCGGGGCGACAGAAGACGAGGAGAAGAGCCGCCTTGGAGAGAATGCGACGCGGCTCGGCCCGCCGGAGGACGCACTGGGCTCGGGAATGTCCCCCGGACCCGTTTGGTCCTAGGCGTCGCCTGGGGAAGTGCGCCCAGGCGATCCGCCCGCGGCCTCGTCGCGAGCCGCCCCGGAGGCTGTCGTCTGAGCGTCGCCCGAGGGAGTGGGCCCAAGCGACGCGCCAGCAGCTTTGTCGTGAGCTGCCTCGGAAGACGCCATCGCCTCAGCCTGACGAGCCCGGGCGGCCTCCTCCTTAGCAGCTTCTTCGGCTTGGCGAGCCCGGGCGGCCTCCTCCCGAGCGGCCTCCCGGGCGGCCTCTTCAGCTTCCCGAAGGCGATCTGCGGCCTCTCGCCGGTCAGATTCTCGCCTCCGTTCCTCTACGGCCCCCGGATCTTCGGCCTCGGACTGGCCGGACTTGGGATGGCGGGAGGAACGTGACGGGACATCGCTGAAGCAAAAGAAAAAACCAGAAGACAAGCAAGATAGGTAAGAGAAAACTTGCTTTTGGGATAAAAGAAAGGCGGTCGCAATGAGAGTGGGACGAACCTGCGAGGGGGTCGGTTAAATGACCACCTTGGAGGGGAAATCAGGTTTCCCCGGGATGGTTCCGTCTCCCCCATCTTGCGGAGCCGTTTCTTCTTGCGCTCCCCCTCGGGCTGCGATGTCGGCGCGGCCCCCTCCGGGTGCCGACTGCTGGCACGCACCGCCCCGCCCCCTCGGGGAGGAGATGGGGGAGGTGTTCCTCCCAGCTTCCTCTTCCCCTGGGCGTCGGCAGGGCGGCTGCTCCCCGAGCCCCCGACGCGGGGCCCAGAAGCACGACCCCCTCCTGGGGTAGATTGTTCCCCCCGGCGGCTCTCGCCCGCGCCGTCGTGGCCCTTAGGAGTTTCTTCCTCTGAGGCCCCGACCCCCATCATAATGGTCAGAATGGAGGCGCGGTCGGGATCGCTGCAGAGGGGGAGGATACCTTGAGGAATGAGAGACGTCTCCACGGAGCTGAGATTCAGCACCCTTTGGACCACGATCTTGAAGTCCTCGGGAGCCCAATCCCATCTGACTCCCTGGTGGGTCCGCATGTAGTCTTCGGACCCGGTGTACTCCCAGGCGCCCCGGGCGCGCCGTTGGAGCGGCGCAATCCGGCGACGGAGGTAGTCGCCGTACACCATGGCCCCTGTGAGCCCTTGGGATCGCAGGCCCGCCAGGCGGTCGAGGACGGCGTCATAGTCATCCCCCAGATCTACCGGCGCCCGCCAGCTGGAGACCTGCGCCGGGGGCTGACTTGGAAGTCGGAGGCGCGCTTCGTTGGCGAGGGGGGTGTAGAACCAGTCGCTCTTCCAGTCGTCCCACTTCTTGCGGAGGGCGCAGGGGATGTAGCGGTTCAACACCGGCCCCCGCGGCTGGAAGTAGCAGCCACCAACCACCGACGGCGGCGACACCGACTGCACGGTGAAGAACCACCGGAACAGCCGAAGAGATGGGCGCACCCCAATGAACATCTCGCACAGGTGCGTGAAGATGGCCAATGTCATCACTGCATTAGGGGTGAGGTGCGCCATCTGGAGATCGTAGAAATCCAGAACATCCATAAAGAAAGAAGAAAATGGCGGAACCAGCCCTGCCATTGCGAAGGGGAGGAAAAAGACGGACCGCCCCGGGTAGTCTGGTGCCGGGCGTCCCTCGCCCAGCATCACTATCTCCCGGCCGGTGGCAGATTCCGGCATAAAGCGGCGCGGCAGCCCGGCATGCCTCTCGCTCACGATGCGAGAAGGCGGAAGTACGCTTCCGTCGAGCAGAGCGGAACCCCGAGCCATGGCGCCGGAGGAAGGGATGATTGAGAGCGAGCGCGTGTGGCGAAGGTAGGGCGCAGCAGAGAAAGAGTTAGGGCTCAAGCGGCGAAGGCAAGAGGAATAATGGCGAAAGGAAGGGAGCAAAACTTTTCCTCGGTATTTTTATACCCTTGCCATAGCTGGGCCCGGCTCCTCGTTTCTCGCGCCCACTATCTCGCTCCCTCGTTTCTCACTATCTCGCTCCCTCGTTTCTCGTGCCCACGCTTCCACTAATCCCATTCGCCCGCTTGCGGCGCATGAGGTGGATATGCGATTGTGGCAGTCGAGATAGGTCGTATCGTGCGCGCATTAATTACGCTCGCCGGCCGAAGCGACGTTACCATATCTCCAGGCGAAGCAAATCAGCTCACCCAGATTCGTGCGCTGCTTAGGTGATGTGGCAGTCTTAAAGAGACCGCCCATTATGAACAGCCAAGTTACCATTACCGATGTGCATGGTTTGAGACCGTTGGGTTTCTGCGCAACCATGAAAACCGGTCCCACCTGTCACCAGGCTTTAGGAGTGGCGTTACGCCCGATCGCTTCCCTTGAGAAGGGCGATCGCCCTGGCATAACGCCGGGGACTACTGTCGGTGATATGGGACCGGGAGTATCGTGACCAGAGGCTTGAGGCAGACACAATCGCCCACGTGGCCTGGCACCTTCGGGGACGTCGGGCCCGAGGGTGAGGTGTCCGCCCTTCTCCTGATTTCCCCGAGGGGGGTCGGGTGACTCCTGCCCCGGCCCCGAGGGCCGAGGCGCCCCGACCCCTTGTGGAGTTAGCGCCACATGAATGGGTTGGGTGAACACGGTGAGCCTCACCTAACCGCATTTATTGCGGTCTGGTCGAACGTGTCACGCTGCATGAAGCACAGTGCAGCGCGTTCCTTTATCCGGTCTGTGACCGGTCACAGACCGGTCAGATCACGGGTTAGGTGGCGACTGGTGGTCTGACGCACGCCTTGCCCCATCCCGTCAAGACGAAAGCCTCTAGGCACTCGTCTCAAGCCGGAGCTAGCGTGTAATCTCTTAGAGATGGCACGTTAGCCCTGGTTAGATTTATACCAGGCTTCATCTCAACCATTACAGCCTATATGTTGTATGAAGAAGGGTGAACATGCAGATTGTTGAACTGACGCGTGGAGGACAAGAATGACCAGTCTGACACTGGTCATGTCGTCGGCAGACAGTCACGTTCCCACGACGCGCCTGTCTTCGGCAGAAGTGGATGTAGGTGTGTGCCGTCCCGTCAGAAGGATGTTCGGAGGACAACCGTGCAAATCTCCGTCCATTTATGAAGAGAAGAAAAGTCCAGTTTGGAAAGAGAGGGGTGCATGTGGTATCCCCTTGAAGTATAAAAGGAGGACCTTGCCCATAGGGAAAGGGGGATGATCTTTTCCAGATTCGGAACTTAGAACAAGTAAGAGGTTGGCTCACACTTTGTAGCTCCCTCATACACAGATCCACCAAAACACAGGAGTAGGGTATTACGCTTCTTAGCGGCCCGAACCTGTATACATCGCCCGTGTCTCGCGTTTCTTCCTAGCTGGCGATCTTTTCACATACTGAGAGAGCTTGAGACTTCACCCTAAGCCCCCGGCCGAACCGGCAAAGGGGGGCCTGCGCGGTCTCCCGGTGAGGAGCCACGAGCTCCGTCAGCTATCTATTAAAAGTAAATAAAAGAACAGTACGACCGTATGGTTTGTCTAGTTAACCCTGCGGCTTACAACAGGTATAACAGCAGACTATAAACCAGCTATAAGCGCATATCGAGAAGATAAAAGAAGAGAAATAAGAACAGTGGGTTATAAATCTATAGCCAACCGTACCACAGACTCTAAGACACAATTTGTGTATGATAGGTGGGACCATGTATTAATAGTGTAGTATATATTTATAGATAACTATTATATGAATTGTGATTATAGTTGATTTGAAGCTAGTAGTCGGCTACTTGCTCTTAGAGCAAGTACAATAGCAAGGTATAAGCTAGCTATAATACATATCGAGAAGAAAAGGGAAGAGAGAAAGCGGGCTACAGATTTATAGCCAGCTATAACACGGATTATAAGACGTTGTGTGTGTATGAGAAGTGAGACCAGGTATTAATAGTGTACTATATTTTTATAGGTAACTATTATATAAATGGGCTGTTAGATTATCTATAGATGATTTGGAGTTAACATTTAGTTATACTACTACCTCCGTCCTAAAATATAGCTATTTCTAGCATAGTGTCTTGTCCCAAAATGAAGCTAGTTTTTCACCTATCTCAATCTCTCAACCAATCACAACTATTGTTCTTCACTTACCTTTTCTTTTCGACCAATCACATACGTTTTCCAATCATTCTTATCTACTTTTTTAATACCCATATCAAACTTAAAAATGGCTATATATTTTAGGACGCAGGAAGTATTAAACTTGCTCTTACATGGAATTATTAGCGTGGTCGTTTCGCGTGAACTCCACCCGCAGACGCAGACAATCTCCGCCAGCGCCAAAGCCGGACATGCCGACGTGGCGAGCAATGTGGGGCCCACCATCTGACTCATCCCCCCTAAACCCCCCCACGGCCCACCGCCTCTCCTCCTCCTCCTTCCTCGATCTCTCCCTCCCTCCCTCCGCTCCCAATCATGGCTACCGCCACCGCCGCCTCCCGCCTCGCGGTGGCCGGCGCTGAACCCGCTCGCGCCCGGCGCCACCGCCCGACGACGGTGGCAGTCTGCGGGGGCGCGAGGCCGAGGTCGCGCCCCGCGGCCGTCGTTGCCGCCGCCGGCGCCGCCGCTCCCTCTCCGGCCACCGGCGGCGTCGCGCCGGTTCCGCCAAGCCCCAGGGGCTCGTAAGATCCGTACCTGCTCGAAAATTATTTTTGTTGGTCCGGTTTGATTTGGGTTTCTGGGCGTTAAGGACTACGGAAATGGGAGCTCCCCTCCATTTTGATGGAACTCTCGTCGTATCCGGGTTGACCTGATAGTGTATAGATAGAACTGATCCTATCTTTTATTTCTCCCCGTCTCGTGTCGCCGTATCGGATCGATTATGGTGTTAGGGGTGTGGAATTCGGGGATTTAGCATTCCGTTGTGAAATCTGAAATGGTTCGTTCTGAGCAGTCATTTCTGTAGCGCCTGAGCATAATTGACCAGAATTACAATCATTTTTCAAATCAAGCATTCATTATTGGGTGTTTGTGACATGCTTGTTTGCATTTGTTGCCCACAAAGCCTGTAAAGTGACTTACGTCGGAGTCCAGAATATTAGCTGCTGAATGGCAATTCTCGTAAGATGATTTAGTTGCACAGAACATTTGTTATTTGTTTGGTCCATGTCAATGAAAATTGTATAACAGTATCTTTCAGTTATGCAACCCCTTTTTTCTTCTGAAGACTAGTTGTGTTAACAAAGGGACCAACTTTCAAGATGTGTATAATATGCTTTTTCTGTTAAGGTTGATTTAGACAACTAAGAAGCTTTCCATATTTATGTATGTATATGATGAATTGATGACCATGTAGGCCTTTGAACCAGAGTCTAGCACAACTCCTCTTTAACATTTCTATGATGATTTCTTCAACATCAAACGGCAACAATAGTTTCTCAAGCAACCTTTTAATATACCTCTTTGCATATGTATACCTAAAGAGATCACCAATTGTTATACATTTCTATTGAAGATTGCAATCAACACAGTTTTGTCGTCCTTTCATGTTTTTTAGGACTTCCTTTTAAGTTATAAATAATAGCATCTGCCATATAGAAATGTTAAAGATGCCTGTATTAGTTCCATTTTGATCTATATTTTTTTCTATGTTTATCTTGTAGGATTATAAAGCGTCATACACTATCAGTTTTTGTTGGAGATGAAAGTGGGATGATTAATCGAATTGCTGGAGTTTTTGCTAGAAGAGGATACAACATTGAGTCATTGGCAGTTGGGCTGAACAAGGACAAGGCATTATTTACAATAGTAGTATCTGGAACTGAGAAAATACTGAAACAGGTTGTAGAGCAACTAAACAAACTTGTTAATGTTATACAGGTCAGTATTTTCCTCCTTATCATATGAATTCTAAGATGTTTGCTGATTAATAGTAGCAAGAGTGACTGTACTAACTCGTTCATTCTTTCCAATATATCTGATATTCATAGCCTAATGTGAATGCAACTAGGTTGACGATCTGTCGAAGGAACCACAAGTTGAAAGAGAGCTAATGCTTATAAAACTAAATGTTGAGCCAGATAAGCGACCGGAGGTATGACTGCACAACCTTATGAGAAAACCATCTGGGGATTTATATTTGTGCTGTGTTTTTGATTTTACAACTTTCATAATGTCTGGATTTTTTTACTCTATCTGCATTTTCTGGATTTACCTTAAAAAGGAGCACTGAATACTGATTACTGAGTTGGTGCAAAATTTAAAGAATTAAGTGGATAATGGACGAAACATTTGCACATTTACAAATTACAAATGTCAACTGGATTTGCAAAGCTGCAAATCTACATGCTAAACCTTGTTTATTTATTTATTTGTTTATCTGCTTTTACATGTAGGTGATGGGTTTGGTTGACATCTTCAGAGCAAAGGTGGTTGACCTTTCTGACCACACACTAACTATTGAGGTAATCCTATGTTTATCTTACCTTGCAGATCACATCGACCATAATTCTTGTGGTTTTTATGAAAGAAAAAAAATCTTCTTTTTTTTTTTCATGTTGAAGGTAACTGGAGATCCTGGAAAAATTGTTGCTGTACAGAGGAACCTAAGCAAATTTGGAATCAAAGAAATTGCCAGAACTGGCAAGGTTAAACTTCTCCAGAAAGAGGCTAGAAAAATATGCTCTTTTCATCTCTCTATTTTTATGTAATAAAACTTATTAATGCAACAGATAGCTTTGCGGCGTGAGAAAATGGGAGAAAGTGCTCCTTTTTGGCGGTTCTCTGCAGCTTCCTATCCTGATCTTGAAGTGGCAATGCCATCAAAATCTCATGTCAACACTGCGATGAAAACAGCTAACCAGAATTCTGAAGAATCTTCACAAGTATGACACATCAATTATCCTCGTTCATGTGAACTCAGCCATGATCTCTCTTTAATTTCTTCAGAATTGTAATAATATATTTTATACATATATTACTCTATGGTGTTGTTCTAACTTTCCCATGCATGCTAAACTGTCGAACACTCATAATATCTTCAATATTTTTCTTTCCAATCAAGTTGTAGTTTTTATTTTTTCAAATTGATCTTATTAATGCTCTCCTGCTGCTCATTCCATGAAGTTTGATACTATAAACCATTTTATTCTTTGCAATATATTACTATCATTATGTGTTAAGGCTGAGTTTAGTTCGGCCCAAAGTTTGGAATTTGGTTGAAATTGGAGACGATGTGACTGAAAAGTTGTGTGTGTATGAAAGGTTTGATGTGATGGAAAGTTGGAAGTTTGGAAAAAAACTTTGGAACTAAACAGGGCCTTATTCCCGTGCATTCATTCTTTTTTTATTTTGGGAATCATTTATGCATCCAGGACTGGATGCATTATTTAATTTGTTGTTCCTGACTAATGTCAGCATTGTATTGAACAATATTACCTTAATTAGAAATATTTAAAAGTGTTATCTATCTTAGCATAACTACACGGTAGGCTGATATTTCAGAATTGTAAAACTGAGTATCGCTGTTTAGAAAATGATCATGGGTACTGTGTTGCATGCACTAATATGGGTTGTTATCATTACCAGGATGTTCATTTGGATTTTGACTATTTTATATGTGATTATCTTCTTACTCCTAGGGTGATGTCTATCCAGTGGAGTCATATGAAAACTTCACAACAAATCAAATTCTTGATGCTCATTGGGGTGTCATGGCTGACGGTGATGTAAGTTCTTGTGTTCTGAATTGTTTGGTTGCAGCTACCCTCACCTCCATCTAGTTCTGCACTTCTACACTGAATTATGTATTTATTTTGACTGACTTGTAATACTGAATTTAGTGTATACCCTCGAACTAAGCTAGCATAATTTTGCTGCTTCAGCCAACAGGGCTTTGTTCACATTCTTTGTCCATTTTGGTGAATGATTTCCCTGGAGTTCTCAATGTTGTAACAGGTGTTTTCTCCCGAAGAGGCTACAATATTCAGGTTCATTTCCCCTTGTATATTTTATGTTGTCTCACTTAGACAACTGCAGGTTTCTAGGTTCCACTGAATGCTAAATAATTTCATCACTTGACAGAGTCTGGCTGTTGGCCCAGCTGAAAAAGAAGGCACTTCTCGGATCACTACTGTTGTCCCTGGAACTGATGAGTCTATTGCCAAGCTAGTACACCAACTGTATAAGCTCATTGATGTTTATGAGGTAAATCCTATTCACTTTGTGGTTTGCATGGTTATTGATGCTGATGTAAACTTAGCTCAAATTTTGTTTGAATTTTCAGGTCCAGGATCTTACTCATTTACCATTTGCTGCTAGAGAGTTAATGATCATAAAGATTGCTGTAAACACCACAGCCCGCAGGGCTATCCTAGATATTGCTGATATTTTCCGGGCCAAAACTGTGGATGTATCAGATCACACCGTAACTCTTCAGGTAATAGTCATGGGCTATTTTTACATACACCCACCTCATTGGCCCTTATATCTTACTGATCTTTGAAACTATTATAATTATCAGCTTGATGTAAGATATTGAGATAGACTAGAGAAAATCTCTCTAGTGTAGCTTTCAATTAGCTGATGCTAATTTCAATATAGATCCTTGAACATAAGCTATCATTTTTTCTTGAAATATATATGGCGGGAGCCTCTCCCGCAGTTTTGATTCAGTAAAGAAAATCAATATAGGTCAAATAGAGACAATGCTATTAGGAAATGATGTAATTTGTTGATTTGGATTGATTTGAACATTATGAATTTATGCTTTTTTACACCAATGAACAATATACCTGATGACTGAATCATCTCCTTTAGTATTTGCATGAAGTAGTTTTGAGGGCAATGTATCCATTCTGGCACCAATTGCTTTTCTGTCAAATATTTTTCCTTAATAGTTTGCTTGCATGCAACAATTGTTTTACCATTCAGAAAACTTTTAAGTTTACGGATGATCTCAATTTCTGAATGTCATGAATTTTATATTTTTTGCACATTAGTGAACAACATAATCTCCTTTTTAGTAGTTTTTATGAACTAGTTTCAAGAGCCAACTAATCATATTGGCACCAATTTGTTGTGTTATATATTTTTCCTTAATAATTTGCTTGGCGAACAACATTGTTTTGGCATGCAGCTTACTGGAGACCTTGATAAAATGGTCGCATTACAAAGGATGCTCGAGCCCTATGGCATTTGTGAGGTTTGTATTGAGCTTATCACTTTGCATCTTGCACCATGTTTTTCAACCAACAGTAGTGAATCCAACGTAAATCATAGTTCAGATGGTTGCAATATATTGCTCTTGATCCTCCTCTTTGCAGGTTGCACGAACTGGCAGGGTTGCGTTGCGCCGTGAGTCAGGAGTCGATTCCAAATACCTCCGTGGGTTTTCCCTTCCTCTGTAGTTTGTTTGTCAGTTGGCAAAGAGGTCATCCCCATCTTGTCATTTCGATTCAATTTTGTTCTCTTCTGTTAGAATCACAATCTTGAAGTGATAGAATCATTCGAAAGCAATACAATAAGAAAATAGTGGTCACAGTTTGTGTCAGTTGTATTAGAAAAGATTCAATAAAAGTATTTGAGTTGGCTCAAAATTGTTGTATCTGACCATTAAAGCTGTTTATTTTTCTAGTTCTTATATTGCATAGTTTCTGGCTTTCTGCGTATTTGGGTGAATCCGTGTATGGAATTGTTCATTAGGGTGTTTTCAAGGGTGAATTTCATCGTTTCGTATAAGTTTTTTTTTTAAAAAAATACATGTATTTTGGTTGAATGAATAGGATGAGATGATTTGGATACAATTTTTTTTAATACTCCTGAGATCTCGCATCGTTCCATACACTAAAAAAAATGTGCATCACAGTGTCCCGGATGGCTCGCAACAGAGCTTATGTAATAGCTCAGCATCTGCTTTGGTCTATCAGCAACTTTACGAGATTTTTGCAGTATTATTTAGAGTATTTACTCCACGTCTCTAGAACTACGTTTTCTTAAAAGAAACATTGTTTTGTTGTATTGTTTAGAACTTATTTTAATCTATCTGTTAAATTTATTTATTAAAATATTTAATTCATCGTTATAATCAAGGAGGCAATGCGTGGCAAATAATATGATCGAATTATTAGTGGTGTTGTGATCGAGTCCTTTCAGAATTTAAATCACGGCGCAAAAAAATTACGCACAAGCAAGTGAGCTTCTAGCAGAAATTTAGTAAGATCAGGAGTGTGTATCATTGGTTTTCGTCTCTTTAAGCGTGTGTTCAAAAGAGTATTTACAGATACGTGAGTATGGTGTTACGTGTATAGTGGTGTATATCTATCATGTACTTTATGAAAAATATACCATGAATAACCTGTTTTGCATGGAAAAGGGAGGTGTATATGGATGTTTGAAACAGAAAAGAGAAGGACGATTTTTTTGCCTCCCACCCAAACACCCCCATAGTGTACAGAGAGCAGATGGACTTCAATACCAGAGCAAGCAATTGGCCACCATGGTTCATGGGTTTCACCTAACAGAAAGTAGCAACAAGGGACAACCCACCCATACCGACATAGGAGGATTTACTACTGGCAAAAGACCGTCTCGTGAAAACGCCACAGGTGCGCAACGAGGAGCATAGGGAGGAAAGCGAACTGGAGGAAGAGACGGGGGAAGCCACGTCATTTGATGGAAATGGAAGGTCCAAGCAGCCCATTCATTCTTGGAATAAGGGGAGGGAGCCTATCTTCTACAAATACTCCCTCCGTTTCGAAATATTTGACACCGTTGACTTTTTAGCACATGTTTGACTGTTCGTCTTATTCAAAAACTCTTGTGAAATATGTAAAATTATATGCCTACATAAAAATATATTTAATAATGAATCAAATGATAGGAAAAGAATTAATAATTACTTAATTTTTTTAAATAAGACGAACGATCAAACATGTGCTAAAAAATCAACGGCGTCAAACATTTCGAAACGGAGGGAGTAACAAATTTTATAGCTGAAACTTTTAGACATCAAGTGGCCAGCATGGCATCGTTGAAACTTTTCGGATAGTGAAAACCAAGTCCTCTTTTTCCATTAAAGAAACAAATAAACAACTTTAAACGGTTGTGTGTTGATTTTCTTTTGAACACATACTTGAATGGCTCCTTGCTACCTCATAAGAGTTCAAAAAAAATGACAAGCAGTCCTCTGAGGTTTTCTCAGGTTTTGCCTATATAATCTGGTTCAAGTTTTTCTGGTCTATCTACCCTTAAGTGGTATTACCAACCATTCCGGAGGAGCAGTTGATTTAGCAAATTTTAGTATTCATCTATTAGATGTTTCATCAAATTGGTTCTATCAATTTTATACAACTATCTTCAACATGTGTGGACCTAGAATGACTATGCATAGTGACATCATGCCTGTATCTACCAATTTCGCTATGGTGGTTAAGTTGAAATAACATGTTTATTAAAAAATAAAGTTATTTTCTCGTGATTTGTTTAGATTGGAAGAGACATTAGAAAATTCATTACAATAGTTGGCTTTGATCGATTGCTTGGTGTTACGCTATTTACTACTTTGATTAGCTAAATTCATTTATGACACCAATTAATTTACAGCTGATCCATTCATAATATCGTTTAGAAGCAAAGGCTTACTATTGTACTATCCATACAAGTAACTTGGTCAAGTCAAAAGAAGTTTGTTGACTACTACTAAATGAGTGCACGAAGAAAGGAAGGTAAAGCAGGGACAATAGTATATGGTAAGTAGCTTTGCATTGTTCTATATGTAGAATACCTATTAGTTTTTCACAAAATAGTACTATATGTGGATGGTACATAGGTATGATGAAAGAGGGCTAGCTCTGTTTGAATAATAGTTACCAGTTAAGATAAGACTACTAAATAATCTGCTACTTCGTTTCCAACGGTTACAAACATACAAAGAAGAGATAACTCTTTCACAAGCGATTGTGGGCATTCCTAGAATATGAGACTAGTGCCTTACTTGGGGTTCTTCTTGAAATAAAACAAATGCCCATTCAATCGGAATTAGAAGTAATACTCATCTTTCCTGAGATTCCAAATCCCAACATATGAACGGGGACCTTCTCATACCGAGCCATGTGTCAAACATATCCTTAGGGTTCTCAGAAATATAGAACTTCCTTTTACATGGAGGGACTTGTGATTGGTTTTCTACAGGGAAGAGAGATAAAGGCAGGCGACAAGAAGGCGGTCACTTGCTGTGAGTAAATAGGGGCCAATGAGACCATACTATTACAATGATGATGGAATGTAAGTGATAGGAACTAGAGATCAGCATAATGGAAGAAGTGACTCATGAGATGAGAGTATTAGGTCGGGTTGAAGGGGGCAGTCAGCTGGCAGCTTCTTGGCCACGCCCCCCTGCTTATAGACACGAGATATTGGATCTAAATTCAAAAGTAGGAAATAGCATACCATTAGCTGATATACGTATGGGAACATGGGTACATGGTTAAAAAAAAAGAAGAGGGAAAAACAATTAGAAAATAAGCTAAAAAAGTTCAAAAGTGCATAGAAGAGTATACCGTACCACCTCACTAGCTTGTAGCCAAACATTATCTCCTACTATCCAATACTTTATAAGAACCTAACCAATCAAACAATATTATTTAATATATCAAAGCAATCCATCATATTGTATCATTCTGTCATTATATCCTGTCCATCTTTACTCATCTAACAAATGCACACTTAGGAGTGGTAATGGGCCAGCACCCATAGGCCCTTTCACAACCCACCATACATATCTCAAGTGAACAAAACTAGCTGTCCTATGTCAGGCGAGACAATGCGAGCGAACGCATGTGTTCCTCTAGTTCTCTCCACCATACATATCTCAAATGGCTAGAAGGGAAATCTCCCTCTCAAAAAGGTCTTGTTCTAGAATAGACAAGGTGGTACTAAAGGTTGACATGCATGTTTTTTCATGAGGTAGGCTTTTTTGATTTTGTAAAGAATTAATCTACATATAGGCCTTAGCTCACATATTAGTTCCAAACACTATCATGGTGAAAATGCTGTCTGAACAAGAGTTCAGTCGCTCAATATATCGAGGAGTAATTCAAGAGTAGCAAACTCAGGTTGATTCAAGACAGGTATGAGTAGGGATGAAAACGGTTCGCAAAGTTTTCGGATTCTGGACGTGTTTTCTGAAACGGAAAGCGTCGATCAGAATTTTTTCGGAAACTTTTAGAAATGGAAACGAATTCGAAATTTTTTTTCTTGGAAGCGGAAATGAATATGATAAAGCATCCGTCGGAAAGTAAAATCCATCAGAAACTTTACGGAAATGAATTCAGGTTTATTCTCTGAACCGGAGACGAAAAATTTCTCATATACAACTGATTAGCTTCAGCCTTTTATACTCTAAATGTTTATTATATTTATACTATGTATTAAGGTGCTTAATTAAATAGAGATATTTTTATTGCCGTACTTCAGATTTTATTTGCCTAATTACCTTTTTAAAATTTTATTAGATCATGCCATACTACTTATTATTATATAGTTAGTTATAGATGAACATAGTTCCTTTCTTACAAGAAAATATAAAAAGTGAAGTGCACAACTAGTTGTAGTATACTATATTAAATGATAAAAATAGAATTTTTGATTTATTGTTTTAGAAAAATATTAGCTACATCTCTTCGTTGGTTTGAGAAGTTCAATTTAAAAGTTTTTATGTTCCAATAAATATACATTACCTTATTCGCTCCGTTTTCGCATTTAATAATAATCGATTCCATAGTCATATCTGGGGTTTCTGAAAACGAAAACGATGAACATGGTTTCCGTTCGTTTCCGAAGCTAGGTTTCTCGTTCAGCGAATTTGGCTGCGCATGTTGTAGCGAAGGAGTGTTACTCCAGGAAATGCATTACGACCATTATGACCTGGTTGTTAGTGCGTCGGTGCGTCCGATTTTACTTAGGTCTTTTTTTTTATTTTTTTTATTCTTTCAGAGAAGGGTATTTTTTATTCTGCCTCTATATTCAATTAGATATATGTAGCATTTTTAAATTAGGAACTTAGCCTATCAAATAGGGGACTTATAGCACTTAAATAACCCAATCTGAAATAATTCGCTCCTATGGAGATTTGAACTCAGGACCATAGGGAATTTATAGCACTTAAATAACCCAATCTGAAATAATTCGTTCCTATGGAGATTTAAACTCAGGACCTTGGTTGCTACTCAGGTCACTGCAACCAGTAGAATACGTGCCCTTTCACATATTACTACGAGGATTTTATCCAGCAGAATCGGATTGTGTAATGTGGCTTTAGGCCTGCTCTCAAAAAAATAAAAAAAAACTGGGACTTGCTAGTTCGCGCATACGCGCTGCTACAGTAACTCGCGCGCACTACCCTATCACGCCGCGCTCCCATCACTAAACATGATGATTAGTGTTAATTACGGTAATTAGAGTTAATTACGCCCTACAGTAATTCGAGAAAGTTGATCGGTGCGCGCAACGACGGAGTGGTTAGGGATTGTTTTGTTGCGGTTTTCTTTTTTCTTTTCGGGAGTTTTTTCGTGAGACGCGTAACTAATCCGTTTAGTTTTAGATAATGATGATAATTAACGTAAGATTTGTAGCTTTGTCTTATTTAAAAGATTTTTTAAAGTAACAGATTGAAAATAAATCGTGAAATCAAATTTTGAAAACTTTCAACCCAAATTTGAAAACTTTCAACTCGAAATTTCAATTTGTTTAAAGTCAAAATTTGAAAACTTCCAACTTTTCATCTCAAATTTGAAAAACTTTCAACTCAAATTTAAAACTTTCAATCCAGATGTGAAAACTTTCAACCGAGATTTGAAAACTTTCAACGCGAAATTTAAATTTGTTTAAAGTCAAAATTTGAAAACTTTCAACTTTTCATCTCAAATTTAAAAAACTTTCAACTCAAATTTAAAACTTTCAACCCAAATTTGAAAACTTTCAACTCGAAATTTAAATTTGTTTAAAGTCAAAATTTGAAAACTTTCAACTTTTCATCTCAAATTTAAAAACTTTCAACTCAAATTTAAAACTTTCAATCTAGATTTGAAAACTTTTAAGTAAAGATTTGATATCTTTCATGTCAAAATTAAAAACTTTCAATTCTACATTTGTAAAAAGGTGTGTGAAAGATTGAAAAAAAATATGAAAGAAACGGCGAAAGAAAAGAAAAACGCGCGCGGCAAAATCAGAAAAAAAAATGCAAACAGAAAAAAGGGAAATAACCTTTACGTAGAAAAAAAAATATAATGGTCACCGTAATTCAGATCGTGATCATGATTACGCTAATTAATTTGATCCTATCTGCTGCCCATACGAACGTATACGTGTCCCCACCTTCCACACTGTGAAGCTGCGTTATCATGTGGTGGGCTGGTCCCAAACCGCGCGCCAGCGAACATCATGTGGTGGGCTGGGCCCAAACCGCGCGCGACTTCGTTCGCTGGCGCAGACGCGCGCAATAGGAAATTCGAAAAAACTAACTTTTTTAAGTCAACATTACTGTAATGTACATAAGACGAAAAGACCCTTGAATAAAATACAGGAAAGTGTAATAAGTATGATCCTCGAATAAAATACACGATGTAGTAAGTACAGAAAAATATACTAGCTAGACTGATGTCACGAGCAAATAAACTGTGTATATTGACAAGTTGGTGCATACACGACCAGTTTAATTGTTTCAAATTCTAGTCGTACCGACGTTGCACCAAAATCCCAATGCATATTGACGAACCCGTAAACCCTAAACTATAGATAAATAAGAAATCATAGCTAGATATATCTACTTTGTTCCAAAACAACCCAAAAAGTACTTGCGAAACGCCTCCTTGTGGCTCTGCCGGGTGCCACCGCTCTTGCATGGCTCATCGTCATTGTCGACGCTGCATTTGCAGATCATCATCAGGCCATCCAGGTCATCCGGCCCGAGCTCCATCGACATCGTCGCCGCCGCCGCGGCCTCCTCGACGACGGCGACGTCGCAGTGGATGGCGAACTCGTCGTCGGTGCTGAACCACTGCCCCGCTAGGACGTCGTGGCGGATGAACGTGAAGCAGCGGTACTCCGCCTTCCCGGTGCCGTGGAACGACGTCGCGTAGCTCCTCACCTCGTTCGTCGGAGGCACGCACGGCTGCAGATTGACCATACGGAACCGGACGTTGGTTCGGATGCCGCCAGCGGCGGCGGCGGTGCCGGAGTCGGCGGTGTGGAGCTTGAGGCACACGGTGGAGTAGCCGTTGCCCGAATATTTGCTCGCGTTGAGGTGGAAGAAGAAGCTCCAGGTGTGACCGGCGACCTGGAACTTGGACGACTCGATGTCGTATTTGCTGCCTTGGTGAGATTTCTTGATCGCGTTGCGGACCTTGATCTTGAGAAGGTTGCAACCGGTGGCGGCCACCGACGTAGAGGTGGCCGTCGACGCGGTGACGACGTCCTTCGTCGGCGACGATGACATGGCAAGCTAACTAGCAGCTACCTGGTGGTGGTGGTGGTGGTGGTCGACGGCGAGATCAATCGGGGACGAAGAACTCGATGCAGGGTTAACATTGGTTAAATAGATTAGGAGAGGTAATTAACCACACGTTTGACGGACGGACGCGCGGCTATAATCCGTATATAGTTTTGTTCCGATCATGCATATAGCATAGAAGAAAAGCCAGGGTAAATATGTCTCGTTCTCAAAAAGAAATTATAAGTTTGTCCTTATTAACTTCGAATTCGATAAAGCAGCTGTTACTGGGATACATACGGATCAGTTAATATTATGCAACACAAGTTACCACAGCTATTAGGTTAGTTAATTATTAAAAAATATAGGTCAGTTAATTTTAGTTTGGTTCAGATCGGATACAAACAGTTACGTCAACAGACAGGAAAGTATCAGGTTGTTACGGTAGATAGGAATAGTTTTCATCTACATTTAATTTCAAAAATTACTTTATCATTTACTCTTATATATATTCTAACTCAATTCAATTAAATCTATTATTTACAGTAGTCCCTATTTAATTCAACATCGTAAGAGAGTACTAAACACTGATATATAAAAAAAACATTTTCACAGACAAATCAAAATCTAGTATTCACAGCAATATCTCTTCTACCTAATTCAACACGGTACAATAGTAATACTCACTATTAGAAAACATATGTTGCAAACGGGCAAAATAGATTTTTTCAGGTTGTCATCCACCCTGCCTGTACATAAAGGCTTGTGAAAATGCACGGATTTTACAGGCAGCCATTGGCTCCACCTGCGAAATTGATTTTCGCAGCCAGCCTTTCCATCTTTGCAAGCGGTACAGTCGAAACCGCTAAAAAAAGATCAGTTGCATGCCTCCCCTCCCACACGGCGCGGCCACGTGGCACGCGCAGAGGGGGGGGGGGACGGTGGAATGGCGTGGGAGCGTCACGTGCGGCGCATTTTCTTGGTTCTTTTTCGGTTTTTTCTTTTCGTTTTTTTGTTTTTCCCTTGATTTTTTTTGGTTTTTAACTTATACGTATATAAATTTTGTATTCATACGTATACAAAGTTTGTATACGTACGAATACAAAGTTTGTATACATGGTGTTTTCTGTGTTTTTCTTTACTTTTCGGTTTATTAAATATGTTTGTATTTACGTATATAATGTTTATATACGACATATACAATATGTCGTATATAAATTTAGTATATGTCATATATAAATTTTGCATATGCACATATGTTTTTATACATATAAAATATATACTTTTTTATAGTAGTAGTATATTAGTAGCAGTAGTGTAGTAGTAAGTACTACTAGTAGTAGCCTAGTAGGTGACCGAGTAGGCGGCTGGGCCACGCATTATCAGTCCCCCGGTTCAATCACCCGCCTGCGAAAATATACTCCATGAACAAATAAAAGAAAAATCCCCCGCCACCCCTCCCACCCCCACCTACTGTTGACCCTCCTTTTATGCCCGCGCCACTGCCGTCGCCGTAGCCTGCTGCCCGGCACCACTCTGCCATCACCTATTGTGGAAGGAGAGGGAAGGGAGGGGAACCAGATCTTGGAGGTAGGAGGGTCGCACCGGTCGCCGCCACCATCGCTCCTCTTCTCTGACCGGATCTAGGAGCAGGAAGGGAGGGAGGGGAGGGGAGCGCCGCCTACGCGCCACCACTGTCACTCCCTCCAAGACGCCTCCATCGCCGCTTGCGGTGGCCGTCGCTCCCCCTCCTCCGGCCGGATCTAGGAGCTGGGAGGGATCTAGGAGCTGGGAGGAAGGGAGGGGAGCATCGTCTCTGTCGCCTCCACGCTGCTACCACTGCTGGCATCCTCTGCTGCCCTGGTTTGAAGTGGGAGGGAGGGAGGGGAGCCGCCTGCTGAGAAGGGTGGTGGGTGAGGTGAGGGAGAGGGAAGGAGAGCTGGGAGGGGAGAGAACTTGCGGAAATTACTGGGGCTTGGTAGGTGGTGATGTTTACGAGGTATAAGCTTTTCGTAGGTGGAACATATTAAGGTCTTGCCTATGAAAATTGATTTTCACAGGCATGGCCTTAAGAGGTCTACCTGTGAAAATTAAGGATATTTTTGTAGGTGGAGCTCTTTTGACCATGCGATTTAAACAGGCAGGACTAGATTTGGTATCTTTAACTATTTTTACAAATGGTGATTTTATAGTTTGTCTGGAAAAATAAATCGTAACCTTGGGAAAAAATGTTTTTCTACTGGTGAGTGATACAGAAAACATTCGCATAGACAGTCAGTAACTCTGACGAACGTTTTGTAAACCGCCTGCAGCTCAAGGCAGGTAAAAGTCGGTTATTTATACAGATGGATTCTGTAATTGGCCACGAAAATGCAAAAATTAGCTATTTTTATACTAATGGATAATATATATTTTTACTTCAATGTGCGACAAAAAATATTTCACAGCTTGTATTGGAACACAATTGTCCAAAGTTGTCCCCGGGCAAATCTCGTCTGATAACTCATCCTCCGTGATTCGACAATGTTGGCTCGGTGTTACCTTTCTCAACGATTGTCACGATCTTGTAAGTCTTCCACTGCTGCAGAAACCATCTTTGGTCGATTGGCCAAATTCTACAATAGTCCCGGTTCTATTAAAAACCGGGACTAAAAACGATTTTTAGTCCCGGGTTATAAGAGCAACGGGACTATTTGATCTTTAGTCCCGGTTAGTAACAGTCCCAGTTCACATTGTGTCAGGGATTGTCAGGCTCCCCGGATCTTTATTCCAGTTGGTGTTACTAATCGGGACTAAAGATCTCGTGGATCTTTTCGCCCGGTTTGTAACACCAACCGGGACTAAAGTTAGCTTCCTTTATATATGTCTTTTTCCTCCTCCAGCCCGAGCCAAGCTTCAAAATTTTTTCTTGAGGAGGGAAGGTGCTGCCAAAATTTATTGTGAATTTATTTTGATGATTATATACAAATTGGATATGTCTAAAAGGTTAGCAACTTCATCCTCCAAAGTTTTTTTTATCATATTACATTTAGATATTTGTTTTGTATATATTACTGCCTGTAAAACTTTGATGGAAGTTGATGAGGGAGAAAATTTGTGTAGGGAGGGAAGAATATAGAAATTTTGTTTATTTACAATTTTATAAAAAGTTTTTATAAAAGAGTTGAGAAGGAAAAAATATTAAAAATTATTTAAAGAATAGAAAACTAACTAAATTGAAAATTAAAATAAGTACAACACATTAAAATAAGAACAAACAACCTCCCGTTACCTTGCCCCCATCAGGCCGGACATCACGTTCCCCATTAATTGCGATCGAGGAGGAAGCAAGACGGTGATGGCAGCGGCTCCGATCGAGGGGAGGATTGTTTCACGACGTTTATCTCTCCACTCTTTTTTTTTGACAATTATACCCTTGTACTTTTTTTTACTATTATATCCTTGCACTTTTTTTTAAGAATTACGCAGTACAACGCAGATATTTACAACGCACGCGCACTCACCCCTATAAACACACACACACAAATCCTTTCCCTATCAGCATCTTTGAAAACTGAGCCGGCAAATCCTTGAGATGCACTCACCCCTATAAACGCACGTATCCAAATCCTCCAATTATGACGACTGTTCACAGGATGACAACTGTTTATACCAAACCTTGTATCTGTCATAATCATCGTCACACTATACTCTGCATGGGCTCTATGACGATAGCACGATGACAATAGTGGATCGTCATAAAATATAGAACTATTATATTTTTAGAAACAAAAAAAATATTGTTATACTACATTGCTACCAGACCACAAATTGTTTGTTCTAGGTGGACTCTTCTTGTCTACAGCATTTCTTGTCTCTTATTTTAGGATTTAGGATTGAAGTCATCTCTACTCTCATTTTATGAATGAAAAAAAATCAAAATTATGGCGTTTCATTTTATGATGGCTAAAATGGCTATAAATTGGTCTAAATTATTCTTTGAAATTTTCCATGAATCTTCGGAGCACAATAACTAATTTTAATACCATAAAGTTTATTTAACTTATTAAAATAAATAGAAAACAAATTAAAATTCCTCTCTATGTCTTTGGGCCTTTTATGGCCCAAGTATTACTCTCTCCCTCCCACAGTCTGCAGCCTCTCTCTCCCTTCTCCTCCCTTTCTGGGCCGCCGGCCCAGCCCTTTTCCTCCTACTTTGCCGACAAGTCCATTTTACCTCACTCCTCTCAATTCAAATAACTTTTCACGTAGTAAATGATTTCAAATGAAAAACTTGTCAACAACAAAGTTGTATAACTTATCAAGATCTACAACTTTTGTTTCAGTCATTTTTCTATATGACTTTGTTTCAATAATTTGAATTTGAATTCCAAATTATGACAACTTCAAACACTATTTTCAAATAGTAAATGATTTCAAATGAAAAAGTCATTCACAACAAAGTTGTATAAGTCATCAATATCTATAACTTTTACTTTGGTCATTTTTCTATGTGACTTTGTTTCAATAATTTGAATTTGAATTTCAAATTATAACAACTTCAAACAACGTTTTCAAATATTGAATGATTTCAATTGAAAATGTCATCAACAACAAAGTTGTATAACTCATCAATATCTATAACTTTTATTTTGGTCATTTTTTTATCTGCCAAAGTGATAGTAACATTTTTCACGAAATTTAGATATCTCTCTTACAGTTTATAAAACCATATAAGAGATATGTAAATTTTGTGAATAATGTTACTATCACTCTGTCGGATGAAGAAATGACAAAAGTAAAAGTTATAGATATTGATGAGTTATACAACTTTGTTGTTGATGACTTTTTCAGTTGAAGTCGTTCAATAACAAAAAGTTCTATTTGAAGTTATCAAACTTTGAATTTCAAATTTCAAATTGTTCAAATAGAGTCAGATGGAGAAATGACCAAAATAAAAATTTGCATCTCAATGATCTGTACAACTTTGGTTTTGGTGACTTTTCCATTCGAAATCATTTATTAACCCCAATTTTTGTTCGAAGTTGTCAAATTTTGAAAATTCAAAATTTGAATTGTTCAAATGAACTTATATGTAAAAAGGACCAATACAACAGTTGTAGATCTCGATGAGTTCTACAATTTTGCTGTTTATGTTTTTTGCATTTGAAACATAAAAATCAGTCTAAAATTAAATTTAAAGTTCTCATAAGTTTAAGGTGAAATGTCCATTTTGTCCATAAAATTTCGTAACTACCCTCACACCAGGGACAGTTTGGTAAATTCGCATAGGATTGCTTCTTATCCATATACTCTGTTCTCTAAACCCTAGCCAAACTCCATCCATCCACTCAGCCGCCGCCACCATCTACTCACTCTCCTCCTCCATCCACTGCGCCACCTGCATCTCCTTCCCTAGCCACCTCTTCGCCCTTCCCCGCCTCACTCCCCCACCCAGGGAAGGACGGTGGCGTGCAAATCTGCCACCTCCCATCCTCAGGAGCGACGGCGGCGCATGAATCCAGCGGCCTCCGTCCTCGGGAGCGGCCTGGCGTGAGCGGGAGCGCCGGTAGCACGCAGATCCGCCCGCCTCCGCCCTCCGGAGCAGTGGCGGAGGGCTTAGGAAGGCGGGAGCGAGCGGCTACGGTGGCGGCGGCTGCGGCAACGACGGCGATGGTGGCTGCAACGACGACGACGACGGCGACAGCTGCGACGGTAGCTGCGATGACGACGATGATGATGACCAGCGGCGGCCGGCGACTTGCAATCGCGAGGCGGGCAGGTGGCGTGGGGCCGCGGGGGCGCGCCGGCGCGGGGCAGGGGTGCATGGCAACGGGCCAGCGACACGTCGGCGCCTCGGCACAGGAGCTGTACGCCGTCGCGGCGGCCAGCGAGTCGGCGACCAGCACTGGACCAGCAATGGTTGCGCCGGAATGCCAACCAAAGGTCCAGCTCCAAGCGTCGTTCACTCATCTGTCCATGTGCACGGCTGACGGCTGGTATATTCAGTGAGTATTTCTAGGATCTCTCTCTGGTTTGGTTTTTCTCTTTGCAGAGTGAGATTATTTGAAAAGTTGAAACCTAGAATGAGTAAACTCAGTTCAGTTCAAGGCATATTTTTGTGATTTGTATGCAGAGAATTGAGATCCTGTGTCTTTACTTCATGGTTCAATTAGCAATGTGTAAAAATGAAGCGCTATAATTAGGAATGATTAATTATATTGTTGTGAACAAGTTTTTTATTTGATTCAACTATACTATGACATGTGGGCACACCCATGACAAAAATCTGACCCTTGTTTTCTGCTAAATTCGAATGCGCTGTTAAGTTTAAGTACACTGGGTTTGTTTGCTTAGCTTGTTCTTCTGATCGTATAGTCACTAGAACAGGTGCTTTACTGGTACAGGTGGACCTAATTACTTTTATGATAATTCATGAGTGAATTGGAGGCATCGCACAACTCAAATTGACTTGAGGATCATAACTCAAATTGACTTGAGATTCATAGCTTGGACAAGTGAGCAATCCATCCAAGGAAATTAACTAACTGAACCAAAGGGTGAAATTTGATGGCACCGCTTCTTTTGGGCTTTCTGTTTTGCAATGGGCTTCCTGATAAGTTCTTTCAAGAAAAATGCATGGTTAACTAATTATAGTTATGAAGATGTTTATGCCTGCCCAACCGATCAGAGCTGTTGTTTACTGCTTTGATCTCTACTATGTACCAAACTTATCACATGCATTCTTCTTGAAAACAAACACCTTTTTTTTGTTAATGTTAGGTGTGGTAGTATTAATCTGAACTCAGTTTAATCCAAGTATATAGATCATGATATCTCTAAGGAAGAAATTTTTTCTAGCTTTTTTTTGTTAATATTAGGTGTGGTAGCATTAATCTGAACTCAGTTTAATTAATCCAAGTATATAGATCATGATATCTCCAAGGAAGAAATTTTTTCTAGCTTGGATCCTTTAGTGCAGTCAGTAGAAGAAGTAGGAAGGGAAGCTACTGCTGCATCTCCACCTCAGTCTGTAGTTCATAAAGCTGAAAATGTCACTGGTAAAAGGGAAGCATCACCTCCTGAGAAGAAAGGTCATGGCTAGCATCTCTCTGACTCCTTCTGTAATCCAATATAATGTCTGTCACAGAAATATCCCTTTAAGAATGTAAATAAGATGTGAGATTTTTACTAAATTGCCTATTAACTTGCTCAAAGAGTACATGTTCCTTAAAATCATGTTCCTTAAAACCCTACTCAACTAACATATTTGCCTAGCAAAACCGGTTACTAGTCAGAAGCTTCTGCAACTCTAATGCAATGTTGTGATCCTTTCTTCTGATCCTTTCTTCATCTGTGTTGCAGAATGTGACTACAGGAATGAGGGCCTCGGGACTGCAAGATCAGGTGGCGCTAGTGAGCATCGGCGGGTGGAGCCCTAACCAGGGCGTGCCGCAGCCGGCCATCATCCTCAACCCTTCCTTCTCGCGCCACAGACGGGGCCTTTGCCCTGGGCGGCCATATTGGGCGGCGGCAATGGGATTGAGCAACCGCACTTTAAGTACAGAACTGGAGCCAATGGAATTGAGCACTACTGAACAAGGCAAGTAACTTGGATTCTTGTTCTTTTGTCCTTATATGTGCTATGCTTCATTCATATCAAGTGCAGGATCTTTTTATTGACACCTGTAAATGTTTTATGTTAGGCACCCTCACTGGCAGTAGACAAGTGGAGCCAAGGGGGAAGACCATGGGCACTGCAATTGACAGTGAGCCCACTGCAATTGATCTCTTTAAGGAGTTGCATTGCAGCAAAACTAAATGTTTTAGTGAACCTGTGAAGAAAGCTATAGTAAGTACTAAACTATTACTTCTTCTTTCCTTCTTTTATTAAGTACCTTATGCAATGAACCTTTATTTATATAATAATGCAAAACTGAAACCTTGCTTTGATTGATAGGAGGATATGCATGCCCGGGAAGTCCTCACTTCACCATCAGTAGAAGATGGGCAGCCAGCTAAGACTTCTATTGAAGCTGTTTCCAAAGTGCTGCGGAAGTCGAACACATTTTTGCGCAACGTCGGAATTTAGCAGCTCGCTGCCAAGACAACCAATGTGATGAAAGAGATACAAGTTGAACTAGATGCAAAGAAGCTAGAGTCTGCAGTACTTCAGGAGGAGCTTGAAAGATTGAAGGCACAGGTACTTGTGTAGTTGGATGGTGGATGGATCATTTTGTATTCATGTTTTGTGCTTTTGTATGGAACATGTTGGAAACTCTATTCTGGAACTTGCTTTTGTATGGGCTGGAAAATTAATTATGACTGGAATGTGATTATAATATAATTATGCAACTGGCTGTGATTTATATTCTGTGATTGCTTTTTAATTGGGCTGGCCCATAATATGGGCTAGAATTGTACTGTTGAGCTATAATGAAAAAAAAAACGTAAAAGCAAATTTGTAGCTGGGTCAAAAAAAAATATTTGGGCCAATTGTAATTGAAAATAAAAAAGCCCATGCTATATGGGCCGAATGTGAATTGCCACGTCATTTGCCATATCACCCGCCTTGTCATCTGCAACATCACATGTCATCGTACACGTGGCGTTATTCAGTTCAATTTGTTATGACGAATTTGTCTCGTCATTCATCAATGACAGGAGAACTATCGTCACTGCATCAATGACGATGTCCTCTGGTGGTCACAGAAGCTGGTTAGTGACCCACCTTCTGTGATGATAACCATTTCGTCACTGTGGGCAGTCAGTGACAGGAAACAAGCTGTTATCGTCATAATGTAATCGTCACAGAAGCCCAAAATTCCTGTAGTGGCCGTTGCCCGAATAATTGCTCGCGTTGAGGTGGAAGAAGAAGCTCCAGGTGTGACCTGCGGCCTGGAACTTGGACGACTCGATGTCGTATTTGCTGCCGTGGTGAGATTTCTTGATCGCGTTGCGTACTTTGATCTTGAGAAGGTTGCAACCGGTGGCGGCCGCCGACGTAGTGGTGGCCGTCGACGCGGTGACGACGTCCTTCGTCGGCGATGACGACATGGCAAGCTAGCTAGCAGCTACCTGGTGGTGGCGCTGGTGGTCGACGGCGAGATCGATCGGGGACGAAGAACTCGGTGCAGGGTTAACGTTGGTTAAATAGATTAGGAGAGGTAATTAACCACACGTTTGACGTACGCGCGGCTATATGTCTCTATCCGTATAGTAGTTTGATTCGGATAGCATAGAAGAAAAGCCGGGTAAATATAATTATCTCTCGTTCTAAAAAAAACAATTATAAGTGTGTCATTATCAACTTCGAATTCGATAAAGCAGCTATTACTGGGATATATACGTACGGATCAGTTCATATGCAACACAAGTTACTACAGCTATTAGGTCAGTTAATTTTAGTTTGGTCCCGATCGGATGCAAACCGTTACAAACAGTTACGTTTAGAGACGGGACAATATCAGGTTGTTACGGTAGATAGGAATAGTTTTAATCTCTATCTCTATCTCGTCCATAATCCATGTTTGAGTCGGTTATAAAAATTAAATATGTTTCCGCGGTTCGTTATCCGTGTTTGAGTCGGTTTTAATTTTATATTTTGGTTTTAATCTATATATCCTCTCTATCTCTATCTCTTATCATAAAAATTAAAAATGTTTTTGCTGGTATTTTAGTACGTCATCCGTGTATAAGTCGGTTTTTAAGTTTGTTTGCTTTTGGAAATACAAATTGAAGATGTTTCCGTGATTTGTCATCCGTATTTGAGTCGATTTTAATTTTATATTTTGGTTTTAATCTATATCTCTTCTCTATCGCTATCTCTATCTTTTCTCCACTATTATAAAAATTGAAGATGTTTTTGTCGGTATTTTGGTACGTCATCCGTGTATGAGTCGGTTTTTAAGTTCGTTTGCTTTTGGAAATACATATCCGTATTTGAGTCGGTTTTTAATATTGTGCACTTTTGATAATAAAGAAGGAATCATATAAAAAATATGTTTAAAAAACTCGCATGCTAACTTCAGACGATCGAACTCTGAACTGCAACTCATGATTTTCTAAAAAAAATATATATATCCAAGCGAAGTCCCACAGTAAATTTCATCTTAACTAAACCATATAATAATAATAAGATTAAAATAGACTTCACCCGTTACAACGCATGGGCATTTTTACTAGTATATATTTAATTTCTAAAATTAATTTATCATTTACCCTTATATAGTATATATATATATCCTAACCCAATTCAATTAAATCTAATATTTACAGTAATCCCTATATAATTCAACATCGCATAAGAGCACTAACAGTGATACCGAAAGCATTTCCACAGACAAATCAATAAAATTGAATCTTAATATTCACTTTAATATCCCTTCTTCCTATATAATTCAACATGCTACAAGAGTAGTATTACTCATTACTAGAAAATAGATTGTTGCAAACAGGCAAAAAAGATTTATCCAGATGATCATCCACCCTGCCTGCACGTGAAGGCCTACAAAAATACATGATTTTTACAGGCGGACATCAGCTCTGCCTGCGAAAATCATTTTCGCAGACGGTCTCTCCATCTTTGCTGGTGGTACCCAACTGTGAAAATATACTCCATGAAAAAAAAAGGCCCCTGCCACCCCACCAACCCCCACCCACCGTCAACTGCGCTCCCCTCCGCTCCCTTTCTACCCGGCGCTACTCTACCATTACCTGCTGTGGAGGGAGAGGGAAGGGAAGGGAATCGAATCTGGGAGGTACGAGGGCCGCTCTGCTGCCGCTTGCTGTGGCGACCGCGGCTACCCTCCCCCCTTGGGTCGGATCTGGGAGGGAGGGAGAGGGAGGGGAGCACCGCCACCATCGCTCCCTCCGCGCTGCCTCCACCGCTGCATGCGGTGGCTGCTGCCGCCGCCACCCTCTCACGGCCGCTCCGGCCGAATCTGGGAGGGAAGGAGGGTACTATGGGAGGGGAGCATCGCCATCGTCGCTCCCCTTCTCTAACCAAATCTCGCCTCAACTACTAACACCACTTGAATTAAAAGATCAGAGGGTTGCAAATAGGACATAGAAGCTAGAACCTAGATCATAAACAATCACAAGCTACCGCATGCATAGATTGGCCAAATAAAATTAATTACTCAAATAAATATGTTAAAAAGGGTGAGGAGGCAAACGATAAAATTAATTACTCAAATAAATATGTTAAAAAGGGTGAGGAGGCAAACGATTTTAGCGCGGATTTTATATCCAGTAATCCTACTTCTCTGTTTGAGTAGCCCCAAAAGGATAGGTCTGTTCCATCCATTTTCCTCGCTATAGCAACGCCTTATTGCTCTGTGGGTTCAATCTTAATTCCTTCCCCTACGGAGGTGAAATCGAAGCACTCACAAACTTATGGTGAGAGCTGTCTGTCTTGAATTATCTAGGAGGTTCTATTCGACCTGGGAGTTATAGCATTAGCCCCCTATATCCAGGACGACACCATCTCTATCCATAGTATCAATTTTTGGTGACTCTACAAAAGTGTCCCAATGTAACATTAACTACTTTTTCGAAAATAATGATGCAAACCTTTACACCATGGTACTAATATTTTGAAGGAAAATAAGTGTTACCTATAAAGAAATCGATAGGAGCAATTCCATTAATAAATGAAAGAAATGTAACTAAAGACATGAAGGATGGTTGAGATTAAACTCAAAAGAGATCCAATGACTAATGTTTTCTAGGTGATGTCTCAAACTCTCAGTAGAAATTAATCTTTATACATACTTCCATTTTACACCATGGTGTATCAAACTAAGTTTTACATGACATTGCCGCATCAAGATGCATCATCAAACTAGTAGAAATTTCCATAAATTCCACAAAACCTGAATGAAGGTACTTCAAGAAAAATGGTCTAAATTCTTCCCAAGATTTTCCTTCCAATCGTGCAACATGAAACTAGTTGTTTTCATATACCCAATGTAAATTGAAATCTATTAACTTATTAAAGGAATAGAAAAAGGAGCCTCCACGTTCGCTCTCATGGCCAAAAAATTCCCACATTAATCGGAGAAAAAGAAAAGCAGAGTCCATATAGAAATACAATTTAGAAATAGTTGAAATTCAGAATTAAAAATAAGGAATATTGGAAGAGGAGACTAGTATCCATATAGAAATACAATTTATAAATAACTGACATTCGGAATTAAAAAATAAAGAATATTAGAAGAAGAGTATAGAGTCCATATAGAAATACAATTAAGAAATAATAGAAATTCAGAATTAAAAATAAGGAATATTAGAACTAGAGTATAGAGTCCATATTAAAAATACAATTAAGAAATAATAGAAATTCAGAATTAAAAATAAGGAATATTAGAGATAGAGTATAGAGTTCGTATAAAAATACAATTAAGAAATAATAGAAATTCAGAATTAAAAATAAGGAATATTAGAAGTAGAGTATAGAGTCCATATAGGAATTTAAAACTAACTAAAATTTAGAAAAAAGCATAATAAAATTAAAAGTAGAGTTTAGAGTCCGTATAAAAATATAATTTACAAATATTTAAAATTAGGAATTTAAACAAAACATGGGAAGAAGAGTATAAAGTCAATATTGGAATACAATTTAGAAGTAACTGAAATTCGAAATTAAAAATTAAAGAATATTGAAAGATGAGTTTAGAGTCCACATAGAAATACAATTAGAAATTGTTAGAGGTATACCACGAAGTGCCTTCCGCCGGGCCTGCCGAAACCGAAAACTTGGGCGACAGGCTCGGACCAGAGGCAAGCGACGAAGGTCAAAGAGGAATGACCCAAGGGCGAAAGACTACAGCTCAGGAGTACACGTGCTTCGCCGGACAAGGACCCCGTCAGGAGGCCACACAGGCGGAGTCGGTGAGACGAAAGCCTCAGCCCGAAGGCATAGGTTTCGCCAAGGCACCAAACCCCACCGTGAGGAAGCCCAGCGGGCCGTTGCGCCCCCGCAGGGGGATTCTCCAGATTAATGGGCCAAGCCATCTAGCCCAATTGGGGCCCATACATGTAAAGGACGTTGTGTACCCCTAATAATGTCCCTATCATAAGGGTAACCATATAAATTCCCCTGTAAAGCCTAAACCCTAGGGGAGAGAACCTGTAATAGGATTATAAATAGCCCCTCTAGGCCATGTAATGGGTGGATCTGAAAAAATTTCTACCAAGTAATACAATTGTCCTTTTTCCCAACCACTGTTGAGAGAACCACGCCTCTCGGGGCGTGGCGCAGTTGTCTATTCAACAACAGAAATAATGAAAATTTCAGAATTAAAAATAAATAATATTAGAAGAAGAGACTAGAGTACATATAGAAATACAATTTACAGATAACGAAAATTTGGAATTAAAAAATATTGAAAGACGAGTCTAGAGTCCATATAGGAATATAATTTACAAATAACTAAAAGCTGATATTAAAAATAATTAATAACTAACACATATATAAAATACAATACGAATATTACACATTTGTAGTTTCGTAAAGTTAGTACAAAATTTAAAATTATGTTGTCATTTTAATATATTTGAATAATACATTAAGAAAACATATATGCTATTATATGAGAGAAAATATAATGATTTTGTACTAAACTAAGTGCAAGGTCACATGACGTAAAGTCTAATTTACTTTTTTCCATATCCCACGAAGCTTTGTAGCCAAATGACTTGATCGATTTGTATTGTAGCCAAATGAACCAATTCCTATTAGTATCATTCGGTTTATAAATATAAAAATAAATTCTTCTTTCCTACACGTTATAGAGAGAACATAGGAAATGTTTCATTGACTCAAAACTCGTAGAAAATTCCTAAAGATTGAAGTGTTCATACATTTTTATTCCTCCATTTTTTTTCTATTCCTATTGTTTAAAATTTCTTCAAACCGAAAAATCCCTTAGTCTTAGTTTGAACCAGCTGTTTGGCCTGGATTTTTGATGGTACGCGAAATAACTTGTTAATGTTTGACTAACGAGGGTAAAATGTATATTGCTAAAGTTTTACACCGTTGTGTGTGTTGACTCACACTAACTTGCTAATTAATTAGCATTAATTATACACAACCTTCATTCTTCCGAAACAGCTTTATTGCGCCCATGGTTCCACCATGTTGCATGTGCTAGAGTATATATGCTAGTTGTAGGAATATTATTACGATAGGATTGATTTGATTAGAGTCCTTCCTTATCTCCATCTCTAGTACCTTCCTTATCTCTCTACCCATGTAATCTCTATATATACTGGCCTACGAGGTTCAATACAAAGTATCCACGTTACACATTATTCCTCTCTTTCTATAGTATTCAACATGGTATCAGAGCGGGCGAGTTAGCGCTGCAGCTCACCGCTTCTGCTACCCTTGCCCCCGAGACCAGCAATATCGCTCCCGGGTGTGGCCACCCGTTCCCTTTTTCTTTTCTTTCGTCGTTGTGCTTGCCACGAGAGAGATCGATCTCGGTCTCCTCCGACATGCCACTTCTTGACGTCATTATGAGATTATCGATCTCGATCTTCTTGGACGACATGTCTTCGTCGTTGCATTGTCATCGTCGTTCTTCATCGAGTCTTCGTCAAGCAGCAAGCAGCACACCATCTTCCACCTTTGGCACCACTAACGAACCACGACCTCAGATTGGATATAAGGGACGTGTTGCTAGCTGCCCCCTTCATCTCCCGCCTCGTCGTCACGGGACTGCGCCGCCACTGTCAACGTCACCCTCAGCCGACCACCACCACCTTGACTCCTCTGCCGGCCATGCTGACCCCTGCCTCTCCTCAGACACCATCGCACCGCCGGTCACCCTTTCCCCGGAGACCTCATCACCGCCGGTTGCCTGACTGCCACCACCGCCCAACTGCTTCCGCTTCAATGACGACGACGTCACCTCTACGGCCGGGGACCGCCGTCGCCCGAGCGATCCGTCTACGCAGCTGCTGGGGGGACGACCGCGTCGAGGGCCAAGGCCGGTGTCGTTGGATTCCCTCTGCCGCGTTGCTCCCGACGACGCCCCCAATTCCACCAGTCTAGGCCGCCGGCAACCGGGTCCCCTAGGATGGCGCCCCCGACTCCACCACGCCATTTCGATGTGGGCCTGCTCCATGGCCTCCATGGCTGGTCGCCACCTTCCTCGCCGATCTCCAGACCCTTCGTTGGCCGCCTGACGGCCTGGCGCTCCCCACTGGCACCACTGTCACACCCTGAAGTTCTCCTCCCAAGCCTAAATTGAATTTATAATTCACCCAAAGAAAATATCGGTGTAAAAGCAAGAGTAAACCCTAATAAATCAATGCAAATAATAATCGGATTTGGCATATGGAATTTTTCTTGAGTTCTACATGTCGAAATATGCTAACAAGACTTTTAGTGGAATTTTCAGAGCTCTAGAAATAATTTTAACCAATTAAAAATGAGCACAAGCATTATTTATTCCCTGGAAATTCCTTTTTCCTTTTCTTTTTCCTTTTTCTCCCCCTTTTTCCCAAATGGGCCGCCGGCCTATTTCCTCCCCCTCCCTGCGCTCTTGCTGGGCCGACCGAAGGCCACGGCCCAGCCGCTCGCCCGAGCTCCCCCTCTCCCCCTCGGACGCTGACAGGCGGGGCCCGCCTGTCAGGCCCATCCCCAACCTCCAGTCGCCGCCACCGCGCCTTGCAACCGCCGCCGCGCCCACGCTCCCGCCTCCTCCGGGCCGCGTCGGCCACGTCGGCCACGCCCGCGCGTGCGCCCGAATCTCCCGCGCCCACTCCCTCTCTCTCTCGCCCGCGCCGGCGCTCGAGACGGCCGGGATTCGATTTTCGAATCCCGCCTCTCTCTCCTCTCCCACTCCCCCACGTCGGCCGGCGATTCCCAGCCTCTCTCGGCCACGTCCGGACCCCTCTTCCCCTATTTAAGCACCACCACCATCCCCTCTCTCTTTTTCCTCATCTCGCCGAGTCCTCCCGTGCTCTCTATCGCCCTAGTGCCGTTGCCCTCCTCTCCGCCGCCGCCGCCGCCGCCGCCGCTCCGGTCGCCGCTAGCCGCCGCTAGACGTCGTGCCGAGCTGCGCCGTCGACGCCGTCGCGTTCGCTGTCGTGCGGGCCGTCCTGTCCACCCCTCCTCCACCGGAATCCGCCGCCGGAATTCACTCCTCGCCATGCGCCGATGAGCACCGCCATGGCCACCGTCTTCGGCGGGCGCCCTCGCCTTCTCGCACATTCCTCTCTCCCTCTAACCCCTCTCCTTTTGTTCGTTAGGGGGTTCCGGAGCTCGTCTCGCCGTCGTCATCGCCCTCCGTCGCTCGCCGTCGTCGATCGTCCTCGGTGATTCTCCCTCTCTCCCGCGCTGCTTAGCCGCCGCACTGCCGCCTAGTCGCTTAGCCACCGCTATCGCCGCTCGCGTCGCCGCGACGCCGCCGCCCTCCGCCGCCGGCCGGTCGCCGCCGGTCGCCGCCTCGCGTCGCCGCTGCGTGCGCGCCCCTCCGCCATGCGCCATGGCCGCCGGGCCAGTTTGAGCCGTGCCCGCGCGCGCCGGCCGCGAGCCGCATCCAACATCCGATCTACCGGGCGGTAGATCGGAGCCGTCGGTTTGGCTGCCCGCGTGGCTGCCGCGTGGCCGCCGCGTGTGCGCCGCGTTGGCGCCACGTGTGCACCACGTGGTGCGCTGCTCCTCCCCGGTCCGTGGACTCGGTCCACCGTGGACCGCCCTCCCCGAGTCACTGACATGTGGGGCCCACATGTCGGCGCCTCCCTCTCTCTCCCCATGATCTTAATTATTGCACAATAATTCAATTAAGGATTTTTCTGTTTATAGTAAAAACACAGTGAATCTTCTAAAATTCATATCTAATTCATCCGAGCTCCGTTTAAGCCCATTCAAGTCTCAGTAAATCAAGAAAAATGTGTAGAATCCATTAAAATGGTTTTGTTCTCTGTTTCAGTAGTCTTATAGCCTGTTTATATTGTTTGCTTTGTATGTCGCTTAGATTCCGGCTCTCCCGACGCTCCGGTGTATTTCAAAATAGTCGCCGAGGTTCCTCCAGCAGCAGAGCAAGGCAAGTCATGCTTGTCACTTGAACATGTTGATCCTATATTGCAAATGTTCTATTGTTTTTCTTCAAATATTGCATTGTTTTACAATAATACCATGGGTTGTTTACCTACTATTATAGCCATACTATTTTTGTACCTTGCTTCTTTGTTAGCTTGGGATATAACATGACTAGGTATTGGACTAGGGATTGCTTAGCCATGCTTAGTTCAACTAGCACACAATGGGGGAAATCATATTAATGTATAGACTGTAGGTTCTAATATTAATGTTGGATTAGTGCCACCGTCCTGGTGTTGCTTAATTAAAATAAATCTTATGGTAGGCTGTGGGTGCATGGTTTTGTTGGTCGCGCCCATGGCAGTTAAGGACCGGTTCGCGGGATGCCCTGGAAGAACTTATCGTACTTACCACAAGCCAGCGTGGGCAACGGCTGGGCTTGTAGTGTAGCTTTCCTCTAGCTGACGCATCCAGGCAAGGGTGGGCGTGATGGAGTTTGGATGGGCCCTACGACGGCCTATGCGGCTTCCAGATTCACCTAGGCACGAGAGGGGACTGCCCGCTGCCTTGCGAGGAGTGGGGGTAAAACCTGAGGTGTGGTGTGCTTGGTTAGAGGGGGTTATGCGAAGGGTCCTGTCACGGCCTTGATATGTCATGGTGGCATGTTGGCACACGGAAACGTGTCGTGGGGCTGTGTCTTGTGGGTACAGTTGTACACCTCTGATTAGAGTAAAACTATTCGAATAGCCGTGTCCACAGTTATGGGCAGTCGACCAGATTCACCGTGATTAGTCTCACCCCTAGTTAGCTTCTGGAACTGGTTAGTTCAGGTGGTGGTTTGGGCCTGCTGCAACGTGGTGTAACGTTGGACAGTGATTGGTTAATATGGATTAATTACTACAACTGTTTTACTGCTTTCAACTACTGCTTTTAAATGCTAGCTTTATGCAAATGAACCTCTAGCCTCCTTTGGTTATACCCTGCATCATACCTTCTTTTCCGGTATGACTTGCTTAGTACAGTGGGTAGTACTCAGTCTTGCTCTCTTTTCCCCCACACCAGAGTTGAAGTCCTTCTCAGTTGAAGATGTCTCGAAGAGGTTGGTTTCGTCGCGGCCGTCAAGGATGCCTGTGGAATAGAGTCGCCCGCTGCAGGAGTCAAGTCTTCAGGCTTAGCTCGCTTTTATCTTTTCCGCTGTATTTGTAATCTTTTATATTTTTTGTAAGACGTGGATATGTATGTCAACAATTATCGTTTGTGTATCCTGGCTAGTTCTGGACAGAGGTTTAATACATATTCAGCTTAGAAATTCTAGTTCGTGAATTTTTGGTCGTGACAACCACCTAGCTCACCACCTCTCTCCTGGTGCCCCTGACTCCTCCGCCCCAACCTCCATCACTACCGGCCTCCCGCTGTTGCCGATGTGCTACGCCAAGCCGTGTGCCCTACTCATCGGCCGGGTTACCGGCTCCCTTGCTTCCGCCAGCCTCAAAACTCCCCCCCCCCCCCTCCTCTCTCTGTTTAGTGTTCAGACATGGAGTAGGTAGCGGGAGGATAAGGCTGATGTGGGGTCGGCTGACATTGGGTTTTGACAGGTCGTGGACTTGGTCTATGGACCATTGAGCACTGTGGATTACTGGGCTGGTTACTGTGCTGCTGCTAGCTTGCTGTACCTTTTGTTTTTTCTCTCGTTCATAGAGTGGGTTTGCCTCTCTCAGCGCCTCATCGATATCTGCACGTCTCCGACATCTACATAGACTTTGCTTCGACTTCATCCTTCTGACTCGCATATCTTCGACTTGATCACCCATTCAAGTGCTTGGCTACAATGACTTCCGCAAATGATCATCATCAAGTGTCTACGCCATGAGGCTCCGGGTTGCCGCTGCGTCACCCTCTCGGGCTTCAGTGCCACCGCTCGTGGTCCACCTCTATTAGTTGTTGCAGTGCTGAGAGGTGCCCTCCTCAGCATGACTTCATCACCGATGGACTTCTCGCCGCTGCATTGACATGGAGCTACAACTGTGTCATCCCTTTGGACCACAGCGTCACCGCTCTCGTCGTCTCCATCGCCGCCCGCACATCGACATCCTCGTCGTCTGCACTGGTGATCTTCAGCTGCTAGGTTCTTCTTTGTCTACTTCGAGCATCATCGCCGCGTCTCCACGCTGCCATCATCACTGCTCTAGGGCGGTGGTCCAGCTACCTCTACATGGCTACCGACATCGCCGTCCAAGCCGTTGGTCCCACTACTTCATCTTCATCTCCGTCCAGAATGCCTCATTGGCAGCGTCGTCGTATCTTCCTCGACTACAATTTGCTCTTCTCCGACAAGTGCGTGTTGCTCAATCAATTCTCTCTCTTCACTGCTCTCGCGCCACGATCATCTCGGAGGCCTTCTCTGCTAGTCTCCTCTGATATTGCCAAAGATTCATGGTGGTCTCCTACCTCGCCCGTGCGGTATTGACAACATCATTGCGCGTGTTTGTCCTCCCGGGTCTGGCAAACCCGGCGGAACGTCTCGTCCTCCACGGTTCGGCAACATCGACTCTTCGGTGTCATCTTCCTTAACGACCACCGCATTCTCGTCACCGTCATCATCTTTAGTTCGTCCTCGCTCACGACTACTCTATGGTGCCCCATGCACGCCGTGCGGCTCGGCTACCTCGACATCAGCTTTCCGATTTCGGCTACATCGATCATGGCTACTCTACGCACGGCTTCATCGACCACGGCTCCCTCACAACCTTCGTTTTGGCTACGTCGACTATGGCACAAAGGGCTATGATATGTATTGAGTACTCTCGTCGGTTTTTTCTCTAGTCTAAGCGTTCACACTGCTCACGCTCGGACCGTGGGGAGATATTAGAGTATATATGGTAGTTCTAGAAATAATAGGATATAATTGATTTGATTAGAGTCTTTCCTTATCTCTAGTACCTTTCTAATCTTTACCCGTGTAATCTCTATATACCAGCCTACGAGGCTCAATACAAATATTCATGTTACGCAGTATTCCTCTCTTTCTATACTATTCAACAGCATGATCCATCTCTTTCATCCTGTACATCAGCTTCACTAGATTAATTGGCACATCATCTGACTTCTTGAATTGATTGCGCAATTGAGTTATGTAACCAAAGTGTATACTTTGAAAATTTTGACACGGTTAAGGTACGTAGCCGGTGACGTTAGGTTGGATAGATTTTTCTAGAGCTACCTCTGACCGGTCTCTGCAGATGTAGGGCCCACACACAAATAAATAAACTTTGAATTGAAAGAAATGTGTCAATAACGGACAAAACTTCTACGAGATAAATAGGTAAAGGACGATGCAATATATATGTAAAAACATATCGTAAGTATGAGGCTTTTTCTACTATGGCCCTTTTTTTTTGTGTGTGCGGTGCTTTATATACAGTTCAAATTGTTGAAGCAACATTTACTGTCATGGATTATGTCAACAGAGATGTCAGTACATAATATAAGCTTTAATGAAATACTCTCTCCGGTCACAAATAATAAGTGTCACTTTAGAATCAGTGTAGTCAACAAGAGTTAACTTTGACTATCTTTGTTTTGAATACATCACTTGTGTATTGGCATAGCCAAACTTTTAAAAACAATAACTTTCATAATATAATATTAGTTTACACACAATTCGTTTTGGATTTATACAAATGAATTAAGTGATCAAATTAAGTTATCTCCTGATGACTTTGCAAAGTTTAAAACAACACTTATTTATGATTGATTGGAGGGATCAATTAATTACTCATTCTCCATTCTTACCGATCGAGCGTCATGAGTGACAGAGGTTTGGTCATTCAAACTGTAAACCTCATCTATTTAAACCCAATCGCGAGTGCTAAGCTTGCACTCCCCCAGCTTGAACTTAGAGGTGGGTTGCTTAGCCTGGTTTTACAAGAATCTAAACCAGCAATGGATGGAGGAGGCGTCGATGGCTATGAGATGGAGATGGTGAGGAACAGGAAGGTGGTGCTAAGGAGGTACGTGACGGCTGGGTACCCTACAGTAGATGATATGGAGGTGGTATCCTCCACCATGATGCCACGCGTGCCTCTTGGAACAATGGCACCAGCGGTGATGGTGAAGAACATCTACCTTTCATGCGACCCGTGGATGCGCGGTCGTATGACTAAGCACGACGATGCTACCGCGGAGATAGCCGAAGACTTCGTGTTAGGAGAGGTACATAGATAAGTAATTGTTCTTGTCAAAAATTAATAAATTCTCCTATATATATAACACCTTTATAAAACTTTTGAAATCTTTTTTTGGTACATAAAAGATAAAAAATTGTAAGCATAGATTTGTATCGTAAAATATTTTTATAATCCTATAAGCTTATCTGAATAAAACTTATGATCCAAACCACACATGAAAAATACAAAGAAGTCAAAAAGTTATATACAATGATAGTAGTGAACCTAGGGTTCACGGTTTTGGAAACCACCAAAATTTCATAATTTTCGTGAATTTCAGACTTTTGTTACATGAAATTATTTGAAATTTTAACAAACTCCTACTTAATTCAAATATATTTTCAGAAAATATCACATAAATTTGGAAAACCCTAAAATTTCGGTCGAGATGGTTATTGCTTGCTAGGAGGTCAGAAATTACTGAAATTTCAATCCCTGGGTGAAACTCGCCTTTTTAAAAAAGAGGGGGGGGGGTACAGTGGCTTCTACATGAAGACTTTGCACTGACTTTGTTATATTATTTTGAGAGAAAAATTGGGCTGACTTGTGCTGGTGATGGTGGGATTGACAGGCCATGGTTAATTTCGGTGTGAGCAAGGTGGTCGACTCAACGCACCCGGTGTTCGCTGCTGGCGACCTCGTGTGGGGACTGTGTGGTTGGGAGGAGTACAGCCTCATCACCCAACCGGAGACACTGCACAAGATCAACCATCCTGATCTACCACTCTCCTACTACACCGGTGTTCTCGGTGAGTCAATTCTTGTGCATGGACGGACACATCAGTTCTCGGTAGACAAGAAGATCGGTTTGGTTACATCTTTTCTCTTTTCTTTGTACTAATTTCAGATGATATGTGGTGTTAATTGACCATGTAGGTGTGACTGGTCTAACAGCATATGCCGCATTCTTTGAGGTCGGCAAGCCCAAGAAAGGAGAGACCGTCTTTGTGTCGGCGGCATCTGGTGCTGTCGGCCAGATTGTTGGGCAGCTTGCAAAGATTGCCGGCTGCTATGTGGTTGGAAGCGCTGGCTCCGACGAGAAGGTCACCCTTCTCAAGACCAAGTTTGGCTTTCACGATGCATTCAACTACAAGAAAGAGAGCAATGATCTTACCGGTGCTCTCCGGCGGTGCTTCCCAGATGGAATAGACATCTACTTTGACAATGTCGGCGGTGCGACGCTGGATGCGGCGCTGGTCAACATGCGGCGTGGTGGTCGAGTGGTGGTGTGTGGGATGATTTCACAGTACAACCTGCAGGAGCCCGAGGGGGTGCACAACGTGATACAGATCCTATCCAAGACCATCCGGGTGGAGGGATTTGCCGTATTCAACCACTTCGGCTTATACCCGATGTTTGAGGATGAGATGGCTAGGTACCTAAAGGAAGGTAAGGTGACCGTCCTGCAGGATGTTGTCAAGGGCATCGAGAAGGCATCGGAGGCTCTCATTGGTATGTTTTCTGGGAGGAATGTGGGCAAGTTGTTGGTTGCTGTTGCAGATGAATGACTCTAGTTAATTAATAATAGGCAGTTATAGTACTGTTATAGAATAAGATGCAGGACAATATTTCCAATTCAGTTCATATATAGCAAATGTTGTAAACCCACTTTATACTCATAATCTTATATATATCACAGTGCAAATTTCAGGTTCTAGTTTAAATTCCATTATAACACTCATATTTGAATATCAAGGACCAGCGACGTTACGTGCGGCTCCTTCTGGCCCCCTCCTCCACCTCTGGTGTCCTCGACGAACATGAGGCAGAAGGGAGGGAGGGGTGTCTCTTGTCCGTTTGCAATATATTTTTAGCATTTTAATAAAGTGTTTAGAAATCAATATAATAAGTCAGGTTAGGTTTTCTTTCCATGGTGTTTATGAATTCAGGTTTGTTTAGAGCCTTTTGCATTTTCTATCTCTTTGTTGGTGGCTACTTCATTCGCGAGGTCTCCAACAAAGGCCTATAAAGTCTTGTCTACCAAGTTGTCGATCAAATCAGCATCGCTGGATTTGGTGTCCAGGTGACCAACTCTGTTGGTGGCATCGGTTGCCTACTCTGTTAGAGGGACGGAGATGGTGATCTATACTTGTTCATATGCTTTTATGTGTGCCGGAGTTCATCAGCATTGTGGCTGTGCTCGTCTGTTTGCATTTCCTACGACATTCCAAGATGTGGAGTCTTTTTTTTTTACCGAATTTTATGCTGGGTAAACCAAACTGATCTATTCTCAATCTTTTATTTAATATAATCACCCCTAGTGGCGTATCTAGGATTTATGGTCTGGGTGATCTGACTTAGAGAAAAAAATTCTATACACTGCAAATGTGATGACGCTAATATATACAATACAAGTATAGAGGATAAAATAAACCCAAAAATGCACAATTCACAAGAGTTCAAACTGAAAAATTGAAAAAGGAGCACAAGGAGAAGACCTAAATACCTACCACTGCTGGCCACAGCCCTGCTCGTCGCCGTTGCCAGCCGACGCACCGCATCATCAGCGCTGCCACGCAGGTCGCTGCATGCCCCACGCCGGCCGCGGGCTGCCGGTGTTGTTGCGGTGCTGAGCACCTGAGGCCGGAGATAGAGAAAGAGAGGCGGAGTTGCGGACTCGCAGTCGCTGCACACACCAATCGTGCAAGGTAGGTAGCCGGGAGAGTAGAGTGGAGAGCCGGAGAACGGGAGAAGCCAGAAGCCATCAAGCGAAGTTGACAATGAGTATTCACACCGTTCTTGTGGCGGAAAAGAATTGATGCTAGACATTGTGCCGCGTTAAGTTTGATTCTTTCGGCTGTGTATTTCTTACGCCCTCTGTCCCAAAACAAGTTAACCTAGCTGTTGGTATCTTTTTTTGGTAAGAAGACAATCACGATCGAGGCACCTAAACGCCTTGCGGTGATATGGAGTCGCCAACCACCCCAACCTAGCAAAAAGCTAGACCAAGATGGGTTTTGATAAATTAAACCGGCTAACGAAGCCAATTTAGATAGAATGATGGATAACTACCCGTCTCGTGTGCAAATGAAAGGTTTACGGGACAAACCCACAAAGGATTTCGCACTGTCGCAGCGAAGGTGGACAATTTACGGTGCAAATCGACAAAGATGGACGAACTAAACTAGAAACATGTGAAAAGTAGATGCAATATTTAAAAAAGCGATTCAATAGCTTGTATGTAGATTGTGGGTTGTATATTACAATTGAACCGGCCTTGTCCCTTATATAGAGGTTGGTCTTTCCTCCTACAGGTCCTCCTCCATGTCCAACTCGGAGTAGAAACCAAAGGAAACCCGAAACATACATTTTCGAGCAAGGAAATCCAAGACCCGACGAAAACAGACTCAGGCTCGGACTCTGCCAGTCTGACCAGCCACATGTCGCCGGTCAGACCGGCCACATGCCGCCGGTCCGACCGGCCCTTAAGCTGCGGTCTAACCGGCCCATACTCAGCGGTCAGACCGGCCCTGTGGGGGAAATCGATGACTTTCCCAAATCTTGACAAATTTCCTTATTTTGAACCTAGGTGCCAAATTTGGGTGTAAACACTAGCTAGTACGGGATGTGGCATATCTTAGCACTATAAGTATCAACAATACCTGTCAAGATTCATAGTACTGGGATATGTTAAATCTCGTACCAACTTAACTTATATTTTGTAATGGAGGAAGTACTTTCCTTTTCTCTTTATTTTTTTTTTTACAAAATCTATACCTTGATGGGCCTTGGGCGGGAATTTTTTGGTTGTCCGGGGACCTACAATCCGCCTATGATCACCTCTAGTTTCGCCAAAAAAAAATAATAATATTCACGTGGGTGGACTTATTCCCCCCCCCCCCCCCCCGCCCAACAAAAAAAAAAGAAGAAAAGGGCCAAGCCCAGGAATTGCGCCACAATTATAATTCAATTACACCGTAACTACACTATGACTATATTATAACTTTTATATAACATATTCAATCAAGATGCCATCCACCTGTTCTCCAAATGTAAACATGTGAAGCTAGCATGGCAAACTCTGAACCTTCAATCACTTGGAGGAAATCTTGCGCTACAGTCAAAAGGAAAAAGGAGTCATGGAGACCATTTGTGTGAAATACGAGAAACAGAGAAGACGAAGGTGATGCTGCTTTTGTGGCACGATGGAATGAAAGAAATCGAGTCAGGGATGGTGAAGGAGGTCCCCCAGCCGAGTTAGCATACATAGTTGCGGCACAAGCGGATGAATGGGTGGCGTTGTCGACAAAAGACAATAATGAATAGGGTTACAGGGGCAACAAATTAACGACAACGACGTGGAAGAAGCCCGGGGCAGATGTCCTGAAGGTTAATTAACTCTGATGGAGCTTTTGATGAGGTTGGGGGTTTGTCATCAGAAATCACCAGGGAGAGGTGGTGACGGCAGGGGCAGGTAAACTTTAGCATATGATGGATGCTTTCCAAACTGAAGTATTGGCAAGAATGAAGGAGACTAAATCTGCAAGTGAAATGGGAAACAAAAGTGATAGTTGAGACACGCTCAATTCTTTTGAAGATAATTAACGGTGGAAGGCTCATCCTTCAATCTCTTGCCAATGGGTGTCATATATGAACTCCAAAGGGAGATTAGAAGCGGGTTTTTTTTTCTGATTTTTCAATTGTATATTGTCCCGGGGACAATGTCCCCGTTCTTGAAATTGTGTGGCGCATGCTCGGGCGGCATTAGGATGTAAGTGCTCTCAGCTCTCCTGGGATGGCATGTCGGAAGGCATAGAGCCTGGTGACAAGCGATTTAGCTGACTCTATAAGTTAATGGAAAGTTTTTTTTTCCAAAAAGTATATTAAAAAATTGCATGTTAGTAATTATGATATAGTTACAGTATAATCATACTATAGTTACCATGCAATTACATTATAATTACTTTAAAACTATAATTATATTAAATTCAAAAGTTCTTTTACCTAAAAAACTTAGTTACTACAGTTTTTTAGGAATTCCCAATTTTAAATTAAATTCTTTCGATACGATAGATATATATATATAGTAATATAACAAATGACACCGTTTTTTCTATTTTGGTTTACTATCTGATATATATATATATAGTATGTTTGATAAAGAAAATAAATAATTTACTAGCTTTCCTATTGCCTACAGGGGAGCGTATCCTATGCACACAGGCTCTCGCGTCTACACACCGTGTGCACCAACTAAAAATTATCACAAAAAATTCTAGGAAAATTCATACATGTACTTTCAATAGTATTACATCTACGTGCAAAGTCACATCTTCAAATTCATTCTACATAGAGAATAACAAAAAAGATAAAATTCTGACAAAATTGCAACCTTAAAACTGTCAGATTTTTTGTTTTTTTTATTACGGCTAAAATATAATGAATTTGACGTTAAGATTTTAACCCTAGGTGTAATACAATTGAAAGTATGTGTATTATTTTTTCTAGATTTTTTGGTGACATTTTTTAGTTGGTGTGCACGTATGTACACGTGAGGGCCTGTGTGCATAGGATATGTTGCCTTCCTACAGTGCCCAAAGTTGATAAGTATATGTGGGTTGTCCATTCTTCTGGATTCAACAAAGGATTTGTCATATTCCATACTTATAAATAAAGAGCATATGGACAGCTTTTCAAGTTTGGTGAAATGCTAGGCAGCTGAAATTTGAGAAGTGCTCTTGTATAATGGGATTCAAGTCCTCTTAAGAAATGACTACAGGGATGCGCGCGATTGTTCGTTAGTCTTAACCTTAACCGTAACTAGAGACCCTCTATACGAATTTTCTATATATATGTCAACAAATTTTACTCACAAATTTGTCAAATGTAAATATATTATAGTGCAACTAGTACGATTAATAACATTGTAACTAGACGATTCAATCATGTGACCTCTCTTCCCTAGAGCAGCACGCGCTACCACAGGGTTTATAACAATTACATACAGTTGAGTTATATTACAATTACGAGTTAAAATGTAATTATATTACAATTATTTGTACTTAGCAAATTATTAGAAGAAAAACTATCGATAGATGTAATATAGTCCCCTGCTTATATGTACAACAATTGAAGTTTCGAAAATTCAGATATGCTGTTGCGCCGGCCGCAGGTACTAAAAGGCCCTTTACAAAAAACGGCTAGCGGGAGCACCACACTCATAAAGGCATTGCCGTACATGTTTATCCCATCTTTCCAAACTGAAAAAATGTGAGTAAAACAGACACGACAAATCAATTATTTACCAGCAAGTGACCATATATATGTCACATTCTGAAACCGATCAACTAGATCATCAATTAATTTAGACCCTCGTGAAAAGTTCTGGCATTTCACATCGGATATGCGGACACACATTTAAAGTAGAGTTAATTACACTTTGGTCCACCTTTTATTACCAAAATTTTACTTTGGGCTATCCTCTAGCTCATATTTTCACTTTGGACCAGGTAAGATTACCTTTGGTGCACTTTGGACCACCTTCTTTAGCTGTATTTACTCTATAATGTTGTAAAAAATTACCTACGTAAGTTGGAAAAGATTACCGGGTTACGGGTTGTTGATATGTTTAAAGTTGGAAAAGTCTTTTATGTATTCCTAAAAAGTTTATGGGATGGTCCAAAGTGAAAGAAAGGTAAAGTAACCTAGCCCAAAGTGAATAAATATGTTAAAGGGAGGTCCAAAGTGAAACTTTGGTAATAAAAAATGGTCCTAAACGCAATTTACTCTTTAAAGTATTAAACGTGGACTAATTAACAATAAAACAAATTATAGATTATGCCTGTAAACGGTAAGACGATTTTATTAAGTCTAATTAATCTATCGTTAGCAAATGTTTACTGTAGCACAATATTGTCAAATCATGTAGCAATTAGGCTTAAAAGATCCGTCTCATAATTTACACGCAATCTGCGTAATTAGTTTTTTTTTCTATATTTAATACTCCATGCATATGTCCAAATATTTGAGGTTACAGGATGAAAAGTTTTTGCGTTGGAACGAAACATGGCCTTAACCGCAACAAGTACTCCGATCTAATCAATCCGCCATGCATGATCTGATCAATCCCCCAGCAAGAAAACCAACCAATCATGTAACATGCACAAGGTAGCCTCCGCTTTAATTCCTTCCCTTTTTTTCTTCTCCCCAAAACTTATCCGGCCATGCATATGATCATGATCGCCAACCGCCAAAAAGTTTGTTTCTAACTTCCCGCCATCTCCCACCTCTCCCGCCATCTATCTCTGACCTCTCCTCTCCACATGCTCATCGATCAGCTTCCCTTTCACTGCTCAAATGGCGTTTTGCCGCCCCACGCTACAACTCTTATCATATCTTCGCCTATATATATCGCTCAAGTTCCAGTTTCGTTTCAGCTCATTGAACTGAATAAAGTCGGTGTGCTATAGCTACCATTCCCCCGGACCTGTGTGTTGGCGCTGTCGGTATCTGGGTGGTGATATATTTTTTCTTTTTTTTTTTACGATCTTTCTAGAGTTGTAATCTTGTAATTTTTTTTCTGCTCTATCAATAGAACTTCGCATTTCCAAAAAAGTTCATTTCAGCTCACTCAACTGAATAAAGTCAGCTAGCTTGTATTTTAGGTGAAAACCGTGCGAAATGCTGAGGTGCTTCCTGGTCGCGGCGGCGGCGGTGGCGTTGGCTGCGGCGGCGGCAGCGCCGGCGAGGGCTATCCCGTTCACGGAGAGCGACCTCTCGTCGGAGGAGAGCCTGCGGGCGCTGTACGAGCGGTGGCGGAGCCGGTACACCGTGTCGCGGCCGGCAGCATCAGGAGGCGTTGGCAACGACGACGGCGAGGCTCGCCGGCGGTTCAACGTGTTCGTGGAGAACGCGAGGTACATCCACGAGGCGAACAGGAGGGGCGGCCGGCCGTTCAGGCTGGCGCTGAACAAGTTCGCCGACATGACGACGGACGAGTTCCGCCGCACCTACGCGGGCTCCAGGGCGCGCCACCACCGCAGCCTGAGCGGCGGCCGCGGCGGCGAGGGGGGCTCCTTCCGGTACGGCGGAGACGACGAGGACAACCTGCCGCCCGCGGTCGACTGGCGCGAGCGCGGCGCCGTCACCGGCATCAAGGATCAAGGCCAATGCGGTAAAAAAGCGTGAACATTTTTTTCTCGTTCTAAAAAGCATATAACATTTCTATGGAAAAAGCCAAATGCAGTCAAAAAAACATATGGATAGATATAGTACAAATTATGCAAAATCATTAGATTATTACGGCACATTATTTTCTAACAGGATTTAAAATTTCGGTTTCCGAAATTTTGGAATCCCTGTTAACACGAAATTTTTGGATTTTTTTCTAATTATTCTTAAATTTAGTCAAAAACTCAAAATATATTTAAATTCAGTTAGATTTTTAAATAATTTCTTGCATAAGTGAAAATACGATTTTTTTTTCAAAATGGTTTTTTACTGTTGGCTACACTTTTTTCTCAGAATATTTTATCTATCCATATAATTAAGCATATAGTTTATGGCAAAAGATCTTATATTTACTTCGAAAATAATTAACTATTTGCCACTCTTACGAGTGGCGATAAAGGATTTGCCACTGAACCCACATGTCATAGACACATGAGAGCCACATGTCATATATAACAAGTGACAAATCCTTAATGGCCACATCTCAAAAGTGGCACAAAGTTAAATGTCCCATTTACTTCGTGCACGTGTGTGCTAGTCACTCGGCTCTTATTGGTGTGATTTTAAGGGAGCTGCTGGGCGTTCTCGACGGTGGCGGCGGTGGAGGGAGTGAACAAGATCAAGACGGGGAGGTTGGTGACGCTGTCGGAGCAGGAGCTGGTGGACTGCGACACCGGTGATAACCAGGGCTGCGACGGCGGGCTCATGGATTACGCGTTCCAGTTCATCAAGAGGAACGGAGGGATCACCACCGAGTCCAACTACCCATATAGAGCGGAGCAGGGGAGGTGTAACAAGGCAAAGGTAATTGCACGGTGAAATCTCATGAAAAATTATATTTATGTTAACTATACTAAAAAAAATCAATGTTGAATTTGAAGAAAAAAAATAACTTAATTTTTGCGCAAAGCGTTCGGAGGAAACATAAATGTTTATCATGAAAAAAGATCTGCTCCGAGTAAAGAAAGATGCATGGTTAATAAACACTTGTTTTAGGACTAAAATGAAGTTAGTCTGAATACAAACTGAAAATTTGCCATCTGGTGTTTATGTTGCAGGCAAGCTCTCACGATGTAACGATTGATGGCTACGAGGACGTTCCTGCCAATGACGAGTCGGCTCTACAGAAAGCAGTCGCAAACCAGCCTGTGGCTGTTGCAGTAGAGGCTAGCGGCCAAGATTTCCAGTTCTATTCGGAGGTAATTAACAACATGACCAACAACCTAGCTACACGATATGTCTGAAATTAATCAACAGTTCAACACATGATCTACACATATTCAGTGTGCGTGTGTCTAATTATACTCAAAGATACTAATACCATCATATATATATCACTTGGGAATAATCAAACTAGGGTGTCTTCACCGGAGAATGCGGCACGGATCTCGACCATGGTGTTGCCGCTGTCGGTTACGGTATAACTCGAGACGGCACCAAGTACTGGATCGTCAAGAACTCGTGGGGCGAGGATTGGGGCGAGAGAGGGTACATCAGAATGCAGCGTGGTGTGTCGTCAGACTCGAATGGGCTGTGTGGCATCGCGATGGAGGCTTCTTACCCTGTCAAATCAGGAGCACGCAATGCTGCTGCAAGTAACAGAGTGGTTAAAGACGAGATGTGAGCCTGTGATCGATGGAGGGATATGATATGGATATGATCGATGCTTTATGTGTGCTTCGCTGAAAGTAGTGCTAGCTAAGCTTTCGTTGTCAACTGGATTTAATCTTCTACTGTTCACGGTTGTACTGTACGCCAGGTGTCAAATCAGAAGTTAGGTAAAATAAATTCAAAGAGGAGCATGACTAACATAATGTGCTCAACTGGATTGCTGAAAAATTTGCTCAAATCGACATTACTGGGAAAATATTTTTTGCAGACAAGGTGCACCTATCTTTTCAACGGGTACTCCCTCCGTTTCAAAATGTTTGACACCATTGACTTTTTAGTACATGTTTGACCGTTCGTCTTATTCAAAAACTTTTGTGAAATATGTAAAATTATAGGCCTATATAAAAATATATTTAACAATGAATCAAATAATAGAAAAAGAATTAATAATTACTTAAATTTTTTTAATTAGACGAACGGTCAAACATGTACTAAAAAGTCAACGGTGTCAAACATTTCAAAACGGAGGGAGTATATTTTTGCCACCATCGGTCCTCCTGTAGAATGTGCCGGGGGAGGGGAGGAGGGCAAGATGGCCATCCATCTGCGAAGACCAATCTTCTTAGGTAGACGACATAATGCGCCGCCTGAGAAGATACATTTTGCACAGGAGGAGCACTTAAGGCGTCCTACCTGTGATACTACTCCATTTTCCAAGGCAGGCCTCTTAAAGCTTCACATACGAAGATGTACCTTCTCAGGTGGCATCTTAAGTTATCTGCTTGGGAAGATGGCTCTATATAATCTTCTTCCTCCCTGAGCCGTACACAATTCATACGATATTTCTTCGGTGGATTTTTCTACAGTTATTAGATCCATGCATTCCCTCTCTTCTTACGATTTTATTTTTATTTTTAGGCCTTAATAGTAGTGAAAGCACCATGTGCATATAATCTTTTTTTTTCAGCTATGATTGTGGCGGATCTATGTATACACCTTGATGGCATGTTGTCCTCTCATCCCTTGTTCTTAAATGTGATGCTTTCATTAGCCAAAATATATGTATATTGCAACTTTTCCAATCACCTAGATATAGATCTAGAGGAGAGAGAGAGAGAGAGAAATATATATTGTCCACACTTCCCACATTGTAGAAAAAATATATCTATGTTAAATTTTTAGATCACCATCCCCTAATTATTTATATTTCTCTTGCCCATAGCGAGCAAAGTTTAATTTGTTTTTAATTTACTTTTTAAATATAATTTTAAATGAAATATTTCCATAGTTATAGACAAACAAATGATGTATCATATGTCGAGGTATTTGCCGTTATATATGATCAAGTATCTAAATATATCGATATTGCCAAGGCGCACGCTTACAGCAACAATACAACAAAGATACGTTATGCATGTGCTGACTGTAAGAATGAAAAAGTATGGGTAGACAATACGAGAGTAATTGGCCACTTGGTGATGCGTGGATTTATGATGGGTTACTGTTGACGGTCCTTAAGTACCAAATCCGACCGTCAAATCCTGCATAAAAGCGAATGAAGGAATGTAAAATAAAATACCAAACTTTGAGATAGTGGTTATTATTAACCATTTCCAATAGTCATGGTGAATATTTGTTTATGGACTAAAACCACGTGTAGATGAATTGGAGGGCACACAAACCATAGCAAAACCGATATATTTGAGGTCAACCCGCGTGTAGATGAATTGGAGGGCACACAAACCATAGCACCTTCATGAGGGCCCACAGGACAATGACTCGGGTGATAACAGGGGAGACAGGTGGCGAAGCGGAACCACCACAGTGATTGATCGCCCCCATCTTTCACCTGTCGCTTCCAGATGCCTTCCCAATGATGGTTATGGTGGTTTCCTCGGTGGTTACCAATTTAAGCCACTATCATTGGGAGCTATAAAAGGAGGAAAAGCTTTCACTCACAACACACAACAAGTGGAATACAACTCACACATTCAGACTACTCTCTAGTAGAGTTAGAATATATGAAGAGAGTAAGCGGAAGCTCCGAAAAGAGTGCCCCAAATGTCGGAGTTCTCTCCGGGAGTTTTTGAGGAGTGACAGAAATGTCGGCATTCTTCCAGGGGAGTTCCAGAGGAGTACCGAAGATGTCGGCACTCTCTTCAATTTTGTATCTTGATAGATACTTATTTTATAAGTAAGTATTCGTGATCTCCTTTAGTATTTACTTTTCGTATTAAGTAAGATATATTCTCATCGTTGCGAGTCATCACTCTGCTTAGGTATTGTATCTTAATCTTCTAGTGTGACATCGATATTAGGGTAGTAATCAATAGCATAGACGCGAAGTCTATGTTGGATGTTACATTTGTTAGTCGTGTGCTCCACGTGTTGTAGAGGAAGGCGGCAGGTGACGACAGCCCTGTCCATCATTCATAATCCTCTATGTTCGGATACATCATAGAGCTGTAGGCTGGAGTCTCGTCGGTAGACCAGGGTTAAGCCGGTGCCCGAAGTAAATGATAGAGTTTTATCTTAACGTAATTAAGGCAACTAACCCATAGGAGTGATCTCTATCCCAAGCCTACCATTTAGTTATTATCCTTAGAAGAATCATGTTTTTAGATTATACATACACGTTCCCTGTGGATACAATACCCTAAAATACTCTTGAGTAAAAGCTACAACGGTATTTGTGCACTTGCAGATTATCTCATGTTCGTAATTAATACCAATAGTTACACGATATGGATCAATCATGGCGAGCAAAAAGTGGATCTCGATGACAAAGAAGATCGATCGGATGTTGATCACATGGATTCTGTTGATGGTGATAGTTGTGATGATAATACCATTGATTTAGTGATGGTGTCCCGTGGATGTGTATTTTAGACGGGAAAAGCACTATAGGTTTCTCTTTTAGTATTTCCGACACCTATAGTGCTGACATATATATTTGTTTTTGTAGTAGTAGTAGTTCAATGCGGGCCACTCTAGGTTAAGATGAGGATACATTATGAAAAAGAAGTTCGTACCGAATCTCCATTGGCATCTCCATCCTCCCACGTGTCCTCGTGTTCCGCATCTGTTCATTGTTGTGCCGAACAGAAGAAAGGGAGCCGTACATTGTATAGACTTATATCTACTACTACTCACCTCAACGGTTTAGTTGGCAACATTGGTCTGATGATAAGCGTTACCCCTCAGCTGATTGTCGATCCTCAGCCGAATGCCGATATAGCCTGAGATCAGCTACTCGGTGTTTCTCCTAGGGCGAATGCCGATATACCCTGACAATTTTTTGACCAAACAATATAGCCTGAGATAGGTACTTAAGGTTTACCACGATACAGATTGGATCGATAAGGGGAAAAAATGTACACGGTGAGGCTGTGAGCAACAGATTAGATGGCCTGAAAAAAAGGCCCATAATTATAGCTAGTACATCGGCTGGATGGTTAAGATAAATCGATCTAGTTAAGCACCGGTTAGATCTTTCTATGTCAAAAAATAAACTCTTTGATCTTTCTAATTAACGTTGGAACTCGTCATAAAAATAATATAGATATAGATAGATAGCTAGCTATCTAGATAGATAGATAGATAGTGGACGTGACTACACAGTTAGTGATAGCTGGTTTGTCTAAACCAGCTATCACTCCACCTATAAGAGACTCTATCTACCTATACTTTAAATAAAATTTTCTCTTAAACTACTCATCCGATCTACGATCCGATTACACCGTTGTATTCGTAACAATTAAATCTTTATAACAAGATCTCACATGATTATATTTTGATAAAAAATTATAAATTACTTTTATAATAAATCTAAATTACTTTTAGATTTCACTAAATTACTTCTTCGACATATAAAAGTAAATTCAATAAAGCTTAAAAGTAATTTACATATATTATAGAAGTAACTTGTAACAAAAAGAAAGTAACTTTAATGAATTTACTTCTAATATCGTGACAAAGTTACTTCCGTTTTGTTTTAAGATACTTTTATGATACATGTTAATACCTTTTAGACTTTATTGAATTTACTTTTATATGTCTAAGAAGTAACTTAGTCAAATCTAAATGTAACTTTTATATATATATATATATATATGATAAAAGTAACTTACGTATATAATAAAAGTAATTTATAAATATAAATATTTTTTCATCGTAATATAATCATGTAAGATCTTGTTGTGAAGATTTAATTGTAACGAACACAATAGTGCAATCAGATTGTAGATCGGATAAGTAATTTGAGAGAGAACTTTAATTACAAGAAGGAATAAAAAGACATGCATGTCTAAGACGAAAAACAAACATACACGTCAGCACGTGTAGCAGTATTTCTTTTCATAATTCATTCGTCGCTGGTTAACACTAAACCGAGAAGCCTCTCAGTTTAGATTTTGCCATAGACAGAGATGTCCGACCAGCTGAGCAATCTCAAACTGTTATAATGAATGTATCATGATCTGACGATGCAGCGTTTTCTTCTTTTCTCTTATTAATATGGTAATATCTAGTCCTATGTAATGAACATGGTGTGTTTCTTTTGAATTGTCTTAATAATATAACTATGGGATTTTCCCACGCAATGTTGCACAGGGTAGTTAATTGGATTTGTTGTACAGCTCTTGCCTCTTTTTTTCTATATATAATTGTATTTTGTATACAATAGATATCCAAAGTAGGATAAGATTTAAGATAGAACATTTTTTTTCTATGTGATGTATACAACCGTTACTATCAATCCACACGTTATAGTTTGGTGTACTATGATCTAACTGTTTAGATTTTAATTTTTCATTCGATTAATGTTAGAATTTCTAGCCTCCACAACGATTGTGCTATTTCTTTTTCAAGTTGTCTTGATAATATACTTCCTCCATCCCAAAATGTTTGACGCCGTTGACTTTTTTAAAAATGTTTGACCGTTCGTCTTATTCAAAAAATTTAAGTCTTATCATTTGATTTAATGTTAAATATAGTTTTATGTATATATATAGTTTTACACATTTCACAAAAGTTTTTGAATAAGACAAATAGTTAAACATGTTTAAAAAAGTCAACGGCATCAAACATTTAGGGAAGGAGGGAGTAACAAATTAGTAAGATAGATAGATAGATAGATAATTTGGCACTAGAAATCTTAATCACACACTTTTATTTATGAAAAGATGGATATCACGATGCCAGGCTGATCAATTTTAATATTATTAGTCCATCCTCTAGCTTCAAACTCCATTAGCCAGGATAGGCTTCGACCAATCACACCAAAACCTGACAGAAAAAATAACATGATTAATTTCTACTATAGTAGGTTATCAGCACTCACCAGAGCACCAGAGAGAGTAGAGTACTCATATACCAAAGGTTATGAGCAATTTGATGACTTTTTTACCTGGCGATGAGGAGGAGGAGGCGGACGAGATGGCACCGGCGCGCAGAGATCACTGAGACGCAGGATCATTCGTTCACTGTACAGCTTCACCCTCTGCTTGTCCAATCCAATTAGGAAATACACACAGTGCATGTCCCTGTCCCGCACCTTCCTCACCGCCTCGCAACAGGGACTGTTTGGGGTACACAAAAATGTGGGAACTGGACGCTGCACCCTGATGAACTTCTCGCATTTCCTCACGATCTCTATCATGTTTGCATGGGTACATATTGGGTTCTTACCAATCACTGGGTGGGGAGAAATTACTGCACACACTAGTAGGAGGAGAATGACACCTTTCATGGACAACATCTTTAACACTGCAAATCTATCAGATGGTGATAGACTGAGGTGATGAAGGACATAAGTAACCAGAGATCTCTCTCTATATATATATATATGTGAAACTCAGTCAGAAGAAATTAAATTTGTATAATGAAGCAGATATGTAGTGATAGATGGATGCTCCTATAAATGTGGGTTGGGCAATAAAATCATCAAGGTGCTACAATTTATGACAAGTTGTATATATAGCTAGCACTATTTATATGTTAATCTGCATTATTTAGGATATCCATTCTTGGCTTTGAGATGTCTATTTAAGTCGAGTATATCCATGTATGAGGCTTCCTGGAATTAATCATCGCAGCTCATTTTTTTAAAAGAAAATACTCATTCAATTAATATGTTGGATTAAAATAAGGTAATAAGTACTCATTGGTTTCGACTCATTAATGAGGCATGCTCATAATTATCAGAGGGTGGATGTTTCAATAAATGAGAGTATATCTTCATTCTCACGCATTTATGAATGCATATCCTTTCGTCCAATATACATCATGTTGATGTGCAAGAAGCTCACTGGAATTAATAAAGCTCCTAATTTCAAAAACATTCCGTTGGACGTGCTAACCTGAATTTTACATTAGCTAACTCTTGTTTGGTAGATTGGATTCGCTAGATTGCATTGTTCTATTGATATTTGATGTTCTTTAGGGAGCTCCGTGTCTACCTTATATAGATTAGAGGGGCAATTTTACAAAGTGGAAAACATAGCCGAATAGGACTTCTATTTCCTAATCTATGGATGGTAATATTCAGTAGAGTCTTAGGATACAAGACAACATGCACTACTAAAAAAAGATGATTGACACCAGTTGGGAATCAACCATAGATAGCGAATGTCCCAACTGGCACCCAACAGGCAGAACTAATGACTTCAGTTGTTAGTGTCAGTTGTAGAACTGACACCTATAAAACATACTGATATCGATTTTTGGATAAATTCGGCACTTATATAGTATTATGGGTGTTGGTTCTACAACCAATTGCCACGTGGCTGTCTATATAGATGCAGATGCTTTATAACATCTAGCACCAATAATTGTATATATGTGCCGATTGTTGACCGGCCTAGACACGTGTCAATAACTTTAGGTTCCGGTATGTATTAAAAACCGAGACCTATATGACAACATTAAAAAAAAAGGCAGAACCTACCAAATTCACATATAAATCATACAACCACAGAAAATTCAAATTAATTCCCACTACTACAAAAACCCTCATAGAGACCGGCTCATAGGTGCCGGTTCATATAAAACCGGCACCTATAGAGCTTTTCCCACCTCCCTACGATGGAAAAATGTAGAACTAGCACCTTTAAAGATGCTAGAACTGGCCCCTATAATTGTTGATAGAAAACAGGAGGCCTGGGAGATCTGCTTAACTCCAGTGCAGGTCCAAAACTCGCCTTCGGATATGCTAGCGTGCCAGTTGATTTGACCCTGCAATCAACAAGAAACAAATACAAAGAAACCGCAGTTAAATCCATAAACGATAGCCGATCGGCTAGGTGCCGATGACATATCATTTTTCTTTGAGCCGATGTCATATATGCATCAATCGGCAAGCATTAAGAAATAAAACAGAACTAAATCTACTCGATCGGCTGTAGATATTAATAATATATAATCCTTATATTGATATATACTTAAATCAAGTGATTGGGATAGATCGGTCGCCATGCCGAGACAGTATAAATCACTTAGATCGAAATATGTATTAATAACGGGATTATATACATTCATAGCATAGCCGATCAAATAGATCTAGCATGTATCGGCTAATACTCCGATACCACTCTATATTAAGATATCAAAGCAAGTAGAATATATATATCAAACAAAAGCCTAATATACTTAAATGCAACAAGATCTTACTATAAAGGGTAGATTTAACGTATCAACGAAGCATATGGAGTAATTATAGTTAAATCAGGTAAGATCGGCTGAAACTCCGATGCTACCCTAATCGGCAATCAGAAGGCGGGCTAGAGGTTGATATTCTAAGCACGACTTAATAGATCAAACTCAACTGATGCAGCATTAAGTATGAAAAGAAGGACAATATCTAGACAATTAAGCCACTGGAAGTTTCATAGAGTGGTGGATATCCTATATAATCTAAGTCAACGTAGATGTCTAACCTAATCGGCTGCCCTCTACCGACAGATGTTAGCCGATTGTAGGTTAGATAGCGATATTGTCAGAGATTATGCAAGATATATGATAACTCGACGAATTACATAAACAAGATTAGAGTATCATAAAGATGGAAGCACTAATCCCGAGAACGCAAGCCGTCATAACAAGTTTTACCTCTTGTTGAAGATCGAAACCGATGCAGCTTAACCCGAAAGCAAGAACTCATCGAAATAAAACTAAAGCAAAAAGGGTGGCGATGCGCCGAGATTGTGTTGAACGTGTATGTTTGATTACATGGGGTTCGGGTCTATTTATACCCGAGAATTACAAGATATGTCCATATCGGACATGACTATTATCTCTAACAAACTCTAAGATACCATAAGTCTTTGCGGCAGACTTTTGCCCACACTTATCTCTAAGGAAATTACATAAAATATCCTAATTAATAGATACAATTGACTTCTCAGGACTCTATCCATGCGTGGCAATCATCTTGAAGCATATCAACTCAACCCGATATCGTACATATGTCGTATTGTTAGAATCGGCTGTATCACCTAACCCAGTCTGACTCGGACTTAGCCAATCCCAATCGTAGCCGATCCGGACTCCAGCCGATTCTTACCCTGTTTCCGCGATAATCCTTATCTTTGATTCCGCTTCGATCTAATCTTCCTTTCCGATGCTAATATTACCAAATTTGGTCATTAATAATAATATATTAAGGTACCGGTTAATTAAAGAACCGATACCTATAATATATTATAGGAACCGGTTGTTTTTAAGAACCGGCACCTATAACTTTGAGCCGAGCCCATCCACGCACCACACCCACCGCGTCCTTATCTATCCCTCCCCTCTCGATCTATCGTGTCTCTCTCCCTCGGCTCCCTCTCTCTCTCTCTCTCGCTGTCCTCTTCTCCCTCCCTTTTCTCCCGCCGTCTCACAGTGCCTGCCTGCGGTCAGCGGCTGGCCAGCGGAGGCAGCAGTGGTAGCCACGCCCTCCCCTATGCCAGATCAGGCAGGAGGGGAGGCGGCGGGCTCCTGCGGCGGAGGTGGAAGCGGCAACCACGGTGGCAGCCGCCGACCACGGGCTCCCGCGGCTAGCCGGCGGAGGCGGCAGCGGCGGCCACGGGGCCCGCCACTACAGAGGCCACGGCAGCAGCCGTCGACCATGTGCTCCCGCGGCTGGCCGGTGGAGATGGCAGCGGCGGCCACGACCTCCCCTCTGCCAGATCCGGTTGCCCGGCGTGCGGCGGCAGGAGGGGAGGCAGCAGCGGCGTGCGGTGGCGGCGGGCGATGGCGGGTCAACGTGTTTGTGTTGATGTGCCTTGATGATGCTCATGTTCTTGAGTTCTTGATGCTCATGGAGTTCTTGATATTCTTGGGTGAAATCGGGAAATTCTCCATGCATTGTTGTTGCCATTGATGTGTGATTAGGATTTTGATTTCGGATGTGAGGATGTGAGGTTTTCGATTTTGATATTTCTTCGGATCTGAGGATGTGGAGGGGTTCTGGATTCGGCTCGATTCGTGCCGGGTTTTTTTTAGCTCGTGCAGACATAAAGGTGTCGGTTCTATTTTTCCTATAGGTACCGGTACCAGTAGTAGGTGCCTACCAATTGGTGTCGGACGGAAAACCGGCACCTATTGTCAGTTCTCAACCGGCACTAATAGGGTTTACCATACTAGTGTCCATATGCATCCATCAACGTAACCACAATACATTCAAATATTTGCAAATTACATATTTACATCTCCCAAATTGCCCCAAGCCACCAAATTCAAGATAACCGAACACAATACACACACATATGTGTGTGTGTATATATATATATATATATATATATATGTGTGTGTGTATAGAGGGAAACTCAGATCTGAACCTCGGTCCATATGCTCCATGAATCCCGGCCATCCATCGTTCTCATGATGCGTGCGGCTAGTACATGGGTTAGTATGCACTAAACATTCATGAAGCTTACTGTGGGGGTTAAACACGTTGTTTCACAGTAGTACACCCGCATGGCACACAGTCAATGCTAGTGTAGGTCTGACGTAGGCCATGTACTCCCTGAGTAAAGAAAGAGAGCAAGTCAAACGAAGCTGATCGTAGCATTTATTCCTCCATTTGAATATTATTTCTTTCTCTTTCTTTTCTCTTGATATTCATAGAATGTAGCATAATTACCATTTTAGAAACTTCACTCATGCGATTATTTTAATTCACAATACATATCAAGTTATATACTATCATTTTGCAACATCATTTTATTCTTGGCATCACTTTGCAAATGATATTTTCATTGTGTTGTGTTTCCGGCAACAAATTTTATAGGCCATAAATTATAAAAAAATTAATTATATAGGCCATAAATTATAAAAAAAATATGTTTGGGTGTAGCATATATATGTAAAAATAACAATCACGTATTTTTTATTTCACTGTATGCCAAGTGATTTATGCTTTTTACGGTGTCATTTTTGGAAATCAGTTTGGCATAATGACATTTTTGAAATGTTATTTTGTTTTGCAAATATATTGTATTTTCATGGTGAGTGGACATTCAACTTTGATATTATGTTCCAATAAAACCAAACATATATTAAACGGACGTATAAAACAAGGTGCTTAGTTTCATTTTTTAAAAAATCATTTTTGGACATCAGTTTTGCCAAATGACATTTTTGCAAATATTAGAATATAATTCATCTCGATATATTATGTTCCATCAAAACAAGACATAGATTTAATTTTGTACGTACAAACAAGGTGCTTAGATTAATTAAAAGATCAATATACTTCATGTCTAGTACTATGGAGTGATTTGAGCCTTATAAGGAATTTATTAGAAAAAGTCACCTCACCCCCATCCCTTTTTCATTCTCTCTCTCCATAGCAGAATGGCCACAGGGCCATTGTGTACCTGCCCCCATCTTTTCCCTATAAGAGCTTGGGTAGGGTAGGTACAAGTTTGCATGAGGTTTGGTATAAAATGATACATTAGCTTCAACTACAAATATACACGTGTCACATGCAGGATTAGGGAGCACCAGAACCCAGGTTCATATTATCCAACTCCCATATATATATATATATATATGCAAATTTGTTTGGTGCTCCATGGTGCCCGGGCTCCATGATTTAAATTTAGTATATACTTAATTCAAATGAGTATGAAATTTTTTTAAATGTTTAGGTATTAACATTTACTACTTTACTAACTAGTTCAAAACAAGTTTGAACTGAATTTAAACATGTTTTTATTAGATTTTGATTCTAGGTATATAGCATCCAAATATATAATTAGGTATATACTCACAATTTGAAAATTTTGAAAAATTTGGACGAATTTGTGTATTTCATACCATGGTGCCCCTTATGAGTGTCCATGTCTGTATATATATATATATATATATATATATATATATATATATATATATATATATATATATATATATATATATATATATATATATATATATATATATATATATATATATATATATATATATATACACACATACAGTAGATAGGAATAGTTTTCATCTACATTTAATTTGTAAAATTACTTTATCATTTACTCTTATTTATATCCTAACTCAATTCAATTAAATCTATTATTTACAGTAGTCCCTATATAATTCAACATCGTATGAGAGTACTAAACACTTATATATATATATATATATATATATATATATATATATATATATATATATATATATATATATATATATATATATATATATATATATATATATATATATATATATATATATATATATATATATATATATATATATATATATATATATATATATATATATATATATATATATATATATATATATAATTAAATGTAGATGAAAACTATTCCTATCTACCGTAACAACCTGATATTCTCCTGTTTGTTGACCTAACTGTTTGTATCCGATCAGAACCAAACTAAAATTAACTGACCTAATAGCTGTAGTAACTTGTGTTGCGTATTAACTGATCCGTACGTATATATCCCAGTAACAGCTGCTTTATCGAATTCGAAATCGAAGTTGACATACTTATATTTTTTTTTTGAGGACGAGACATATACTTATATTTACCCTGGTCCGAACGAGACATATTTTCTTCTGTACTGCATGATCCGGACCAAACTATAATACGGATAGACATATAGCCGCGCGTACGTCCGTCAAACGTGTGGTTAATTACCTCTCCTAATCTATTTAACCAACGTTAACCCTGCATCGAGTTCTTCGTCCCCGATTGATCTCGCCGTCGACCACCACCACCACCACCAGGTAGCTGCTAGCTAGCTTGCCATGTCGTCGTTGCCGACGAAGGACGTCGTCACCGCGTCGACGGCCACCACTACGTCGGCGGCCGCCACCGGTTGCAACCTTCTCAAGATCAAAGTACGCAACGCGATCAAGAAATCTCACCACGGCAGCAAATACGACATCGAGTCGTCCAAGTTCCAGGCCGCAGGTCACACCTGGAGCTTCTTCTTCCACAACGCGAGCAAATATTCGGGTAACGGCTACTCCACCGTGTGCCTCAAGCTCCACGCCGCCGACCCCGGCACCGCCGCCGCCGCCGGCGGCATCCGAACCAACGTCCGGTTCCGCATGGTCAATCTGCAGCCGTGCGTGCCTCCGACGAACAAGGTGAGGAGCTACGCGACGTCGTTCCACGGCACCGGGAAGGCGGAGTACCGCTGCTTCACGTTCATCCGCCACGACGTTCTGGCGGGGCAGTGGTTCAGCACCGACGACGAGTTCGCCATCCACTGCGACGTCGCCGTCGTCGAGGAGGCCGTGGCGGCGGCGACAATGTCGACGGAGCTCGGGCCGGATGACCTGGATGGCCTGATGATGAGCTGCAAATGCAGCGTCGACAATGACGATGAGCCATGCAAGAGCAGCACCCGGCAGAGCCTCAAGGAGGCCTTTCGCAAGCACTTCTTGGGCTGTTTTGGGCCAAAGTAGCTATTTTAGCTATGAATTTATATTTATCTATATAGCCCTTTCTGCAATTTTCATTTAGGATTAGGATGTTGGTACTGTTAGAATTAAAAATAGTTTGTGCACTTTGCCATTTTTGATATGTATCTATTTATTATTTATTTATGTATGATATCTATCTATTTATTATTTATTTACTAGCAAAATGCCCGTGCGTTGCACCAGGTAATGTCGTGTTCGATAAATTTTGACTGAATGATTTTTTTAATCACAAAGGTTTTAAACAATTATTCCACGTGTACGTGTATGATATGAACTATGTTCATGACGCGTTAGCATAATGATTGTACCATGGGAGGAACAAACGGTGAATGCCTTACGTCACTTTTACACAAGAGTTGATGGACAAAAATTTGTATGATTAAAAAAAATTGTATTTAAAATAGGTAAGTTTATTATAAAACTAATGAAAACCAGCTTTTGCATATTTACTCATAGTCTCGTAGTGGTGACACATGGATGATATATAGCGCATAGACTTTAATATGTCGTGTTTCGTAGAAATTTTTATCTCAAACAAATATTAGAGTAAATATTTCGATCATTATGATGTGAAAAATAAAAAAATAGTTAAAAAATATCACTCGTCTGTGAAGTACGTACCTGTACCTTAACACTTATTTTTCAACGGAAATCAATTTGGTGGATTAGCAAACTGTAGGAAATTGACCGCAATTAACAAGTCTACTATAATTGTAGTTTTTTTAAAAAAAATATCAGTTGCCTGGTAAGATAGGCTTATCTCTCGCTACACATTACGATTGTCGATTAAAATGGTTAATGAGAATTTTAATATTGAGATTGCTATACACTATAATTTAAAAGTTGATGAAATTTTTTTCTTGATTTTGCACCGAAAGCCCATTTCTTCCTTCTTATTTAGCCCTAGGCTAGTATGCCCTTTCTGTTTTCCCCATATTAAGCGTAAAATTCGGGATAAAAAAGACCATAAAGATCACCAATCGGTCAGATTCGGCCTGGGCGGCTGCAGGAGGCGCACGGTGCAATAGATCAGTTCGCGTTCGGGAAAAACAACGACAAAAAACCGGACAAAAACAAAAAAAAAACAGACCAAAATAAATTGGAAGCTTTGTGTTTTTTTGTTAGGTATATACATATAAATATATATTTTCTGAGTAATTGATCATAATTTTCCAGCAATTTTAAATGGATCAAAATAATGCCAAAGAAAATTATGTACATAATCAAATGAATTAATTCGGCAAAATTAAAAAAATCTTATTTTGGCCCATTACTTCCATAACCGGCCCAAAAAATTGGCCCGACCCGTTTAGCACATGCGCACGAGCTGATCGCGCGGCGAACGGCCCATCTAACGGCGACGGCCCAACGCGAGGCGAACTCTGCGTGGCCCAGTTGTCTTCCGTGGCCCAAAGACCGCGTGGCCCAACAGCGGTGGTGGCCCAGTTCGGATCGGTCCCACACCGATGAAATAACCAGCCAGAGGGGGGCATACGAAAACCTTGATGTCCGACGAAATCGCTGGCCGATGAAATCCCCTTTCTCCCCTACTCTCCCCGATCCAATCTACGTCTTTCTTGGTCTGTCTCCCTCCTCCACCCGAGTTGTCGCCGACCAGATCGACCACCGGCTCTAAGACATCGTTGCTGCTTGCGTGGATCCGCCGTCGGCGCCTGTTTCCCGTTGTCTCTCCGCCTCTCTCTCACGCGGATCCGCCCTCCCTATTTTTGTTTGATTTTGCTTAAGCGAGGGAGGACGACGTACGGACTCTCGGACTTACGACCGAAAATACGGAAAAAAAGAGAGGTGATGATCAGAAAGTTATGGATTTTTTAAATATTTAAGATTAAGATTAAGATAATTTTTTTTAAAAAGACCGACAACTATTGTATATTTATGGCAAATTTTGCTATAGAACACTTCGACTTCGTGCTTTTAGCCGTAGGATACTGTCCGAACTCATTTTGGGGGAAAACACTCCATAAACGTGGTAATTTACTAATGGACACCACGCCGATTAGAATAATAATTTCCAGTTGAAGAGGAGAGAGAAATCATGTAAAATATCAAAAATGCCCTTGGGCCCACATGTCAGCTCTCCTATCTCTCTTCTCTTCTCTCTCTATCTTCTCCCAGGCGATGCCGGTCATCACCACCGCGCGGCGCCTTCTTGAACCGCACCAACATCCGCTTCAGGTCGCTCGCCGACGGCACGTCCTCCCACCCGTAGCTCGCCCGCCACTTGCTTTCTTCCGGCAAGATCGGGTACATCAGCAGCAGGAGATGCAACAGCGGGAGACGCAGCAGCAGCTACACCTAGTTCCGAGCACCGCGCCGTCCTGGATGCGCGGCGGATCCCCATCGCGACCTCTCCTCCCTCTCCAATCTCTCTCGATCTCATCTGGCCGGTCGCCACCGCCGTCTGTCTTCACACCGTCGTCGTCGTCGTCGCCGCCGCCGCTGCTGCATTCGTCGTCGCCATGCTGACACGTTCGACATGCCGACGCAGCCGTCACCTGCACGTAGCGCCACCGCCACACCACCGCTGCTCCACGCGGCGAAGGCGTAGTCACCACCACGCCGCAGTTGCCGCAACCGCCATCTCCACGCGTTGTCGGCATCGTCGCCGCCGCAAAACGTCTCCCGGTGCTCTACTCCACGACTACCGCCGCCGCACGACTGCCGGCGCTCCCGGCGCTCCACTCCACGGACAACGGCGCTCCCGGTTGAAGAGAGACGGAAGATATGAAACGTGGGCCCAAGGGCATTTTATAACTTTCACGCGATTTCTCTCTTCTCTTCAACCGGAAATTAGTATTTTAATTAGTGGTGTCTATTGGTAAATTTACCACGTTTATAAAGTGTTTCCCCCCAAGGTGAGTTCGGGTGGTGTCCTATAGTTAAAACCATGAAATCAAAATATCCTGTAGCAACATTTCCCTATATTTATAGGTTCCAGTTTTAACCTATATAAATCTTATAGCGTTTGTTCTTTAAAAAAACCGACTCCTATTAACAAAACCGGAGACAACCGACCAGAGCCAGCCTTATCCCCACAGGCCACAGGCCACAGCTCCCAGCCATCCATCGTTATCCACAGGCCACAGCCGCCACACTCCTCCACAGCCGCCCCCTCCTCCTCACACTCCCACCCACCCCCAGCGCGCCGCACACCACCTCCTCACCACCACCACCCCTACCTCTGCCGCATCCGCCTGCTGCCACCGGCCTCCGTCACGTGGTCACGCCTCCCCGGCCTCGTCGCGGCCTTCCTCCTCCCTCTCCCTCTCTGTCCCGAGGCAGCAGCGGCGGGTCAGCGGCTCCTCGACCCAGCGGCTGCCCAGTGGCGCGGCGGCTCGGGACCTCCACAGCGGCGGCCTCCCTCTCACCCCTCCCTCTCCTCTCATCCCCTATGCGATGTAATTTATTTTGTGATTTCCTCCTCTTCTCTCATCTTATGTATGATTTATTTTGTGATGTGATTATTGGATTGTTTCATGTGCTCGATTTATTTTGGGATGATTTTGTAATGATGCTGATTGGATTGGGATTCAGTGTTTGGTTAGATTTGTGATGATTTGGGATTGGTTATGGGATGTTCAGACCGGATAAAGCGGATGGAGGTGCTTCTGCTTTAGTTTTTTTTAGGAATTTGGGATTTGTTTGTGTGTTTATTTGTAGCGTCGATGCAATCTTTTTTTAATTTAGGTTTGTGAGCTTAATCTAGCAAACTGGAGTAGGAATCGGGCGCTTTTTTTGGATGCGGTGGGAAAAATAGTGCCAGATCAGATCAGAAATCGGATGCGGTGTGAAAAATCGCGGTGATGGACGAAAAAACGTGGGTGAAAAAGATGTGACGATTGGGAAAATATAAATATTTATATTAGTTATAGATTTATGTATTATGTACACTGCTAGAGTACCCATAGGTATCGGTTAGGAACCGATAATAGGTGTGGGTTTTCCAACCGAGCATAGATGTTGGTTTTAGAACCGGCACCTATAGATATTATAGGTGCCGGTTCTCAACCAATAACTGATCTATGACGGCAAAGGGTGTCGACCAATGGTGGCTATTGCTCGACATCCCCATGCAACAGCCAACAACCAACTGAGACACAGAAACACAATTGCGATATGGCGATGACCTAAATCGATCGATGATGCTCATGCAGGTGACATGAATTGATCGACGAGGAACTTCATGGCATGAACACACAAAAACACACGAACACGACGTGGCACGATGATGGCACGGGCACATGAACGGGGCCGGTAACGATGAGGCCGGCATAACGGTTCTTCTGGCGCAGGAACCCCCTCCGAACAGTGGCTCGGTGGCGGCGGCCAGCCCCCATAAATGCCCCCCGACCCCTGGGCTCTGCCATGGCCTTCTCCGCCAAGCAAAACATAGATGCATACGAAAGTGCTCGGGCCGGATAACCTGGATGGAATGTTATGCAAGTGCAGGGACAATAATGACGAGCCGTGCAAGAGCGGCACAAAGCAGAGCCTCAAGGCGTTTTGCAAGCACTTCTTGGGTTGTTTTGGACCAAAGTAGCTATTTTAGCTATGAATTTATATTTATCTATCTATGTCACACCTTAAAAATCTTAAATATATAAATTGTTATTTAATTGGAATTATTAGAAATAAATTTTAAAAGCCTAGAAGAGAAGATCTAATTTGAAATAATAAATTCCAATATAAAATTGAGCCAGATAAAATTTTATTAAATACTTTGCTTGATTCTATAGTTTCTAGATTTTTCTGGGATTTATTTGAGCCAAGAAAGTATTTTTAATAAATAGAATTGCACTTCATGAATAATTTAAATGAAAAAGTTTTAAAAATCTCTCTTTTGGCTTTGGGCCGAAAGTCGGCCCAAACCTCTCTCTCTCTCCTCCCCGGCCCAGGTCGGCCCGCAGCCGAGCGCCGCCCGCGCGCGCGCGTCCCGCTCGCTGACAGGTGGGGCCCACCTGTCAGTCTTCGTCTTCCTCGCGCCGCTGCCGCGCCCGAACCCTAACCGAGCCGCGCCGCCGTCTCCTTCCAAAGTCGTTCATCCCTTTCCTTCTCCGGTGAAATTAATAGAGGGGAAATGATCCCCGAGATCTCCTCTATCTTTTCTCTTTTGGAATCGTCGGCTAAAATCGTTTGGAAATCGGTGGATTCGATCTCGAATCGGATTCCTCTCTCTCCGAACCCTAACCTTTCCTTCTCGTCGCCGGCCGCCGTAGGCCTTCGCCGCCGCCCCCTAGCCCCTATAAAAGGACCCCCGGTGCCTCCGCTACCCGTCGCCACCCTCGCTTTCGTCTCTCGCCGCCGGTAGAGCTCTAGCACCGTGCAGGCTAGCGCCGCCGTCGCCACCGTTCGTCCAGCCGTGCGCCGCTGCCGCTCCGGTCGTCGTCGTCGCTCGGGAAGGCCGCTGTCACGCCCAGAAATTCCCGAATAGAATTCCAAGCAGAATGTGCGTTAAAATCCCCGTCCAGGACCGGCCGGGGTACACAAACGACAATGTTGACATTCAGGTCCACGTCTTACAAACATCATAAAAATCTTAGACAAATGCAGCGGAACAGCGAAAGACAACAGGAGCTAAGCCTTGACAAGAACTGCAGCGGGAACACCACTCCACAGGCATCCTCGACGGCACGGACGAAGCCTACTCCTCAGAGACACCTCCATCTGACACATACTCGAACTCTGGGGTTGGGAAAAATAGAGCAAGACTGAGTACTACCGACTGTACTCAGCAAGTCATACCGGAATAGGGGTATGATGCAGGGAATTATCAAAGAAGAGCTAGAGTGGTTCATTTGCATAAAGCGAGCATTTATAAACAGAAGTTGAAAGATTTAAACAGTTGTAATAATTAATCAAATTAACTATCCACTGTCCAACGCTATCCCACGTTGCAACAGGCCCAACCATCCACCTAAACTATCCAAATTCAAAAGATTACACTAGGGTGAGACTAATCACGGTGAATCTGGTTGACCGCCCATAACCGCGGGCACGGCTATTCGAATAGTTTTACTCTGATCAGAGATGTACAACTGTACCCACAAGACACAGCCCCACGACACGTTTCCGTGCGCCGACATGCCACCACGACATACCAGAAAGAGGCCGTGACAGGACCCTTCGCATAACCCCCTCTAACCAAGCACACCACACCTCAGGTTTCACCCCCACTCCTCGCAAGGCAGCGGGCAGTCCCCTCTCGTGCCTAGGTGAATCCGGAAGCCGCATAGGCCGTCGCAGGGCCCATCCAAACTCCATCACACCCACCCTTGCCTGGATGCGTCGGCTAGAGGAAAGCTACGTTACAAGCCCAGCCGTTGCCCACGCTAGCTTGTGGTAAGTACGATAAGTTCTTCCAGGGCATCCCGCGAACCGGTCCTTAACTGCCATGGGTGCGACCAGCAAAACCATGCACCCACAGCCCACCATATGATTTATTTTAATTAACCAACACCAAAGCGGTGGCACTAATCCAACAAAACCATTAGAACCGACAGTCTAAACATTAATAAGATCTTCCCCATTGTGCACTAGTTGAACTAAGCATGGCTAAGCAATCCTAGTCCAATCTCTAGTCATGTTATAACCCCAAGCTGACAAAGAAACATGGTACATCAATAGTATGGCTATGACAATAGGTAAACAACCCATAGTAACATTATAAAACGATGCAGTATTTGAAGGAAAACAAAAGAGCATTTGCAATATAGGATCAACATGTTCAAGTGACAAGCATGACTTGCCTTGCTCTGCTGCGGGAGGAACCTCGGCGACTATTTCGAAGTACACCGGAGCGTCGGAGGAACCGGAATCTAGCGACATACAAGGCAAACATTGCAAACAGGCTATAAGACTACTGAAACAGGGAACAAAACCATTTTTAATGGATTCTACACATTTTTCTTGATTTACTGAGACTTGAATGGGCTTAAACGGAGCTCGGATGAATTAGTTATGAATTTTAGAAGATTCACTGTGTTTATTACTATAAAAGAAAAACCTTAAATCATTTATTGCGCAATAATTCCCAGGGCTGACGTCAGCACGGGGGGGGGGAGCGGTGCCGACATGCGGGGCCCACCGGTCAGCGGCTCGGGAGAGGGAGGAAGGGCGCCGGCACGCGGGCCCACCGGTCAGCGGCTCGGGAGAGGGAGGAAGGGTGCCGGCACGCGGCTCGGCTTGGCTCAGCACAAGGCCGGCCGACCGGCCGCGGCGATGGCGACGGCGCGCGCGCGCGAACGCGTTGCCGGCGACGGCATCCGGCGACGAAGGCGACAACGCAAAAGCGACGCGAAAGCGGCGGCAGCGGACGGCGGCAACGACCGAAGGCGACGGCGAGCGCGGGCGGCGGCGACGCACGGGGACACGGGGAAGGAAAGGAAAGGGGAGGAAGTCCTCACCGGAGGGGACGGCGGCGACCGGCGACGAGGAGCGACGGAGGGAGGTCGACACGCGGCGGACGGCGACCGGGACGACCTAAAGAACGAGAAGAAAAAGATTAGAGAGGGAAAGAGGGACGCGGCCCTCACCGTCGCACCATGGGAATGGCGCTCCGGCGGCGGACCTCGACGAAGGAGGGGTGGACGGGGGGATCTCGGCCACGCGAACCCGACGGCGGCGACGGCGCGGTGCGGCGGCGAGCCTAGCGGCGGCTAGCGGCGGCCGGAGTAGCGGAAACGGCGGGGGCGGGTGGTTGCACGGCGCGGGAGCGATGGGGAGCACGAGGGAGTTCGGCGAAATGGGGAAAAAGCGAGAGGGGGCGACGGAGGAGCTTAAATAGGGAGAGAGGGGGCCGGACGTGGCCGGGAGAGGCGGGATTTCGCCGGCCAACGTGGGGGAAATGGGGGAGGAGAGAGAGGCGGGATTTCGCCGGCCATCGCGGGCGCGGGCGGGAGAGAGAGGGGAGTGGGCGCTTGAGATGCGGCGCACGCGCGGACGTGGCTGACGTGGCCCGGAGAAGGTGAAGACGTGGGCGTGGCGGCGGTTGCGGGCGCGGCGCCGCGGCGGGAGGAAGGGGACGGGTCCGACAGGTGGGGCCCACCTGTCGGCGTCCCGGGGAGAGAGGGAGGGGCGGCTTGGGCCGGCCCACGAGGAGGAGGGCGTGCGCGGCGAGAGAGAGAGGAGGGGAAATGGGCCGGCGGCCCACTGAGGGAAAAAAAAGAAAAAAAAAGAAAAAAAAGAAAAAGGAAGAAAGGAATTTCCAGGGATTTAAATATTGCTTATGCTCAATTTTAATTGGTTAAAATTATTTCGAGAGCTCTGAAAATTCCACTAAAAATCCTGTTAGTGAATTTCGACATGTAGAACTCAAGAAAAATTCCACATGCTAATTCCGATTATTATTTGCATTGATTTAAAAGGGTTTACTCTTGCTTTGCACCGGTATTTTCTTAGGGTCTCTTATAAATTAAATTTTAGGCTTGGGAGGAGAACTTCGGGGTGTGACAGCCGCCGTCGTGATCACCAAGCTGTCGCCGACCTCGTCCACCCCTCCTTCGTCGCCGTAGGTCGCCGGAGCACCGCCGTCGTCGTCAAGCCGAAGGTCGCCGCCGCTTCTTCCTCGACGCCGTCGCCGTCCGTTGATCTTCCGCCGCTGCTTTGGTCGTCGTTGAGTTCGCCGTGTCGCCCGCAACCCGTAGGTGCCGTCCGTTCACGCCGCCGCGCCGTCGTTCGCCGGCGAGCATGCGCCGTCCGAGCCGTCGCCGGTGATGACGTCACCGCTGACGTCATCGACGCCGTCTACCGTAGACTGGTCGTAGACCGTTTAGATTTCGTCCGTCCGATTTGGATAGATCGATCCCGGCCGTTCGTTTCTGTGAGCCGCCGCCGTGCACCCGGTTCACCGTGAACCCTAGTCGCTGACACAATAATCTCTTTTTCCTTTTCAAAAATAATTCATTATTGCGTCATAATTCAATTAAAATCCATATAAATGATTTAATCTGATTTAATCTTTAAAAATTCATAACTAATTCATCTTAGCTCGGATTTAGTTGGTTCAAGTCTCTAAATTTTTCTAAAATTGAGATCTACATGTTAAAAATATCCACATGTACTGTTCATGCTTGTTTATGTGTTGTTTTGGTGATTTTTTCTTTTCTCTTTAGATTCCGATGTTCCCGGAGGGTCCGATTTTGCAGGGGAAGATTTTGAAGAGTTTCAAGGCCAGCAAGGCAAGTCACACAGATCCCAAACAACACTTTGAGCATGTTGATCCCGTTTAAAGCTATTGTTTCTATTCAACCACTGCATTTATTTGTGAATGTCATTGGGTGGAAATAACCTATTGTTTTGTTATAGCCCTTTTTGTTCTTGATTACCCTATTCTTTGATACCTTGGGTTATTATAACTTGACTAGTTGAGCTTTATATATTGGTTCAGCTAGATATTAGATATAATTGCTTAGCCATGCTTAGAAACCTTAGCACACTAGTGGGATAACTTATGCTTCACTATTATTTAATGATGGCTTAATGATAGCTCATGATGGTTAATCATGATTGGTTAAGTAATTAATTTGCCAACTGAAACCTGATAATGGTGGGTTGTGAGCATATAGTTTTGATGGTTGTGCTCATGACAATTAAGGACCGGTTCATGATTTTCGGTTGTAAAACATTTACCATGCCAACCACAAGCCAGCGTAGGCAACAGCTTTACTTTCTGTATAGTATGGTTCATAGTAGAGCACAAGATTGTGAAGTGGCGGAGATAAGCCCACGGGGGTCGCTGGGGAGTCCATACCTTGTTTATAAGGGGGTGATTATGATCCGGGAACGGTGCACTGCTTTGAATTGTATTATATAGAGGGTATTGTCACAATCTCTACTCGGGTACTTGTTAAGTATCGCGACGCATGGTTGACATGATGTTGAGGTTGTGTCTTGTTGGTACAGTGGTACACCTCTGGCCAGAGTTTAAACTATTCGAATAGCCGTGCCCGCGGTTATGGGCGGGTCTAACAATGTCTTTCGTGATTAGTTTCGCACCTCTCACCGTAATAAATGATGCTGTAATTGTTGTAATTGTTAATAACTTGTTGAGCTCCTGGTTTGGAATGGTATATTCCTGGTTTGGAGTTAGAACTGTGCAGCTGGGGTTGGTTGTTCAGAATGGTTGGGCCTATACAACATGGTATGTTGTATAGTGTTGGATTAATACTGTTTAATTAAATACTTTACTGTTTTATTAAATTCTGAAATATTTATTAAATGCTATTTATGCAAATGAGATTTTACTATGCCATCCTTTGTTATCCTGTGCACTTGCATATTTGCTGCGTGGCTTGCTGAGTATGTCATATACTCATCTTGCAATCATTCATCAGAGGAGGAGTTCTACAGTGATGCTGATGGTGTGGATGATTAGGCGTAGCCCTGGTCAAGCTGCTTGTGAAGAGGAGTCGCCTGTGATGTTTCTTTAATTTTCCGCTGCTTAGAACTTTATTGATTGAGAGGAACTATCTACCTCTGTAATGACATTTTATTCGCTTATTAATTAGAGTAATAATTGTACTCTATTATCAATTTGTTATTGTGTGCCTCGGCTGATTCCTGGACGAGGGTTTACACACATGTAAGCGTTTGGAATTTTGGATAGAAATTCCAGGCGTGTCAATCTAGCCCTTTCTGCAATTTTCATTTAAGATTTTGATGCAATGTTGGTACGTACTATTAGAATCAAACTTAGTTTGTACACTTTACCCTTTTTATATCTATCTACTTTTATTTATTTATTTATATATGACATCTATCTATTTATTATTTATTTTTTTATATATGTACACTGCTAGAGAACCACCCATGGGTGTCAGTTAGGAACCGGCAATAGGTGTGGATTTTCCAATTGACACAATTAATTGGCACCTTTTCCCTTGGATGCATAGATGTCGGTTTTAGAACAAGCAACTATAGATATTATAGGTGGCGGTTCTCAACCAATAATTGGCACCTATAATATTCTAAGAATAATTAGAAAAAGCGGCACCGGTGTGCTCGCAAGTGGCGGTAGATGCACTTGGAGGCGGAGCGCTCGCGGCTGACGGAAAGGGTGTCGAGCAACAGCGGCTATTGCTCTAATGTCGTTACACATGCAATCAAATTGATTCTTATTGCTATTTCTTTCCGAAGAAAAATGTACTTTTAAAATACAGAGTAGTGTAAAGATGCATTCAAAATGAAATACATTATATTTCTTACATGAAAAAAATGCTTCCATGATACAGTTGGACTGCACCGTAATATACAAATGCATTCAAAATGTATGACATGATTTTCTCACAAGGAAAAAATGATCTTTTAATAACACATTTAAACTGCACCGTGGCAGACAGAGATGCTCAAATTGGTGATCTTATAATAAGTAATGTATAATGAGTATAACAAGAACAAAATGTAAAGTTGGCATTCATATACTCGGAAAGTATTTCAATATCATAAATGTATAAAGAAAAGTATTCTAAATAAAGTACAAAGCTTACAAAAGAGAAAAGAAGAGCTACTAGAGCCATACCCGAACTCTTCTGAATGCTTTCATATTCCGATTTCTACTCTATTCCTATTCCACTAGCTTAAGAACATTAAACTAACTTGAGAGAATATAAGAGACCTCTTGCTTGAGGTGTGCGAGTGAAGTGAGAAGAGAAGCTCCTTTTATAGGCAAGTAATGACGGTTGTGACGGTTGGAATGGTCGGTAATATCCTCCAACCGTTATTAGGGATCAATCCTAGGCGTCCATCCAAACCCTGCATCCATCGGCGCATATAGCTGTGGGTTAGGAACCTCATCTGTATCGGTTTGGAACCGGTAATAGGTGTGGGTTTTCCAACTGAGCATAGATGTCGGTTTTAGAATCGGCACCTATAGATATTATAAGTGCCGGTTCTCAACCAATAACTGATCTATAGGTGCAGTTCTCAATCAATAACTGGCACCTATAATATCCAAAGAATAACTTAAAAAAAGCGGCACTGGTGTGCTTGCAAGTGGCGGTAGACGCACATAGAGATGGAGCGCTCGCAGCATGATGGCGAAGGGTATCGAGCAATGGCTGCTATTGCTCGACATCCCCATGCAACAACCAACAACCACCCAAGACACACAGAAACACAATTGCGATATGGCGATGACCTGAATCGATAGATGATGCTCATGCAGACGACATGAATTGATCGCCGAGGAACTTCATGGCACAAACACACAAAAACACACGAACACATTGACGTGGCACGATGATGGCGCGGGCACACGAACGGGACCGGTGACGACGAGGCTGGCATAACGGTTCTTCCGGCACAGGAACCCCTTCCGGACGGGTGGGTCGGTGGCGGCGGCCGCAGCCGCCTCCACGACCCATCCTCCATCCCTGCCCCCCCCAACCCCTGGGGCTCTGCCATGGCCTTCTCCATGGAGCAAAATATAGATGCATACGAAAATGCTCTTTGCACATTATTGACGAGAAAAACATCTTAATTACATATTTAAACTCTAATGTAGTTACACATGCAATCAAATTGATTCTAATTGCATATTTCTTTCAGAAGAAAAAGGTACTCTGAAAATGCAGTAAAGATGCATTCAAAATGCAATACATTATATTTCTTACAGAAAAAAAATACTTCCATGATACTGTTTACACCAAAATTTGGCAGCTATGGATGAAATAGAGGAAAATTGCAAAAGTTTGGAAGGTGCCGGGTTTCCTTCATAGGGCCGGTCAGACCGCAAGTATGTGGGCGGTCAGACCGTCACGGTCTGAATCCGAGTCTGTTTTCGTCAGGTCTCGGGTTTCCTTGCTCGAGAAGGCTATGTTCCGTGTTTCCTTTGGTCTATATCCCGAGTTGGATGTGGAGAAGGGCCTGTAGAGGACAAGACCAACCCCTATTTAAGGGACAAGGATGGTTCATTGTAATCCCCCGAATACAATCTACTTGAATCGTTCTTTTATCATGTTTTCTATTTAACCCAAGTTTTAGTCTATCTTTGTCGATTTGCGCTGTAAATCGTCCGCCGCCGCTGCGAGAGTGCGACACCTCTTTGTAGGTTTGTCTTGAGAACCTTCTGTTTTGCCCACGAGACGGGTAGTTATCCTCATATCGATCTAAATCGACCTACAGGCTGATTTTGATCTCTAAATCCGCTCCGCTAGCTGGTTTAGCTGTTTTTCTATAAAACCCATCTTGATTGGGCCATTCGGCTAGATCGAGGTGGTTGGCGACTCCGTATCACCGCAAGGCGTTTAGGTGTCGCGATCGTGCTTGTCGACTTGTCACAAAAAGTTGTCAACAGATACATTTGGACTGCACCGTAATAATATACAAATGCATTCAAATTGTGCTCTTATTACATATTTCTTTCTCAAGAAAATATGCTCTACAAAGGTCCAAATACATTTAAAATACACAGTAGTATGCACATGCATTCAAAATGCAATACATTGTTTTCTCACACAAGAAAAAATTGCTCTCAAAATACATTTGAACTGCATAATTGTATAGACATGCATGCAAATTGTACCATTAATACACATTTTCACAAGAAAAAAGTGCACGCACTACATTGAAAATGTAAGAAATATTTTGTCACAAGAAAAATATATACTTCCCCATAGACGGGCTCCTTCAAGAAAAAAAAAATGCCATCAGAATACATTAGAACTGAGTAGTAGTCAGATGCATTCAAGTTGTGCTGTTAACACGAGAAAAAAATACAACTAACACATTCAAAATGTACTATAATATACATCCCCACACAAGATACGATTGAAAGTATTGCTCAGAAGCAATGCTGAGAAAAAAATGGAAATTTTGTCCGCTCGAAGAACATATTATGAAAGATTAAAAAAAACGAGACCTACTCCGGTGCTCTCTACTAGTAGTAGAGAGCAATCTGAACCATTGATCCCATTTGATCGAAAGGTTAAGAACTATTTCTACTTCATCAATCTCAAGGATTTGCCGGCTCAGTCTTCGAAGATGCTCATAGGGATAGGATTTGCGTGCGTGCGTGCGTTCATAGGGGTGAGTGCCTCTCAAGGATTTGCCGGCCCAGTCTCCGAAGATGCTCATAGGGATAGGATTTGCGTGCGTGCGTTCAGAGGGGTGAGTGCGCGTGCGTTGTGAATGTCTGCGTTGTACTGTGTAATTCTAAAAAAAGTGCAAGGGTATAATTGTAAAAAAAAAGTGGAGAGATAAACGTCGTGAAACAATCCTCCGAAGTGCAAGGGTATAATTGGAGGATTTGCATGCGTGCGTTAATAGGGGTGAGTGCATCTTAAGGATTTGCCGGCTTAGTCTTCAAAGATGCTCATAGGGATAGGATTTGTGTGTGTGCATTCATAGGGGTGAGTGCGCATGCGTTGTAAATATCTGCGTTATACAGCGTAATTCTTAAAAAAAGTGCAAGGGTATAATAGTCAAAAAAAAGTGCAAGGGTATAATTGCCAAAAAAAAGTGGAGATAAACGTCGTGAAACAATCCTCCCCTCGATCGGAGCCGCTGCCATCGCCGTCTTGCTTCCTCGATCGCAATTAATGGGGAACGTGATGTCCGGCCTGATCGGGGCAAGGTAACGAGAGGTTGTTTGTTCTTATTTTAATTTTCAATTTTGTTTGTTTTCTATTATTTAGATTATTTTTTAATATTTTTCCTTCTCAAATCTTTTATAACAACTTTTTATAAAATTGTAAATAAACAAAATTTCTATATTCTTCCTTCCCTACAAAAATTTTCTCCCTAATCAACTTACATCAAAGTTTTAGAGGCAATAATATATACAAAGCAAATATCTAAATGTAATATGATAAAAAAAACATTGGAGGATGAAGTTGCTATCCTTTTAGACACCTCCAATTTGTATATAATCATCAAAATAAATTCACAAGAAATTTTGGCAGCACCTCCCCTCCTCAAGAAGAAATTTTGAAGCTTGGCTCGGGCTGGAGGAGGAAAAAGACATATATAAAGGAAGCTAACTTTAGTCCCGGTTGGTGTTACAAACCGGGCGAAAAGATCCACAGGATCTTTAGTCCCGATTAGTAATACTGTTGTCGAAACGACAACGGCATACGTCGAAAGAAGTAAAGTGTATTAAATTGAGAATTTTTCTTGAGATCCCCCTATTACAATGCTCTATGGGACTATTTATAGCCCCCATTACAGGTTCTTACTACTAGAGTTTTTGTTATACAGGGGAATTTACATGGTTGCCCTTATGAAAGGGACATTTACATGGGTACATAATGTAATTGAGGTTCATGGGCCCCTGATGGGCTGCCAGGCGATCGTCGGCTCAATAGCCCCTAGGCTTGAAGGGCCAGAATGGCTTCTTCGGTCCTCGCGGGGGTGAACTTGCTATGGCAAAGCCATCTCCCTTCGGCATATACTCTTCGCCCTGCATCCTTCGCCCAAGAGGCCTCTGGCCTGGCAAGGTACCCGCGCGATTCCTTGCCTCTCGCCGTCCTTGTTCCATTGCCTTCGCCATGGGGGGGGGGGCTTTGCCCTGACTAACCTTGACGCCTCGGGCTTGAATCCCCACTGGTCACGTGGTTTCGGCAGTTTTGGTCGAAGGGCCTCATGCCATACCGCCAACAAGCCCCTCACGGGCAAGGGTGAGATAGGAGCTTCGGCCAAGACCGTGCAAACCATGTGGTATGGTATGTGGTGCCCCCTTTCGACCGATGCTCCTGCCGAAACCTACATTGTTCCTGCAAATAAAGTTTGTTGTCTGTTTGGTTTGTATTGTTTTGCCGCTCTTCGCCTCCTGCAGACGGTGGTATTTTATTTTTTATTTACGGGCCGAAAGGAACAATAATGGGCCTTCCCTTCGTGGGCTTTTTACTGTGCAGCCCGGTCGATGGGAATTTACCGTTTCGCCTACCCTCGCGACACGTGGCGCTTTGCAATTGGTGGGTAGGCGAGCCGTCGCCTAGGTGGGCTATATATTCTTCCCCCCCGTTCTCTTTTCATCGCCACACTTGTCATTTTCACAGCGCGCGTTTCCTTCCTCTGTTCTTCCTTTCACGGCGCCCCTTTGCCCTTCAGACCTTTTGCTCGCTCTCTTTGTTCGCCACTGCAGACACCCTTCGCCATGGCTCCCCGCAAGCCTAACCCCTCTTCGACGAAGGGGCCTGACCCCGGCCGGATTGACGACGACACCACCGCCTATTTGGGGATTTCTCTCATAGACGACGGCGAGTTGGCGAAGTTGGTCAGCTTTGGGGCGCTGGTCGAGGGACAGGCTTTCGCCCCGAGTAAAGCCGTTGTTCCGAAGTTCGCCACCGTGAATTCGAAGACGGTGATTACCCCGGCCGGGACGAAGAAGACAGTGTTCGGGAGCGTGAACTTTAATGTTTGCCCCGAGCGCTCCGATCTCTGGCTGGTGAATGCCGCCATGTCGAAGTGGGACTGCCATTGGATAGCGAGGTGGTTTTACCATACCATCCCTTTCGAGGCTGGTTCTGAGTCAGCGAAGGCCCTCCGGTGCCGGTGCAGGGCGATCGCGCCGAACCGGGAACCCAAGATCGCGGTGGATGGCGCTATGGAGGCGCGGTTCGCCCTGCTGCATAAGGTTTGCTCCCGCCTTAGCTGTCGTGACTTGGTGGAGGAGTTCTGCATGCTTCGCATCTTTCCCCTCTCCCAGTCATGGCAAGTCGCGGTTCACCAAGGCGAAGAGGTTGATGGTCTGCCGAAATTGGTTCTCCCTGAGGGGACGAATGGTAAGACTGCACTTTCGCTACACATTCCTGCGCTTCATTCGACGCTTAATGTGGCTGCACCCTCTATTTTTTTTTGCAGTGTTGACCCTCGATCAGGCCGACGCCGAAGCCCGGAAGATGATCGGCGACGTGTCGGTCATCGAGTATAGCCAGCTGCTGACACGACAGGCGGCCGGCCGGGCGAATCGGGTTTATAACGGCGAATTGCCTCCCCGGGCGAACCCCCACAAGGTCGACGATGACGTAGCGCCTTCGCGAAAACGGACGCGCGGGCAAGTGAAGCTTGCCCCATGGAAGCGAAGGGTTCGTACTACCTCTGATTCCGACGCTAATGACAAGGACGACGTCGAAGAGCGTGACGGCGATGAAGAAGGGGAGGAGGAAGAGGAGGCGGAGGCCGTGGTCGAAAAGGCCGCAGATGAGGCAGTCCAAAACCGCGTCGACACCCCTGGCTACACTCCTACACCAAGTCCAGGTCACAACGAGACCAGGGGTGGAGTCGAACAGCTCCCCCCTTCATCGAAAGGAATTGGAGGGGGCGAAGGCGCTAGTTGCGTTTTCGGCAGGCAAGACGGCAAAGGGAGGTCCGGTTAAAAAGATCTCCAAAAAGAAAGGACTCGTTGATGTCGCTCGCGTTTTCAGCGATGACGAGTCTTCTGACGAGACTCCGACTTCGCTCGCTGGCCGTAGCTTGAACCTTTCAACCGCTCCCATTCTTTCGCTCGACGGTGGTGGAGCAGGTGGTAGCGCCGCCGCTGGGGCTTCAGCCTCCGCCGACCGAATCGTGACGGCTGCGGCGAGGGTTTTCGGAAGCCCCCTGCGTCAGCCCGTTGTTTCGCCGCTAGTCAAGGCGAAGGGGAAGGGGGCTGCCGTCGAAACATCCGCCTTGGAGTACTCCCTCGCGGCGCCCCATTTCGCCCCTGGCGATTTCGAGACCTGGGCGGATCTTGTTCCCTTCGTCGAGGGAGTATGCAATCTTGTCTTACCTGCCAGCACCCCGAGCCTATTCACCGAGTTGAATGAGTTCGATGAAGGGTGTTCCGCTATTAAAAGTTTGGCGGTTCGGGTACGCCTTTTCGCTCTCTTTTCGAATTTCCTCTCCTTTTTTCATGTCTCATAATTAATATTTATCCTCTTCGCCGCTCCTATCTTGGATCCAGATTATTGCGGCCCACTGTTCGACAGAGCAAACTATGCGGGCCCGTCTTGATGGATTTAAGAACCGTCTTCGGGCCAAGGATGACGAAATAGGCCGCAAGAGCTTGGAGATGGAGGCCCTCGTCAACACCCTCAAAGAGGCGAAGGCCAAAAACAAGCAGCTCCAAACCGAATTGGAGAAAGGAAAAGAGGCTAGGGCCAAAGTCGATCGCCTTAAAGCCGAACTGGAGAAAGAAAAAGCCCATGCCGCCGTGCTGACCAACTATTACAACCTCACTGAGCAGAAGATGGAAGCTCTTCGTCTGGAGGTCAGCAAGGCCAAGGCGAGCGCTATGGAGGAGTCACAACGGTTTTTGCGGGGGATGGCGAAAGCCACCGAATCCGCAAGAACGGCGTGCCAAACACTTCGCCTTGCCCTTACTGACATGGGTGCAAGGGTGCGAGGAGTTCCTGCCGAAGACGCCTCAGCCTTCGACTTCTTCGAGTGGACCCAGCAGGTTGGTGGTGCGGTTCCGGATTGCGCCACTGCGTACGGTGATTGTTGTGCACGCGTATCGGCGGCCTTCACTATGGGCCTTCTGTAGTAGTCCGGCTGTGAGCACGTCGCCGAGTTCCCTAACTATACGAAGGGGGACTGGGAGGTTAGTGCGCAGAACTTTTCGTGCGTGGCGAAAGCAGTTCTGGCAGAAGGACGACCAATCCACCGCCAAGGCGCGCCTTCTAGAGCAACTGGCGAAGGCTGAGGCGGCAGACCGTTGCAAAGAAGAGGACGCGGCAGCCGAAGGGGGTGGAGGCGATGCCTAGGATCACCCAGAGGTGTGAGGCCCTCCGCCCTTTCCTTAGATTTTTGTAGTTTTCCATCTTCTTTTTGTGTTTGCCGGTAGAGGCGAACGATGTAAATTCGGCGGGCTGTTCCTAACCCTCCTTACTGTTGCCGAAAAAGGCCCCTTGGATATTTGGAATATATGACTCAATCTTAGCCACTTTTTATGGTCGACACTTGTGGCGTATATGATTACGCCACTTTCGCATTATGTAATATTTGTCCTTTTTTTTGTTCACCCATTCTTACTATGCAATTCGTCTTTTGCCCTTTCTGCACTGTCTACCAGGGTGTTCGCCAGAAATTGTGCATCCGGCCCCCTTCTGGGAGTTGGCGAAGCAAAAACAAGAAATTTGTGGCGTTGAAGGGTTTGCCGAAGGCGCGATGCCCATTTCGACCTGTTTATCGTGAAATGGTGATAAACAGCCGCAGCTACAAGGTTTTTAAGGTTGCCGGCTGGCTGCGGGCGCACCCCGGGTGAACCTTAGAAGACTACGATCTTGTTCATACAAGATGTTTGGAGGATATGGCTCGCTTTTGGCGAAACCATCAGAAGACTGATCGGCAGGAGGCAATCTCCCAGCGTCGTTACAGTCTAATCTGTGTTTTGCCCTCTTCTCCTCTTAGGGTCGTGTATGGTATTAGTAGTGATGACGAACCTAGTTTGCCTGACCATTCCTTAGAGAGAGAGAGTGATTGTGGGGGCGAAGATGTAATTTATCTGTAAGCTGGGCTGTAAAGCCATTGCTCCTTTCTTTTAGTTGTACCATGTTGATGGGTTTGTATTCTTCGATACATTTTTCTTTAAAATCAATAAAGATGTGTTTTATTTCCTTTTCGCTATTTTTGCATTGTCACTTTGCGTGCTTTCGTTGGGTTGGAACGTGTTGGCCCCTTTGCGTATATTAGCGAAATAGGTTTTAACTTTTAAGCTTTCGGCTTACGTTTTCGATCCGTTTTGTTCTACGTTGTAAGAAGCACTCGTGCTTTCCTTTTGATCGAGTGTAACGGTGTTCGGTTAGTTGTTTGCCGAAACAAGCTGTTGCGGTTTCAACGTTCGGCGAGCGATGCTTCGGCCGATTCGTTTCACCCCCCTGACCTTTTTCGCTGATCAGGCGTTTGCCTTGGGGTTTTTCCACAAATTATCAATCACACAAATAAATAAAAAGAAGGCGGAGAACACATAGATTTTATGCTGGTTCGGGCCTCCGTGGTGGATAATAGCTCTACATCCAGTTTTTTGTCTTTTTTTCATTTTCCTCTTTTTTTTCTTCTTTTTTCTTTGCCGAAAGGCTTACATAGTGCCGAAGGGCTTACAAAATGATATATACATTTTTAGAAATTGGCGATTTGGGTGCCATTCGTTCTAGACATAGAAACGCTTAAGAGAGGCAGCGTTCCAGGAATGGTCGATCTCTTCGCCTTCCAGTGTCGCCAGTCGAAAGGATCTCGTCCTGGACTTGTTCTTGATGAGGTACGGTCCTTCCCACTTCGATTCAAGCTTGCCAACGGCTGTCGGGTTCGCCTTCTTCCTTAGGACAAGATGTCCAGGCAACAGCTCCGTCGGTCTAACTTTTTTGTTGTAAGTTGCCGAAGTGCCTGTGGCATAGTTGCGCATGTGTTCGAGTGCTTCGACTCTTACTTCCTCCAAGAGTTCGAGCGACACCTGGCGCCCCTCTTCGGCCCTAGAGAACATCACCCTTAGTGAGTTAGCCCCTAGCCCTATTGGGGTCATTGCCTCATCGTGCCCCTCTTGCAGCCTGGTGCGCGCCACAGAGCCCCTGGTGTATCTCCCTCGCCATTTCCTCGCCTTTGGCAAAAGAGATGCAGCGAAGAAAGGGTTGAAGTACCCCGGAGCGATATAGCTGGCCCGAGACCATCTTATACTTCGCGTCTCTGAGTTGCAGGTGCTTTGCTTCTGCTTCATCTTCCGGAAGCCAGCCAGTTTCAAGGTGTTTTACAAACACAGTTCGCCAGTCGCATGGATCTACGCCCAGTTTCGCCTGGTCGATTGCCATGACCTCCAGGCTGTCCATGGGCACACTTGGTGCATATAGGACTTCAAAAAAGATGCCAGGCGAATGTGGGCCACCATAAGTAGCAGATTTTGCCAAGGCGTCTGCTTCCTCGTTCTGGCATCTAGGTAAATGTTCGACCGTTATGCCGGTGAAGCACTTTTCCATAGACCGAACGGCCTCCAAATACCTCTTCATTCCTTCTTCTTTTGCCTCAAAGGATTTGTCGACATGGCCTGCCACCAGCTTAGAGTCGGTTCGGATTAGTAGGCGCCGAATCCCCAATGCTTTCGCCTTTCTTAGGCCCAGAAGAATGGCTTCGTATTCTGCCACATTGTTGGTTGTGTCGAACTGCAGCCTTGCGGCATACCGAATCGGCACACCACTTGGCGAAGTGAGTACTGCCGCAATGCACGCCCCCTATTAAATTGAGATTTTTTCTTGAGATCCCCCTATTACAAGGCCCTATGGGACTATTTATAGCCCACATTACAGGTTCTTACTACTAGGGTTTTGGTTATACATGGGAATTTACATGGTTGCCCTTATGAAAGAGACATTTACATGGGTACATAATGTAATTGAGGTTCATGGGCCCCTGATGGGCCACCAGGCGATCATCAGCCCAATTGCCCCTAGGCTTGAAGGTCCGGAATGGCTTCTTCGGTCCTTGCGGGGGCGAACTTGCTATGGCGAAGTCGTCTGCCTTCGACATATACACTTTGCCCAGCATCCTTCGCCCAAGAGGCCTCTGGCCTGGCAAGGTACCCGCGCGATTCCCCGCCTCTCGCCGTCCTTGTTCCATAGCCTTCGCCATGGGGGGGGCTTCGCCCTGACTAACCTTGACGCCTCGGGCCTCGGGCTTGAATCCCCACTGGTCGCTTGGTTTCGGCAGGTTTGGTGGAAGGGCCTCATGCCATACCGCTAGCAAATACCAACCGGGATAAAGATCCGGGGAGCCTGACAATCCCTGACACAATATGAACTGAGACTGTTACTAACCGGGACTAAAGATCAAATAGTCCCGTTGCTCTTATAACCCGGGACTAAAAATCTTTTTTAGTCCCGGTTTTTAATGGATCCGGGACTATTGTGGAATTGATCGATCGACCAAAGATGGTTTCTGCAGTAGTTGAAGACTTACAAGATCGTGACAATCGTTGAGAAAGATAACACCGAGCCTACACTGTCGAATCGCGGAGGATGAGTTATCAGACAAGGTTTGCCCGGGGACAACTTTGGACAATTGTGTTCCAATACAAGCTGTGAAATATTTTTTGTCGCACATTGAAGTAAAAATATATATTATCCATTAGTATAAAAATAGCTAATTTTTGCATTTTCGTGGCCAATTACAGAATCCATCTGTATAAATAGCCGACTTTTACCTGCCGTGAGCTACTCGGTCACCTACTAGGCTACTACTAGTAGTACTTACTACTACACTACTGCTACTAATATACTCGGTCACCTACTAGGCTACTCCAATGTTCCGCCAGCCCAGGCAATTGTATCGTTTACGTCGGCGTCGTTCAAGGCTGCATCAGTACTTTCGACCTCTTGGATTGCTCTGGTTTGGATGATATATTTGCCTACCTATTTATCATATGTCTTTATTAATCTAGTCTTAGCATATCAATTTAGCTCTATCGGCTGCTTCTCATTTTAGGGTTTCTGCCGGTATCGGCTAAATCGCGTTGCTAGATTAGATTAGCTTAGACATCTAACACCCTGAAAACTCAGTCAACGGCTTGATTGTCTAGATATTATGTTTCTTTTCATACTTAGTGCCGCATCAGTTAAGTTTGATCTACTAAATTGTGCTTAGAACCATAATCTCTAGCCTACTTCTTGATTGCTAATAAGGGTTTCATCGGGGTTTCAGCCGGTGAGTTATCTGGATGTTGCATCGGCTCATAAGGATTGAATATACATATAAGTTGAATTTAGCCGATGACAACAAAGGTTTCACTGTTTCATCTAATCTATTAGATTTCATGACATCGAACCTCCAGCTGATGTGTGCTTTAACCTTCGGATCGATGCTTATTTATCATATCATTATTTGCCGATTGGTTTATACTGGATTATATTGTTATTTTATTACATCATCATAAGCCGATTGCCTTTATATCATTATCTACATTGGACATATAGCCAATTGCTTAAACCCTATCGCTATCGGCTAGTATCGGCATCGGCTATTATCGGCTATCGGCTGGAACTACTCCATCGGCTTATCAGCCGATCGGCTTATTGATCTACTATTTGCATATCTTGTCAGTTGCAGGGTCAAACTGACTGGCACGCCCGCATCTCATCAACCTTTGGACTTGCACTGGAGCTAAGCTGATCTCCCAGACCAGTGTGTGTTTTTCACGTCAACAGGAGGGGAGGCGCGTGACTGATCGCGTTTTAGCGGTTTCAACTGAACCGCTTGCAAAGATGGAAAGGCCGGCTGCAAAAATCAATTTCGCAGGTGGAGCCAATGGCTGCCTGTAAAATCCATGCGTTTTCACAAGCCTTTATGTGCAGGCAGGGTGGATGACAACCTGAAAAAATCTATTTTGCCTGTTTGCGTGGAGGCCATGGAGCAGGCCCACATCGAAATGGCGTGGTGGAGTCGGGGGCGCCATCCTAGGGGACCCGGTGGCCGGCGGCCTAGACCGGTAGAATCGGGGGCGTCATCGGGAGCAACGCGGCGGAGGGAATCCAGTGACACCGGCCTTGGCCCTCGACGCGGTCGTCCCCCCGGCGGCTGCGTAGACGGATCGCTCGGGCAACGGCGGTCCCCGGCCATAGAGGTGACGTCGTCGTCATTGAAGCGGAAGCAGTTGGGCGGTGGTGGCGGTCAGGCAACCGGCGGTGATGAGGTCCCCGGGGACAGGGTGACCGGCGGTGCGATGGTGTCTGAGGAGAGGCAGGGGTCAGCGTGGCCGGCAGAGGAGTCAAGGTGGAGGTGGTCGGCTGAGGGTGACATTGGCAGTGGCGGCGCAGTCCCGTGACGACGAGGCGGGAGATGGAGGGGGCAGCTAGCAACACGTCCCTTAGATCCAATCTGAGGTCGTGGTCCGTTAGTGGTGCCAAAGGTGGAAGACGGTGTGCTGCTTGCTGCTTGACGAAGACTTGATGAAGAACGACGATGACAATGCAACGACGAAGACATGTCGTCCAAGAAGATCGAGATCGATAATCTCATAACGACGGCAAGAAGTGGCATGTCGGAGGAGACCGAGATCGATCTCTCTCGTGGCAAGCACAACGACGAAAGAAAAGAAAAAGGGAATGGGTGGCCACACCGGGAGCGATATTGCTGGTCTCGGGGGCAAGGGTAGCGGAAGCAGTGAGCAGCAGCGCTAACTCGCCCGCTCTGATACCATGTTGAATACTATAGAAAGAGAGGAATACTGTGTAACGTGGATACTTTGTATTGAACCTCGTAGGCCAGTATATATAGAGATTACATGGGTAGAGAGATAAGGAAGGTACTAGAGATGGAGATAAGGAAGGACTCTAATCAAATCAATCCTATCCTAATAATATTCCTACAACTACCATATATACTCTAGCACATGCAACATGGTGGAACCACAGGCGCAATAAAGCTGTTTCGAAAGAATGAAGGTTGAGTATAATTAATGCTAATTAATTAGCAAGTTACTGTGAGTCAACACACACAACGGTGTAAAACTTTAGCAATATACATTTTACCCTCGTTAGTCAAACATTAACAAGTTATTTCGCGTACCATCAAAAATCCAGGCCAAACAGCTGGTTCAAACTAAGACTAAGGGATTTTTCGGTTTGAAGAAATTTTAAACAATAGGAATAGAACAAAAAATGGAGGAATAAAAATGTATGAACACTTCAATCTTTAGGAATTTTCTATGAGTTTTGAGTCAATGAAACATTTCCTATGTTCTCTCTATAACGTGTAGGAAAGAAGAATTTATTTTTATATTGACAAACCGAATGATACTAATAGGAATTGATTCATTTGGCTACAATACAAATCGATCGAGTCATTTGGCTACAAAGCTTCGTGGGATATGGAAAAAAGTAAATTAGACTTTACGTCATGTGACCTTGCACTTAGTTTAGTACAAAATCATTATATTTTCTCTCATATAATAGCATATATGTTTTCTTAATATATTATTCAAATATATTAAAATGACAACATAATTTTAAATTTTGTACTAACTTTACGAAACTACAAATGTGTAATATTCGTATTGTATTTTATATATGTGTTAGTTATTAATTATTTTTAATATCAGCTTTTAGTTATTTGTAAATTATATTCCTATATGGACTCTAGACTCGTCTTTCAATATTTTTTAATTCCAAATTTTCGTTATCTGTAAATTGTATTTCTATATATACTCTAGTCTCTTCTTCTAATATTATTTATTTTTAATTCTGAAATTTTCATTATTTCTGTTGTTGAATAGACAACTGCGCCACGCCGAGAGACGTGGTTCTCTCAACAGTGGTTGGGAAAAAGGACAATTGTATTACTTGGTAGAAATTTTTTCAGATCCACCCATTACATGGCCTAGAGGGGCTATTTATAATCCTATTACAGATTCTCTCCCCTAGGGTTTAGGCTTTACAGAGAAATTTATATGGTTACCCTTATGATAGGGACATTATTAGGGGTACACAACGTCCTTTACATGTATGGCCCCAATTGGGCTAGATGGCTTGGCCCATTAATCTGGAGAACCCCCCTGCAGGGGTGCAACGGCCCGCTGGGCTTCCTCACGGTGGGGTTTGGTGCCTTGGCGAAACCTATGCCTTCGTGCTGAGGCTTTCGTCTCACCGACTCCGCCTGTGTGGCCTCCTGACGGGGTCCTTGTCCGGCGAAGCACGTGTACTCCTGAGCTGTAGTCTTTCACCCTTGGGTCATTCCTCTTTGACCTTCGTCGCTTGTCTCTAGTCCGAGCCTGTCGCCCAAGTTTTCGGTTTCGGCAGGCCCGGCGGAAGGCACTTCGTGGTATACCTCTAACAATTTCTAATTTTATTTCTATGTGGACTCTAAACTCATCTTTCAATATTCTTTAATTTTTAATTTCGAATTGCAGTTACTTCTAAATTGTATTCCAATATTGACTTTATACTCTTCTTCCCATGTTTTGTTTAAATTCCTAATTTTAAATATTTGTAAATTATATTTTTATACGGACTCTAAACTCTACTTTTAATTTTATTATGTTTTTTTCTAAATTATAGTTAGTTTTAAATTCCTATTTGGACTCTATACTCTACTTCTAATATTCCTTATTTTTAATTCTGAATTTCTATTATTTGTTAATTGTATTTTTATACGAACTCTATACTCTATCTCTAATATTCCTTGTTTTTAATTCCGAATTTCTATTATTTCTTAATTGTATTTTTAATATGGACTCTATACTCTAGTTCTAATATTCCTTATTTTTAATTCTGAATTTCTATTATTTGTTAATTGTATTTTTATACGAACTCTATACTCTATCTCTAATATTCCTTATTTTTAATTCCGAATTTCTATTATTTCTTAATTATATTTTTAATATGGACTCTATACTCTAGTTCTAATATTCCTTATTTTTAATTCTGAATTTCTATTATTTCTTAATTGTATTTCTATATGGACTCTATACTCTTCTTCTAATATTCTTTATTTTATAATTCCTAATGTCAGTTATTTATAAGTTATATTTCTATATGGATACTAGTCTCCTCTTCCAATATTCCTTATTTTTAATTCTGAATTTCGACTATTTCTAAATTGTATTTCTATATGGACTCTGCTTTTCTTTTTCTCCGATTAATGTGGGAATTTTTTGGCCATGAGAGCGAACGTGGAGGCTCCTTTTTTCTATTCCTTTAATAAGTTAATAGATTTATATTTACATTGGGTATATGAAAACAACTAGTTTCATGTTGCACGATTGGAAGGAAAATCTTGGGAAGAATTTAGACCATTTTTCTTGAAGTACTTTCATTCAGGTTTTGTGGAATTTATGGAAATTTCTACTAGTTTGATGATGCATCTTGACGCGGCAATGTCATGTAAAACTTAGTTTGATACACCATGGTGTAAAATGGAAGTATGTATAAAGATTAATTTCTACTGAGAGTTTGAGACATCACCTAGAATACATTAGTCATTGGATCTCTTTTGAGTTTAATCTCAACCATCCTTCATGTCTTTAGTTACATTTCTTTCATTTATTAATGGAATTGCTCCTATCGATTTCTTTATAGGTAACACTTATTTTCCTTCAAAATATTAGTACCATGGTGTAAAGGTTTGCATCATTATTTTCGAAAAAGTAGTTAACGTTACATTGGGACACTTTTGTAGAGTCACCAAAAATTGATACTATGGATAGAGATGGTGTCGTCCTGGATATAGGGGGCTAATGCTATAACTCCCAACCTCCTAGATAATTCAAGACAGACAGCTCTCACCATAAGTTTGTGAGTGCTTCGATTTCACCTCCGTAGGGGAAGGAATTAAGATTGAACCCACAGAGCAATAAGGCGTTGCTATAGCGAGGAAAATGGATGGAACAGACCTATCTTTTTGGGGCTACTCAAACAGAGAAGTAGGATTACTGGATATAAAATTCGCGCTAAAATCGTTTGCCTCCTCAACCTTTTTAACATATTTATTTGAGTAATTAATTTTATTTGGCCAATCTATGCATGCGGTAGCTTGTGATTGTTTATGATCTAGGTTCTAGCTTCTATGTCCTATTTGCAACCCTCTGATCTTTTAATTCAAGTGGTGTTAGTAGTTGAGGCGAGATTTGGTTAGAGAAGGGGAGCGACAATGGCGATGCTCCCCTCCCATAGTACCCTCCTTCCCTCCCAGATTTGGCCGGAGCGGCCGTGGGAGGGTGGCGGCGGCAGTAGCCACCGCATGCAGCGGTGGAGGCGGCGCGGAGGGAGCGATGGTGGCCGTGCTCCCCTCCCCTCCCTCTCCCTCCCTCCCAGATCCGACCCAAGGTGGGAGGGTAGCCGCGGTCGCCACAGCAAATGGCAGCAGAGCGGCCCTCGTACCTCCCAGATTCGATTCCCTTCCCTTCCCTCTCCCTCCACAGCATTACTGTAATGGTAGAGTAGCACCGGGTAGAAAGGGAGCGGAGGGGAGCGCAGTTGACGGTGGGTGGGGGTTGGTGGGGTGGCAGGGGCTTTTTTTTTTATGGAGTATATTTTCATAGTTGGGTACCACCAGCAAAGATGGAGAGACCGTCTGCGAAAATGATTTTCGCATGCAGAGCCGATGTCCGCCTGGAAAAATCATGTATTTTTTGTAGGCCTTCACGTGCAGGCAGGGTGGATGATCGTCTGGATAAATCTTTTTTGCCTGTTTGCAACAATCTATTTTCTAGTAATGAGTAATACTACTCTTGTAGCATGTTGAATTATATAGGAAGAAGGGATATTAAAATGAATATTAAGATTCAATTTTATTGATTTGTCTGTGGAAATGCTTTCGGTATCACTGTTAGTGCTCTTATGCGATGTTGAATTATATAGGGATTACTGTAAATATTAGATTTAATTGAATTGGGTTAGGACATATATATACTATATAAGGGTAAATGATAAATTAATTTTAGAAATTAAATATATACTAGTAAAAATGCCCATGCGTTGTAACGGGTGAAGTCTATTTTAATATTATTATTATTATATGGTTTAGTTAAGATGAAATTTACTGTGGGACTTCGCTTGGATAAATATATATTTTTTAGAAAATCATGAGTTGCAGTTCAGAGTTTGATCGTCTGAAGTTAGCATGCGAGTTTTTTAAACAGATTTTTTTATATGATTCCTTCTTTATTACCAAAAGTGCACAATATTAAAAGCCGACTCAAATACGGATATGTATTTCCAAAAGCAAACGAACTTAAAAACCGACTCATACACGGATGACGTACCAAAATACCGACAAAAACATCTTCAATTTTTATAATAGTGGAGAAAAGATAGAGATAGCGATAGAGAAGAGATATAGATTAAAACCAAAATATAAAATTAAAATTGACTCAAACACGGATGACAAATCAAGGAAACATCTTCAATTTGTATTTCCAAAAGCAAACAAACTTAAAAACCGACTTATACACGGATGACGTACTAAAATACCAGAAAAACATTTTTAATTTTTATAATAAGAGATAGAGATAGAGAGGATATATAGATTAAAACCAAAATATAAAATTAAAACCGACTCAAACACGGATAACGAACCGCGGAAACATATTTAATTTTTATAACCGACTCAAACATGGATTATGGACGAGATAGAGATAGAGATTAAAACTATTCCTATCTACCGTAACAACCTGATATTGTCCCGTCTCTAAACGTAACTGTTTGTAACGGTTTGCATCCGATCGGGACCAAACTAAAATTAACTGACCTAATAGCTGTAGTAACTTGTGTTGCATATGAACTGATCCGTACGTATATATCCCAGTAATAGCTGCTTTATCGAATTCGAAGTTGATAATGACACACTTATAATTGTTTTTTTTAGAACGAGAGATAATTATATTTACCCGGCTTTTCTTCTATGCTATCCGAATCAAACTACTATACGGATAGAGACATATAGCCGCGCGTACGTCAAACGTGTGGTTAATTACCTCTCCTAATCTATTTAACCAACGTTAACCCTGCACCGAGTTCTTCGTCCCCGATCGATCTCGCCGTCGACCACCAGCGCCACCACCAGGTAGCTGCTAGCTAGCTTGCCATGTCGTCATCGCCGACGAAGGACGTCGTCACCGCGTCGACGGCCACCACTACGTCGGCGGCCGCCACCGGTTGCAACCTTCTCAAGATCAAAGTACGCAACGCGATCAAGAAATCTCACCACGGCAGCAAATACGACATCGAGTCGTCCAAGTTCCAGGCCGCAGGTCACACCTGGAGCTTCTTCTTCCACCTCAACGCGAGCAATTATTCGGGCAACGGCCACTACAGGAATTTTGGGCTTCTGTGACGATTACATTATGACGATAACAGCTTGTTTCCTGTCACTGACTGCCCGCAGTCATCACAGAAGGTGGGTCACTAACCAGCTTCTGTGACCACCAGAGGACAACGTCATTGATACAGTGACGATAGTTCTCCTGTCATTGATGAATGACGAGACAAATTCGTCATAACAAATTGAACTGAATAACGCCACGTGTACGATGACATGTGATATTGCAGATGACAAGGCGGGTGATGTGGCAAATGACGTGGCAATTCACATTCGGCCCATATAGCATGGGCTTTTTAATTTTCAATTACAATTGGCCCAAATATTTTTTTTGACCCAGCTACAAATTTTCTTTTACGTTTTTTTTTCATTATAGCCCAACAGTACAATTCTAGCCCATATTATGGGCCAGCCCAATTAAAAAGCAATCACAGAATATAAATCACAGCCAGTTGCATAATTATATTATAATCACATTTCAGCCATAATTAATTTTCCAGCCCATACAAAAAGCAAGTTTCAGAATACAGTTTCCAACATGTTCCATACAAAAGCATAAAACATGAATACAAAATGATCCATCCACCATCCAACTACACAAGTACCTGTGCCTTCAATCTTTCAAGCTCCTCCTGAAGTACTGCAAACTCTAGCTTCTTTGCATCTAGTTCAACTTGTATCTCTTTCATCACATTGGTTGTCTTGGCAGCGAGCTGCTAAATTCCAACGTTGCGCAAAAATGTGTTCGACTTCCGCAACACTTTGGAAACAGCTTCAATAGAAGTCTTAGCTGGCTGCCCATCTTCTACTGATGGTGAAATGAGGACTTCCCGGGCATGCATATCCTCCTATCAATCAAAGCAAGGTTTCAGTTTTACATTATTATATAAATAAAGGTTCATTGCATAAGGTACTTAATAAAAGAAGGAAAGAAGAAGTAATAGTTTAGTACTTACTATAGCTTTCTTCACAGGTTCACTGAAACATTTAGTTTTGCTGCAATGCAACTCCTTAAAGAGATCAATTGAAGTGGGTTCACTGTCAATTGCAGTGCCCATGGTCTTCCCCCTTGGCTCCACTTGTGTACTGCCAGTGAGGGTGCCTAACATAAAACATTTACAGGTGTCAATAAAAAGATCCTGCACTTGATATGAATGAAGCATAGCACATATAAGGACAAAAGAACAAGAATCCAAGTTACTTGCCTTGTTCAGTAGTGCTCAATTCCATTGGCTCCAGTTCTGTACTTAAAGTGCGGTTGCTCAATCCCATTGCCGCCACCCAATATAGTCACATTCTGCAACACAGATGAAGAAAGGATCAGAAGAAAGGACCACAACATTGCATTAGAGTTGCAGAAGCTTCTGACTAGTAACCGGTTTTGCTAGGCAAATATGTTAGTTGAGTAGGGTTTTAAGGAACATGATTTTAAGGAACATGTACTCTTTGAGCAAGTTTATAGCCAATTTAGTAAAAATCTCACATCTTATTTACATTCTTAAAGGGATATTTCTGTGACAGACATTATATTGGATTACAGAAGGAGTCAGAGAGATGCTAGCCATGACCTTTCTTCTCAAGAGGTGATGCTTCCCTTTTACCAGTGACATTTTTAGCTTTATGAACTACAGACTGAGGTGGAGATGCAGCAGTAGCTTCCCTTCCTACTTCTTCTACTGACTGCACTAAAGGATCCAAGCTAGAAAAAATTTCTTCCTTGGAGATATCATGATCTATATACTTGGATTAATTAAACTGAGTTCAGATTAATGCTACCACACCTAATATTAACAAAAAAAAAAGCTAGAAAAAATTTCTTCCTTGGAGATATCATGATCTATATACTTGGATTAAACTGAGTTCAGATTAATGCTACCACACCTAACATTAACAAAAAAAAAAAGGTCTTTGTTTTCAAGAAGAATGCGTGTGGTAAGTTTGGTACATAGTAGAGATCAAAGCAGTAAACAACAGCTCTGATCGGTTGGGCAGGCATAAACATCTTCATAACTATAATTAATTAACCATGTATTTTTTTTGAAAGAACTTATCAGGAAGCCCATTGCAAAACAGAAAGCCCAAAAGAAGCGGTGCCATCAAATTCCACCCTTTGGTTCAGTTAGTTAATTTCCTTGGATGGATTGCTCACTTGTCCAAGCTATGAACCTCAAGTCAATTTGAGTTATGATCCTCGAGTCAATTTGAGTTGTGCGATGCCTACAATTCACTCATGAATTATCATAAAAGTAATTAGGTCCACCTGTACCAGTAAAGCACCTGTTCTAGTGACTATACGATCAGAAGAACAAGCTAAGCAAACAAACCCAGTGTACTTAAACTTAACAGCGCATTCGAATTTAGCAGAAAACAAGGGTCAGATTTTTGTCATGGGTGTGCCCACATGTCATAGTATAGTTGAGTCAAATAAAAAACTTGTTCACAACAATATAATTAATCATTCCTAATTGCAGCGCTTCATTTTTACTCATTGCTAATTGAACCAGGAAGTAAAGACAAAGGATCTCAATTCTCTGCATACAAATCACAAAAATATGCCTTGAACTAAACTGAGTTTACTCATTCTAGGTTTCAACTTTTCAATTAATCTCACTCTGCTAAGAGAAAAACCAAACCAGAGAGAGATCCTAGAAATACTCACTGAATATACCAGCCGTCAGCCGTGCACATGGACAGATGAGTGAACGACGCTTGGAGCTGGACCTTTGGTTGGCATTCCGGCGCAACCATTGCTGGTCCAGTGCTCCTGGTCGCCGACACGCTGGCTGCCGCGACGGCGTACAGCTCCTGTGCCGAGGCGCCGACGCGTCGCTGGCCCGTTGCCATGCACCCCTGCCCCGCGCCGGCGCGCCCCCGCGGCCCCACGCCACCTGCCCGCCTCGCAATTGCAAGTCGCCGGCCGCCGCTGGTCATCATCATCGTCGTCATCGCAGCTACCGTCACAGCTGTCGCCGTCGTCGTCGTCGTTGCAGCCACCATCGTCGTCGTTGCCGTAGCCGCCGCCACCGTAGCCGCTCGCTCCCGCCTTCCTAAGCCCTCCGCCGCTGCTCCGGAGGGCGGAGGCGGGCGGATCCGCGTGCTACCGGCGCTCCCGCTCACGCCAGGCCGCTCCTGAGGACGAAGGCCGCTGGATTCATGCGCCGCCGTCGCTCCCGAGGATGGGAGGCGGCGGATCCGCGCGCCACCGTCCTTCCCTGGGTGGGGGAGTGAGGCGGGGAAGGGCAAAGAGGTGGCTGGGGGAGCAGATGCAGGTGACGTAGTGGATGGAGGAGGAGAGTGAGTAGATGGTGGCGGCGGCTAAGTGGATGGATGGAGTTTGGCTAGGGTTTTGAGAACAGAGTATATGGATAAGAAGCAATCCTATGCGAATTTACCAAACTGTCCCTGGTGTGTTGAGGGTAGTTACGAAATTTTATGGACAAAATGGACATTTCACCTTAAACTTATGAGAACTTTAAATTTAATTTTAGACTGATTTTTATGTTTCAAATGCAAAAAACATAAACAGCAAAATTGTAGAACTCATCGAGATCTACAACTGTTGTATTGGTCGTTTTTACAAATAAGTTCATTTGAGCAATTCAAATTTTGAATTTTCAAAATTTGACAACTTCGAACAAAAATTGGGGTTAATAAATGATTTCGAATGGAAAAGTCACCAAAACCAAAGTTGTACAGATCATTGAGATGCAAATTTTTATTTTGGTCATTTCTCCATCTGACTCTATTTGAACAATTTGAAATTTGAAATTCAAAGTTTGATAACTTCAAATAGAACTTTTTGTTTATTGAACGACTTCAACTGAAAAAGTCATCAACAACAAAGTTGTATAACTCATCAATATCTATAACTTTTATTTTTGTCATTTCTTCATCCGACAAAGTGATAGTAACATTGTTCACAAAATTTACATATCTCTTATATGGTTTTATAAACTGTAAGAGAGATATCTAAATTTTGTGAAAAATATTACTATCACTTTGGCGGATAAAAAAATGACCAAAATAAAAGTTATAGATATTGATGAGTTATACAACTTTGTTGTTGATGACATTTTCAGTTGAAATCATTCAGTATTTGAAAATGTTGTTTGAAGTTGTTATAATTTGAAATTCAAATTCAAATTATTGAAACAAAGTCACATAGCAAAATGACCAAAGTAAAAGTTATAGATATTGATGACTTATATAACTTTGTTGTTAATGAATATTTCATTTGAAATCATTTACTATTTGAAAATAGTGTTTTAAGTTGTCATAATTTGGAATTCAAATTCAAATTATTGAAACAAAGTCATATAGAAAAATGACCAAAACAAAAGTTGTAGATCTTGATAAGTTATACAACTTTGTTGTTGACAAGTTTTTCATTTGATTTTTTTTCATTCATAAAATGAGAGTAGAGATGACTTCAATCCTAAATCCTAAAATAAGAGACTAGAAATGCTGTAGACAAGAAGAGTCCACCTAGGACAAATAATTTGTGGTCTGGTAGCAATGTAGTATAACAATATTTTTTTTGTTTCTAAAAATATAATAGTTCTATATTTTATGACGATCCACTATTGTCATCGTGCTATCGTCATAGAGCCCATGCAGAGTATAGTGTGACGATAATTATGACAGATACAAGGTTTGGTCATAAACAGTTGTCATCCTGTGAACAGTCATTATAAACAGCCTCTGTTTATGACAGATATGTGTTCTGTCATCAGGTAATCGTCACAGAAGCCTAGATTTGTTGTAGTGGGCTACTCCACCGTGTGCCTCAAGCTCCACGCCGCCGACCCCGGCACCACCGCCGCTGCTGGCGGCATCCGAACCAACGTCCGGTTCCGCATGGTCAATCTGCAGCCGTGCGTGCCTCCGACGAACGAGGTGAGGAGCTACGCGACGTCGTTCCACGGCACCGGGAAGGCGGAGTACCGGTGCTTCACGTTCATCCGCCACGACGTCCTAGCGGGGCAGTGGTTCAGCACCGACGACGAGTTCGCCATCCACTGCGACGTCGCCGTCGTCGAGGAGGCCGCGGCGGCGGTGACGATGTCGACGGAGCTCAGGCCGGATGACCTAGATGGCCTGATGATGAGCTGCAAATGCAGCGTCGACAATGACGATGAGCCATGCAAGAGCGGCACCCAGCAGAGCCTCAAGGAGGCGTTTCGCAAGCACTTCTTGAGTTGTTTTGGGCCAAAGTAGCTATTTTAGCTATGAATTTATATTTAACTATCTAGCCCTTTCTGCAATTTTCATTTAGGATTAGGATGTTGGTGCAATGTTGGTACTATTAGAATTAAAAATAGTTTGTGCACTTTGCCATTTTTATATCTATTTATTTATTATTTATTTATGTATGATATCTATCTATGTATTATTTCTTTATTTATTTATGTACTATGTCACTGCTAGAGAACCCCATAGGTGTCGGTTAGAAACCGGTAATAGGTGTTGGTTTTCCAATTAAGCATAGATGTCGGTTTTAGAACCGTCACCTATAGATATTATAGGTGCCGGTTCTCAACCAATAAATGATCTATAGGTGCGGTTCTCAATCAATAACTAGCACCTATAATATCCAAAGAACAACTTAAAAAAAGCGGCGCTGGTGTGCTTGCAAGTGGTGGTAGACGCACATAGAGACGGAGCTCTCGCGGCATGACAGCGAAGGGTGTCGAGCAATGGCGGCTATTGCTCGACATCCCCATGCAACAACCAACATGCAGAAACACACAGAAACACAATTGCGATATGGCGATGACCTGAATCGATCGATGATGCTCATGCAGACGACATGAATTGATCGCAACTTCATGGCACAAACACACAAAAATACACGAACACATTGACGTGGCACGATGATGACACGGGCACATGAACGGGAGCGGTGACGACGAGGCCGGCATAACGGTTGTTCCAGCGCAGGAACCCCCTCCGGACGGGTGGGTCGGTGGCGGCGGCCGCAGCCGCCTCCTCGACCCATCCCCCATGCATGCCCCCCCCCACCCCCGGGGCTCTGCCATGGCCTTCTCCGCGGAGCAAAACATAGATGCATACGAAAGTGCTGTTTGCACATTATTGACGAGAAAAACATCTTAATTACACATTTGAACTCTAATGTAGTTACACATGCAATCAAATTGATTCTAATTGCATATTTCTTTCGGAAGAACAAGGTACTTTTAAAATGCAGTAAAGATGCATTCAAAATGCAATACATTATATTTCTTACATGAAAAAAAATACTTCCATGATACTGTTTACACCAAAATTTGGCATCTATGGATGAAATAGAGGAAAATTGCCAAAGTTTGGAAAGTGCCGGGTTTCCTTCACAGGGCTGGTCAGACCGCAGGTATGTGGGCGGTTAGACCGTCAGGGTCCGAGTCCGAGTCTGTTTTCGTGAGGTCTCGGGTTTCCTTGCTCAGGAAGGCTATGTTCCGTGTTTCCTTTGGTCTCTATCCCGAGTTGGATGTGGAGAAGGGCCTGTAGAGGACAAGACCAACCCTTATTTAAGAGACAAGGCCGGTTTATTGTAATCCCCCGAATACAATCTACTTGAATCGTTCTTTTATCATGTCTTCTATTTTACCCTAGTTTTAGTATATCTTTGTCGATTTGCGTCGTCAATCGTCCGCCGCCGCTGCGAGAGTGCGACACGTCTTTGTAGGTTTGTCTTGAGAACCTTCCATTTTGCCCACGAGACGGGTAGTTATGCTCGTATCGATCTAAATCGGCCTAGAGGCTGATTTTGATCTCCAAATCGGCTCCGCTAGCCGGTTTAGCTGTTTTTCTACAAACCCCATCTTGATTTGGCCATTCGGCCAGATCGAGGTGTTTGGCGACTCCGTATCACCGCAAGGCGTTTAGATGCTGCGATCGTGCTTGTCGACTTGTCACAAAAAATTGTCAACATATACATTTGGACTGCACCGTAATAATATACAAATGCATTCAAATTGTGTGCTTATTACATATTTCTTTCTCAAGAAAATATGCTCTCCGAAAGTCCGAATACATTTAAAATACACAGTAGTTTGCACATGCATTCAAAATTCAATACATTGCTTTCTCACACAAGAAAAAATTGCTCTCAAAATACATTTGAATGCATAATTGTATAGACATGCATTCAAATTGTACCTTTAATACACATTTTCACAAGAAAAGAGTGCACACACTACATTGAAAATGTAAGAAATATTTTGTCACAAGAAGAATATATACTTCCCCAATAGATGGGCTCATTCAAGAAAAAAAAATGCCATCAGAATACATTAGAACTGCGTAGTAGTCAGATGCATTCAAGTTGTGCTGTTAACACAAGAAAAAAAATACAACCAATACATTCAAAATGTACTATAATATACCTTCCCACACAAGATACAATTGAAAGTATTGCTCGGAAGCAATGCTGAGAAAAAATGGAAATTTTGTCCGCTCGAAGAACACATTATGAAAGATTAAAAAAAACGAGACCTACTCCGGTGCTCTCTACTGGTAGTTGATATGACGATGGTTACTACGGATACAACCATTGTTCACATCATGGATGAACAAGAAGATATCAAGATCAAGTCGTCCAAGTGCGGGCATCCAATTCGGTCACCTGCTATACTGCTGACTTCAAATGGCCGCCAAATCTCCATTCCAGCTCCGTTTTCGGCCCGTGAGTACTTGATGGAAAGCTCTCGAAGTTCTCTTTCCAACGGATCCAGCCTCATTGTGATATTCCATCTCAGTGAGCCGCAATTGAATAAATAAGGGGCTGCATTGTCTGTAATGGGCCTATGGGCCTGTAACTTCCTCTGGGACCCCGGCCCAAGTGGGGCCCAAGGGGGGCTGCGCCCCAAACAGAGGGAGGATTCCCTTCTGACCTCCTCCATCCCTTAAATAGCTAGTAACCCCTCCAGGGTTAGTCAGGTTTTGATAGATTAAAGTTTAGCCATTGCTACTTGCTTGCAGCGCGCGTGTCGGCTAGACCGTCTGTCTACTTGTTCTTCGGAACCCCAACTAATCATTTGTATTAAATTCCTATTTGCAATATCAGATTGCTTTTATCTTGTTCTTGCTTGTTTCTTCGATTTGATTGCAGGAATAGGGTTGATCTGCACCGGCAAGATCAACAACCCACGGAGAGGTGTATTGATCGCTAAGGTGCAACACAATGTCTCGTACGGTTGTAGTCGGATCGTCAACGTTTCTCCCAAATCGTAGTTATCACAACTCACCGAAAGATCGGGCCAATCCTAGCCTTGAGTAGAACTCAGGGTTCATCAGGATAACCGTCCTCGGTTTTTCCATATGGTGCTCATCACGTGGTCGATTCAAAACAACCTGTTTCATCCAATCAAAACAAGACAAATTGCAAGTAATATGATTAGAAATTACATACCTCTCTAGCTTGCAAGTTTTATCCACATGTACAGGAGGTTCTAAATCCGAACATATATAAATTCTATGCACCAAACGTATTCCTCTATCATCATATTCGCCAATGATATGAAAAATAGCATTAGTTGGACATGGCAAATCAGACTTAGCAAATAATTTCACCTCCAAATTATCGAGCTCACAAAAATCATCAAACTTAACATAGCCCAAAGTATTTAAAGAAGATAGCAATTCACGTTCCTCTACTTCATTAGCAATGTGAACAACATGCTTAAAATCAGCACACAAAGAAATACTAGAAATAGTATGTTCATTCACCAGTTGTGGCATGGATATAAGTGAAGCATTATCACACAACTCTACTTTATCACAAGGAACAGCAAGTAAACTAACTTGTGACAAAGGCATTCAGCAATTGGTTCCACTAATGGTTGCTCTTCTCTGGCGTGAAAAGTGGAAAAATGTAATTCATCAGAAGCATACTCACCTTGAGTAATTTCTGCACCATTTAATTTACCTTTTATGCCCTCTTCAGATAATGTAGGTGCATCAGCCTTCTCCTCATTCGCAAGTGATGGAAGTGACATCTCAAACATATCGTTCTTCTCATTTTGGGGACTGTTCTGAACTTCCTGCAAAATATCAGTGATAGGAGGCACAAGCATAGCTTGTTGCTCCGTTGGGTTCTCCAAAATTTTGCGCTCAATATTGCAAGCAAGCATGAACAATTGGCCTATATGATTATATGTCACATTACCAAGCCCAGCCTGAATATTGGAATTAAGCCCTCTGAAAAATCTAGTCATTGTGTTCTCATTAAACCACTATAAGTGATACAAATTTTAAAATCATGAAAGTACTCCCTAACAGTTTTGTCACCTTGTTTTAGATGTTCAAATTTCTCAAAGAGAGCATGTCTATAGTATGAAAACACAAATCTTTTTCTCATCAGTATTTTGCATTCATCCCAAGTGTCAAGCTTATTTCCCACAGTATGCCACCAAAAAGATGCAGAACCGGTACACTTATTACTAGCAGCCTTAATCATTTGAGCATTAGAAAAATCATACTCATCAAATTGTTTGTCTACTGCTAGCTCCCAATTAACGTAAGCGGCAGAATCATACTTACCATCAAAAACTGGCAATTTAGATTCTACCCTTGCAAGATCATTACCATGTACCTCATATGTGATGCGTGAAGAAGTCGCTATATCTCGTTGATGGTGATGATGTTGATGTTGAGCATGATCATCTCGTTTCCCCGTGCGCAATCCTGCCATGGTTAGTAGCAAACAAGAAACATACACAAAAATATGTGCGTTCCTATTAACTACTAGGTAGTGGCAGTTCAAAAATCACACACACTCAAGCTTTTAACCAAGCTCTTATAGGATTTTACCAATGCAAGCGGAATGGTGACATACACCGACTCAACCAAGCACCCCAATGGAGGTTGGATGTATCGATGCCTTGGCAAACACTTGCTGTACGGCTGCAATCAAATCTATGGAGCTCTGGGTAGGCTTAAATATATAGCAAAGGAATAGCAAAGGAATAGCAAAGGAATAAAGAATGCAAAGTTGAATAATTGTTCAAAGTCAAGCACCGTGCTGGTCCTAGGCTAGAACGTACTAGAGACGCGAGCCTAGACACAAACGATACCATAAGATAGCACTAGGAACAACTTATACACAACTCTGATATATGAAGTTCAGCTCAAACATAACAATATTTTCTCTTTTCTTTCTTTCTTCTTTCTTTTTTTTTTCTTTCCTTTCCTTTTCCTTTTCTTTTCTTTTTTTAGGGTGCGGCTTTTCTTTGCTTTTTTTTATGCACCTTTCTGCCTTTTTTTTTTCTTTCTTTTTTTTATTTTTTTTCCAAAAACAGATTCAAGGACCTCAATGTAAGGTTACAGGGACTCAAACGTAATTATAAAATTTACAGGGACTCAAATGTAAAAGTCTAAACCCAAAATTAAAATTATACAAAAATGGAATGCTGAATTTATGCCGGTTCCGTTTTTCCAAACAGAACTCGAAACCGACACCAAACAAAAATTCACCAAGGTGTTTGACAACTCAGAACCGTGAAAGGGAGGGAGGGAGTCGGACTCGGCCAAAGGGGCGAGTGGGAGTCAGCCAGGAGGTGGAGTGGATGGCAGCCGATAATTAGGATTTGATTTATGGGATAAAAAGGAAACTGATTTTTAACCAATCCAATCTACTATATCTTTCCAAAACAAACTTGACTACTTCCAAAATCAGATATGGTAATTCACCTTCCTCCTCTCGTGCACAACACAGGCACGGCCAAAACAGAAGCACGGCAGTCAGCAAACCCAAGATGCAACTCAACAACTCCAAAACCAACCGATAAAAACTTTTGAAAACTACAAAAATAGAATCGTGGCAGCGAGCCGATTCCGTTTTCGTAGGTCCCGACGACAACAGATACACGGAGGCGACGACGACTGTGGTACAAAACATGACCAGAACTCGAAACTCTAAACGAACTAGACACTGACACCAGCAACTCGACTCGACGATGTAACACAAAACTCAACAAAGCAAAAACTGATAAAAACAATGCAATCGCACAATATGGCTAGGTACAGGATACAATTTTTTTGTATGGCAATTTTCTGGTTATGGGTAGATAAAACTCACCGAGCAACGAAAGCTCTGATACCACCTGATGAACCCTGAGTTCTACTCAAGGCTAGGATTGGCCCGATCTTTCGGTGAGTTGTGATAACTACGATTTGGGAGAAACATTGACGATCCGACTACAACCGTACGAGACGTTGTGTTGCGCCTTAGCGATCGATACACCTCTCCGTGGGTTTTTGATCTTGCCAGTGCAGATCAACCCTATTCCTACAAGCAAATCGAAGAAACAAGCAAGAACAAGATAAAAGCAATCTGATATTGCACATAGGAATTTAATACAAATGATAAGTTGGGGTTCCGAAGAACAAGCAGACGGACGGTCTAGCCGACACGCGCGCTGCAAGCAAGTAGCAATGGCTAAACTTTAATCTATCAAAACCCGACTAACCCTGGAGAGGTTACTAGCTATTTAAGGGATGGAGGAGGTCAGAAGGGCGTCCTCCCTCTGTTTGGGGCGCAGCCCCCCTTGGGCCCCACTTGGGCCGGGGTCCCAGAGGAAGTTATAGGCCCATAGGCCCATTACAGACAATGCAGCCCCTTGTTTCTTCAATTACGGCTCATTGAGATGGATTATCACAATGAGGCTGGATCCGTTGGAAAGAGGACTTCGAGATCTTTCATCAAGTACTCACGGGCCGAAAACGGAGCTCGAATGGAGATTTGACGGCTATTTGAAGTCAGCAGTATAGCAGGTGACCGAATTGGATTTCAGCACTTGGAGGACTTGATTTTGATATCTTCTTGTTCATCCATGATGTGAACAATGGTTGTATCCGTAGTAGCCATGGTCATATCAGTAGTAGAGAGCAATCTGAACCATTGATCCCATTTGATCGAAAGGTTAAGAACTATTTCTACTACTATCTTATTTAGCAGTAGTAGAATTGTAGAAATGTGCAAAGGTGCGTAAAGACCTGTAGCTAGCACCTTAGATCCTGGGTTCGACTCTCTGTGGGAGCAAATTTTCCAAGATTTAATGGCGTTGTGATATCAGTGGTAGGCGACGTACCCGTCGACAACGAGGCGTCTATCGTGACTTCGTCAATCTCAACGATTTGCTGCCTCAGTCTTTGAAGATGCTCATAGGGATAGGATTTGTGTGCGTGCGTTTACAGGGGTGAGTGCAACTCCAGGATTTCCCAGCTCAGTCTCCGAAGATGCTCATAGGGATAGGATTTGCATGCGTGTGTTCATAGGGGTGAGTGCACGTGCGTTGTGAATGTCTGTGTTGTACTGCGTAATTCTAAAAAAAATTGAAAGGGTATAATTGTCAAAAAAAAGTGGAGAGATAAACGCTGTGAAACAATCCTCCGAAGTGCAAGGGTATAATTGGAGGATTAGCATGCGTGCGTTTATAGGGGTGAGTGCATCTCAAGGATTTGCCGGCTCAGTTTTCAAAGATGCTGATAGGGAAAGGATTTGCGTGCGTGTGTTCATAGGGGTGAGCGCGCGTGCCTTGTAAATATCTGCGTTGTACTGCGTAATTCTTAAAAAAAAAGTGCAAGGATATAATAGTCAAAAAAAGTACAAGGGTATAATTGTCAAAAAAAAGAGTGGAGAGATAAACGTCGTGAAACAATCCTCCCCTCGATTGGAGCCGCTGCCATCACCATCTTGCTTCCTCCTCGATCGCAATTAATGGGGAACGTGATGTCCGGCCTGATTGGGGCAAGGTAACGAGAGGTTGTTTGTTCTTATTTTAATGTGTTGTACTTATTTTAATTTTCAATTTAGTTTGTTTTCTATTCTTTAGATTAATTTTTAATATTTTTTCCTTCTCAACTCTTTTATAAAAACTTTTTATAAAATTGTAAATAAACAAAATTTCTATATTCTTCCCTCCCTACACAAATTTTCTCCCTCATCAACTTCGATCAAAGTTTTAGAGGCAGTAATATATACAAAACAAATATCTAAATGTAATATGATAAAAAAACTTTGGAGGATGAAGTTGCTAACCTTTTTAGACACCTCCAATTTGTATATAATCATCAAAATAAATTCACAATAAATTTTTGGCAGCACCTTCCCTCCTCAAGAAGAAATTTTGAAGCTTGGCTCGGGCTGGAGGAGGAAAAAGACATATATAAAGGAAGCTAACTTTAGTCCCGGTTGGTGTTACAAACCGGGTGAAAAGATCCACAAGATCTTTAGTCCCGATTAGTAACACCAACCGGGATAAAGATCCGAAGAGCCTGACAATCCCTGACACAATGTGAACTGGGACTGTTACTAACCGGGACTAAAGATCAAATAGTCCCGTTGCTCTTATAACCCGGGACTAAAAATCCTTTTTAGTCCCGGTTTTTAATGGAACCGGGACTATTATAGAATTTGGCCAATCGACCAAAGATGATTTCTGCAGTAGTGGAAGACTTACAAGATCATGACAATTGTTGAGAAAGGTAACACCGAGCCAACATTGTCAAATCGTGGAGGATGAGTTATCAGACGAGGTTTGCCTAGGGACAACTTTGGACAATTGTGTTCCAATACAAGCTGTGAAATATTTTTTGTCGCAAATTGAAGTAAAAATATATATTATCCATTAGTATAAATAACCGACTTTTACCTGCATTTTCGTGGCCAATTACAGAATCCATCTGTATAAATAACCGACTTTTACCTGCCTTGAGCAAGGCAGCAGGCGGTTTACAAAAGGTTCATCAGAGTTACCGACTGTCTGTGCGAATGTTTTCTGTATCACTCACCAGTAGAAAAACAATTTTTCCCAAGGTTACGATTTATTTTTCCAGACGAACAATAAAATCACCATTTGTAAAAATAGTTAAAGATACCAAATCTAGTCATGCCTGTTTAAATCGCATGGTCAAAAGAGCTCCGCCTACAAAAATATCCTTAATTTTCACAGGTAGACCTCTTAAGGCCATGCCTGTGAAAATCAATTTTCATAGGCAAGACCTTAATATGTTCCACCTACGAAAAGCTTATACCTCGTAAACATCACCACCTACCAAGCCCCAGTAATTTCCGCAAGTTCTCTCCCCTCCCAGCTTTCCTTCCCTCTCCCTCACCTCACCCACCACCCTTCTCAGCAGGCGGCTCCCCTCCCTCCCTCCCACTTCAAACCAGGGCAGCAAAGGACGCCAGCGGTGGTAGCAGCGTGGAGGCGCCAGAGACGACGCTCTCCTCCCTTCCTCCCAGCTCCTAGATCTGGCCGGAGGAGGGGGAGCGACGGCCACCGCAAGCGGCGATGGAGGCGTCTTGGAGGGAGTGACAGTGGCGGCGCATAGGCGGCGCTCCCCTCCCCCTCTCCCTCCCTTCCTGCTCCTAGATCCGGTCAGAGGAGGGGAGCGATGGTGGCGGCGGCCGGTGCGACCCTCCTACCTCCAAGATCTGGTTCCCCTCCCTTCCCTCTCCTTCCACAATAGGTGATGGCAGAGTGGTGCCGGGCAGCAGGCTATGGCGACGGCAGCGGCGCGGGCATAAAAGGAGGGTCAACAGTAGGTGGGGGTGGGAGAGGTGGCGGGGGATTTCCTTTAATTTGTTCATGGAGTATATTTTCACAGGCGGGTGATTGAACCGGGGGACTGCTAATGTGCGGCTGGGCGCACACCCAGCCGCCTACTCGGTCACCTACTAGGCTACTACTAGTAGGACTTACTACTACACTACTGCTACTAATATACTACTACTATAAAAAAGAAGAATATATTTTATATGTATAAAAATATATGTGCATATGCAAAATTTATATACGACATATACTAAATTTATATACGACATAGTCGTATATAAACTATGTATACATAAATACAAACATATTTAATAAACCGAAAAGCAAAGAAAAACACATAAAACACCATGTATACAAACTTTGTATTCGTACGTATACAAACTTTGTATTCGTATGAATACAAAATTTATATACGTATATGTTAAAAACCAAAAGAAATCAAGGGAAAAACCAAAAAAACGAAAAAAAAACCGAAAAAGAACCAAGAAAATGCGCCCCACGTGACGCTCCCACGCCGTTCCACCGTCCCCCCCCCCCCCCCGGTGCGTGCCACGTGGCCGCGCCGTGTGGGAGGGGAGGCATGCAACTGATCGTTTTTTAGCGGTTTCGACTGTACCGCTTGCAAAGATGGAAAGGCCGGCTGCGAAAATCAATTTCGCAGGTGGAGCCAATGGCTACCTGTAAAATCCGTGCATTTTCACAAGCCTTTATGTGCAGGCAGGGTGGATGACAACCTGGAAAAATCAATTTTGCCCGTTTGCAACATATGTTTTCTAATAGTGAGTATTACTATTGTACCGTGTTGAATTAGGTAGAAGAGATATTGCTGTGAATACTAGATTTTGATTTGTCTGTGAAAATGTTTTTTTTTATATATCAGTGTTTAGTACTCTCTTACGATGTTGAATTAAATAGGGACTACTGTAAATAATAATAGATTTAATTGAATTGAGTTAGAATATATATAAGAGTAAATGAGAAAGTAATTTTTGAAATTAAATGTAGATGAAAACTATTCCTATCTACCGTAACAACCTGATACTTTCCTGTATCTACCGTAACAACCTGATACTTTCCAGTCTCTTGACGTAACTGTTTGTATCCGATCTGAACCAAACTAAAATTAACTGACCTATATTTTTTAATAATTAACTAACCTAATAGCTGTGGTAACTTGTGTTGCATAATATTAACTGATCCGTATGTATCCCAGTAACAGCTGCTTTATCGAATTCGAAGTTAATAAGGACAAACTTATAATTTCTTTTTGAGAACGAGACATATTTACCCTGGCTTTTCTTCTATGCTATATGCATGATCGGAACAAAACTATATACGGATTATAGCTGCGCGTACGTCCGTCAAACGTGTGGTTAATTACCTCTCCTAATCTATTTAACCAACGTTAACCCTGCATCGAGTTCTTCGTCCCCGATTGATCTCGCCGTCGACCACCACCACCACCACCACCACCACCACCAGGTAGCTGCTAGTTAGCTTGCCATGTCGTCGTCGCCGACGAAGGACGTCGTCACCGCGTCGACGGCCACCTCTACGTCGGCGGCCGCCACTGGTTGCAACCTTCTCAAGATCAAGGTCCGCAACGCGATCAAGAAATCTCACCAAAGCAGCAAATACAACATCGAGTCGTCCAAGTTCCACGTCGCAGGTCACACCTGGAGCTTCTTCTTCCACCTCAACGCGAGCAAATATTCGGGCAACGGCTACTCCACCGTGTGCCTCAAGCTCCACGCCGCCGACTCCGGCACCGCCGCCGCCGCTGGCGGCATCCGAACCAACGTCCGGTTCCGCATGGTCAATCTGCAGCCGTACGTGCCTCCGACGAACGAGGTGAGGTGCTACGCGACGTCGTTCCACGGCACCAGGAAGGCGGAGTACCGCTGCTTCACGTTCATCCGCCACGACGTCCTGGCGAGGCAGTGGTTCTGCACCGACGACGAGTTCACCATCCACTGCGACGTCGCCGTCGTTGAGGAGGCCGCAGCGGCAGCGACGATGTCGACGGAGCTCGGGCCGGATGACCTAGATGGCCTGATGATGATCTGCAAATGCAGCGTCGACAATGACGATGAGCCATGCAAGAGCAGCACCCGGCAGAGCCTCAAGGAGGCGTTTCGCAAGCACTTCTTGGGTTGTTTTGGGCCAAAGTAGCTATTTTAGCTATGAATTTATATTTAACTATATAGCCCATTCTGCAATTTTCATTTAGGATTAGGATGTTGGTACTGTTAGAATTAAAAATAGTTTGTGCACTTTGCCATTTTTGATATGTATCTATTTATTATTTATTTATGTATGATATCTATCTATTTATTATTTATTTATTTATGTATTATGTACACTGCTAGAGAACCCATAGGTATCGGTTAGGAACCGATAATAGGTGTTGGTTTTCTAACTGAGCATAGATGTCGGCTTTAGAACCGGCACCTATAGATATTATAGGTGCCGGTTCTCAACCAATAACTGATCTATAGGTGCGGTTCTCAATCAATAGTGGCACCTATAATATCCAAAGAATAACTAAAAAAGGCGGCGCTTGTGTGCTCGCAAGTGGCGGAAGACGCACATAGAGACGGGGCGCTGACGGCATGACGGCAAAGGGTGTCGACCAATGGTGGCTATTGCTCGACATCCCCATGCAACAACCAACAACCACCCGAGACACACAGAAACACAATTGCGATATGGCGATGACCTGAATCGATAGATGATGCTCATGCAGACGACATGAATTGATCGCCGAGAACTTCATGGCACAAACACACAAAAACACACGAACACATTGACGTGGCACGAAGATGGCACGGGCACACGAACGGGACCAGTGACGACGAGGCCGGCATAACGGTTCTTCCGGCACAGGAACGCCCTCCGGACGGGTGGGTCGGTGGCGGCGGCCGCAGCCACCACCACGACCCATCCCCCATGCCTGCCCTCCCCCCCCCCCAACCCCCGGGGCTCTGCCATGGCCTTCTCCACGGAGCAAAACATAGATGCATACGAAAATGCTCTTTGCACATTATTGACGAGAAAAACATCTTAATTACATATTTAAACTCTAATGTAGTTACACATGCAATCAAATTGATTCTAATTGCATATTTCTTTCGGAAGAAAAAGGTACTCTTAAAATGCAGTAAAGATGCATTCAAAATGCAATACATTATATTTCTTACAGGAAAAAATACTTCCATAATACTGTTTACACCAAAATTTGGCACCTATGGATGAAATAGAGGAAAATTGCAAAAGTTTGGAAAGTGTCGGGTTTCCTTCACAGGGCCGGTCAGACCGCAAGTATGTGGGCGGTCAGACCGTCACGGTCCGAATCCGAGTCTGTTTTTGTCAGGTCTCGGGTTTCCTTGCTCGAGAAGGCTATGTTCCGTGTTTCCTTTGGTCTATATCCCGAGTTGGATGTGGAGAAGGGCCTGTAGAGGACAAGACCAACCCCTATTTAAGGGACAAGGCCGGTTCATTGTAATCCCCCGAATACAATCTACTTGAATCATTCTTTATCATGTTTTCTATTTAACCCAAGTTTTAGTCTATCTTTGTCGATTTGCGCTGTAAATCGTCCGCCGCCGCTGCGAGAGTGCGACACCTCTTTGTAGGTTTGTCTTGAGAACCTTCTGTTTTGCCCACGAGACGGGTAGTTATCCTCATATCGATCTAAATCGACCTACAGCCTAATTTTGATCTCTAAATCAGCTCCACTAGCCGGTTTAGCTATTTTTCTATAAAACCCATCTTGATTGGGCCATTCGGCTAGATCGAGGTGGTTGGCGACTCCGTATCACCGCAAGGCGTTTAGGTGTCGCGATCGTGCTTGTCGACTTGTCACAAAAAGTTGTCAATAGATACATTTGGACTGCACTGTAATAATATACAAATGCATTCAAATTGTGCTCTTATTACATATTTCTTTCTCAAGAAAATATGCTCTACAAAGGTCCAAATACATTTAAAATACACAGTAGTATGCACATGCATTCAAAATGCAATACATTGTTTTCTCACACAAGAAAAAATTGCTCTCAAAATACATTTGAACTGCATAATTGTATAGACATGCATTCAAATTGTACCATTAATACACATTTTCACAAGAAAAAAGTGCACGCACTACATTGAAAATGTAAGAAATATTTTGTCACAAGAAAAATATATACTTCCCCATAGACGGGCTCATTCAAGAAAAAAAAATGCCATCTGAATACATTAGAACTGAGTAGTAGTCAGATGCAATCTAGTTGTGCTGTTAACACAAGAAAAAAATACAACCAACACATTCAAAATGTACTATAATATACATCCCCACACAAGATACGATTGAAAGTATTGCTCAGAAGCAATGCTGAGAAAAAAAATAGAAATATTGTCCGCTCGAAGAACACATTATGAAAGATTAAAAAAACGAGACCTACTCCAGTGCTCTCTACTAGTAGTAGAGAGCAATCTGAACCATTGATCCCATTTGATCGAAAGGTTAAGAACTATTTCTACTTCGTCAATCTCAAGGATTTGCCGGCTCAGTCTTCGAAGATGCTCATAGGGATAGGATTTGCGTGCATGCGTGCGTTCATAGGGGTGAGTGCCTCTCAAGGATTTGCCGGCCTAGTCTCCGAAGATGCTCATAGGGATAGGATTTGCATGCGTGCGTTCACAGAAGTGAGTGCGCGCGCGTTGTGAATGTCTGCGTTGTACTGCGTAATTCTAAAAAAAAGTGCAAGGGTATAATTGTCAAAAAAAAAGTGGAGAGATAAACGCCGTGAAACAATCCTCCGAAGTGCAAGGGTATAATTGGAGGATTTGCGTGCGTGCGTGCGTTCACACAGGTGAGTGCGCGTGCGTTGTGTATGTCTGGGTTGTACTGCGTATTTCTAAAAAAAAGTGCAAGGGTATAATTGTCAAAAAAAAAGTGGAGAGATAAACGCCATGAAACAATCCTCCGAAGTGCAAGGGTATAATTGGAGAATTTGCGTGCGTGCGTTAATAGGGGTGAGTGCATCTCAAGGATTTGCCGGCTTAGTCTTCAAAGATGCTCATAGGGATAGGATTTGTGTGTGTGCATTCATAGGGGTGAGTGCGCATGTGTTGTAAATATCTGTGTTGTACAACGTAATTCTTAAAAAAAGTGCAAGGGTATAATAGTCAAAAAAAAGTGCAAGGGTATAATTGTCAAAAAAAAAGTGGAGAGATAAACGTCGTGAAACAATTCTCCCCTCGATCGGAGCCGCTGCCATCGCCGTCTATCTTCCTCGATCGCAATTAATGGGGAACGTGATGTCCGGCCTGATCAGGGCAAGGTAACAGGAGGTTGTTTGTTCTTATTTTAATGTGTTGTACTTATTTTAATTTTCAATTTTGTTTGTTTTCTATTCTTTAGATTATTTTTTAATATTTTTCCTTCTCAACTCTTTTATAAAAACTTTTTATAAAATTGTAAATAAACAAAATTTCTATACTCTTCCTTCCCTACAAAAATTTTCTCCCTAATCAACTTACATCAAAGTTTTAGAGGCAATAATATATACAAAGCAAATATCTAAATGTAATATGATAAAAAAAACTTTGGAGGATGAAGGTTCTAGCCTTTTAGACACCTCCAATTTGTATATAATCATCAAAATAAATTCACAAGAAATTTTGGCAGCACCTCCCCTCCTCAAGAAGAAATTTTGAAGCTTGGCTCGGGCTGGAGGAGGAAAAAGACATATATAAAGGAAGCTAACTTTAGTCCCGGTTGGTGTTACAAACCGGGCGAAAAGATCCACAGGATCTTTAGTCCCGATTAGTAATACTGTTGTCGAAACGACAACGACATACGTCGAAAGACGTGGTCACTCAACAGTAGTTGGAAAAGAAGTAAGGTGTATTAAATTGAGAATTTTTCTTGAGATCCCCCTATTACAAGGCCCTATGGGACTATTTATAGCCCCCATTACAGGTTCTTACTACTAGAGTTTTGGTTATACAGGGGAATTTACATGGTTGCCCTTATGAAAAGGACATTTACATGGGTAGATAATGTAATTGAGGTTCATGGGCCCCTGATGGGCTGCCAGGCGAACGTCGGCCCAATAGCCCCTAGGCTTGAAGGGCCGGAATAGCTTCTTTGGTCCTCGCGGGGGTGAACTTGCTATGGCCAAGTTGTCTCCCTTCGGCATATACTCTTCGCCCTGCATCCTTCGCCCAAGAGGCCTCTGGCCTGGCAAGGTACCAGCGCGATTCCCTGCCTCTCGCCGTCCTTGTTCCATAGCCTTCGCCATTGGGAGAGGGGCTTCGCCCTGACTAACCTTGACGCCTCGGGCTTGAATCCCCACTGGTCGTGTGGTTTCGGTAGTTTTGGTCGAAGGGCCTCATGCCGTACCGCCAACAAGCCCCTCACGGGCAAGGGTGAGATAGGAGCTTCGGCCAAGACCGTGCAAACCATGTGGTATGGTATGTGGCGCCCCCATTCGACCGATGCTCCTGCCGAAACCTACATTGTTCCTGCAAATAAAGTTTGTTGTCTGTTTGGTTTGTATTGTTTTGCCGCTCTTCGCCTCCTGCGGACGGTGGTATTTTATTTTTTATTTTCTAGGCCGAAAGGAACAGTAATGGGCCTTCCCTTCGTGGGCTTTTTACTGTGCAGCTCGGTCGATGGGAATTTACCATTTCGCCTACCCTTGCGACATGTGGCGCTTTGCAATTGGTGGGTATTCCCCCCGTTCTCTTTTCACCGCCACACTTGTCATTTTCACAGCGCGCATTTCCTTCCTCTGTTCTTCCTTTCACGGCGCCCCTTGGCCCTTCAGACCTTTCGCTCGCTCTCTCTGTTCGCCACTGCAGACACCCTTCGCCATGGCTCCCCGCAAGCCCAACCCCTCTTCGGTGAAGGAGCCTGACCCCGGCCGGATTGACGACGACACCACCGCCTATTTGGGGATTTCTCTCATAGACGACTGCGAGTTGGCAAAGTTGGTCAGCTCTGGGGCGCTGGTCGAGGGACAGGCTTTCGCCCCGAGTAAAGCCATTGTTCCGAAGTCCGTCGACAACCGGACGGTGGTGTTCGCCATATTTTTTGAGGCGGGGCTCTGGTTTCCATGCAACTCGTTGTTGCTGGAGATACTTCGCCTTTTCCAGGTGGAGCTCCCACATTTGAGCCCGTCGGCGCTGGACTGGATTGCTATCTTCGCTTGGGCGTGCCGAACTTCCGGGTTTGAGCCTAGTGCCGAACTCTTTGGTGCCATATTTTTTGCCACCGTGAATTCGAAGATGGTGATTACCCGGGCCGGGATGAAGAAGACAGCGTTCGGGAGCGTGAACTTTCATGTTCGCCCCGAGCGCTCTGATCTCTAGCCGGTGAATGCCGCCATGTCGAAGTGGGACCGCCATTGGATAGCAAGGTGGTTTTACCACACCATCCCTTTCGAGGCTGGTTCCGAGTCAGCGAAGGCCCTCCGGTGCAGGTGCAGGGCGATCGCGCTGAACCGGGAACACAAGATCGCCGTGGATGGCGCTATGGAGGCGCGGTTCGCCCTGCTGCATAAGGTTTGCTCCCGCCTTAGCTGTCGTGACTTGGTGGATGAGTTCTGCATGCTTCGCATCTTTCCCCTCTCCCAGTCATGGCAAGTCGTGGTTGACCAAGGCGAAGAGGTTGATGGTCTGCCGAAATTGGTTCTCCCTGAGGGGATGAATGGTAAGACTGCACTTTTGCTACGCATTCCTGCGCTTCATTCGACGCTTAATGTGGCTGCACCCTCTATTTTTTTTTTGCAGTGTTGACCCTCGATCAGGCCGACGCCGAAGCCCGGAAGATGATCGGCGACGTGTCGGTCGTCGAGTATAGCCAGCTGCTGACACGACAGGCGGCCGACCGGGCAAACCGGGTTTATAACGGCGAATTGCCTCCCCGGGCGAATCCCCACAAGGTCGACGATGACGTAGCGCCTTCGTGAAAACGGACGCGCGGGCAAGTGAAGCTTGTCCCTAGGAAGCGAAGTGTTCCTGCTACCTCCAATTCCGACACTGACGACGAGGACGACGTCGAAGAGCGTGACGGCCATGAGGAAGGGGAGGAGGAAGAGGAGGCGGAGGCCGTGGTCGAAAAGGCTGCAGACGAGGCGGTAAAAAACCACGTCGACACCCCTAGCTACACCCCTACACTAAGTCCAGGTCACAACGAGACCGGGGTGGAGTCGAATAGCTCCCCCCTTCATCGAAAGGAATTGGAGGGGGCGAAGGCGCTAGTTGCGTTTTCGGCAGGCAAGACGGCGAAGGGAGGTCCGGTTAAAAAGATATCCAAAAAGAAAGGACTCGTCGATGTCGCTCGCGTTTTCAGCGACAACGAGTCTTCTGACGAGACTCCGACTTCGCTCGCTGGCCGCAGCTTGAACCTTTCAACCGCTCCCATTCTTTCGCTCGACGGTGGTGGAGCAGGTGGTAGCGCCGCCGCCGGGGCTTCAGCCTCCGCCGACCGGATCATGACGGCTGTGGCGAGGGTTTTTGTCACGCCCAAAAATTCACTAGTAATTTTCGAACTCATTTGTGCATAAAATCCTCGTCCAGGAATCAGCCGAGGTACACAAACTGACAATTTAATATACAGATTCATCAATAACTAAAGCGAATAAATACTTACATAAGAGGCACTTAGTCCTTACCATGAAGAAAACTGCAGCGGAAAAATAAAACCTAACGAGCTTCAGCTCCACTCCCACAGGCAGCTCAACTGGGGTATAAGCCAAACATCTTCTCCTTCTGAATCCTTTTTCTTCAACTGAGGTTTGATGATTATTGCAAGGTGAGCATATGACATACTCAGCAATCCACACAGCAAATATGCAAGTGCACAAGGATACCAAAGAATGGCATAATATAGGGCTTATTTGCAAAAGCAGCATTTAGCAAACATTTGAGAATTGTAAAACAGTAGAGCAATTAATCATCAATTTTAATCAACACTGTACAACATACCCATGCTGCACAGGCCCAACCATCCTGAACAACCATACCCGGCTGTACAGATCTATCTCCAAACCAGGAATGTACCATTCCAAACCAGGAGCTAATCAAATTATTACCAGTTATAGCATCTTTTATTATGGTGAGAAGTGTGAGACTAATCACGAAAGACATTGTTAGACCCGCCCATAACCGCGGGCACGGCTATTCGAATAGTTTTACTCTGGCCAGAGGTGTACCACTGTACCCACAAGACACAACCCCACGACATGTCACCATGCGCCTCAATACCACTACAGTACCTCGAAAAGGAGCTGTGACAGTACCCCTCGCACAACCCAATCCACCACAGTGCACCGTTCCTGGATCATAATCACCCCCTTATAAACAAGGCATGGACTCCCCAGCGACCCCCGTGGGCTTATCTCCGCCACTTCTCAGTCTGGTGCCCCGCAATGAACCATGCTATACAAAAGGTAAAGCCGTTGCCCATGCTAGCTTGTGGTTGGCACGGTTAATGTTTCACTACCAAAACTCGTGAACCGGTCCTTAATTGTCATGAGCACGTCCATCAAAACCATGTGCTCACAACCCACCTTTATCAAGTTTTATTTAGAAAATTAATTAATTAACCAATCACAATTGACCATCGTGAGCTTCCATTAAATATCCATAAGTGATAGTGAAGCATGATTTATCCCATTAATGAGCTAATGTTTCTAAGCACGGCTAAGCAACTATAAATAACATCTAGCTGAACCAATCCAATATATAAGGTCCATGCTAGTCAAATTATAACCCATAGGAAAATAAAGTCATCTTCGGCCATAATTAAATGGGAAAGGCTCACCACCCAATGACATTCGAAAACAATGCATAAGTTGAAATAAATCAATAGCTTTAAACAGGTTCAACATGCTCAAAGGGTTGTTTGGGGGATCTGTGTGACTTGCCTTACAAACAAGCGTCTTCAATTCGTATTCAGGAATTTCTCCAACGAACAAACGATCCTCCGAAACAACGGGAAGTCTAAACCTAAAACGCAAAACAAGGAAAAATACTAATAAAAACCAAATGAAGAGTACAATTACAGTTCATATGGGTAGAGCTTGAATTTAGATGAATTATGAGACTTGAACGACCTCATTCCGAGTTCGTATGAATTAAATATGAATTTTACAAGATTCAATTCCAATTAAACCTATTAAAGAAAAGACTATTCCAAATTGATTAAACAATTTACAAATGATTTATAGCTGAGACAGAAGATTAAAACATCCTTCGGAAAAAGATTAGATCATATTTGGTAGATGACATATATTAAAAAGGAATAATATGTCATTGAAAAGAGATGACAAATTTATATTAATTTTGGATGGCCAAGATGGCACTGATGTCAGCGATGACATGGCTGCCACGCAGGATCAACGACCGCAAGCACGGGAACGGCAGTTACCAGCGAACCATGGTACAATGATGCAAACGGAGGGCACCAGGAGAGAGAGGAGATCAAGGCGACCCTTACCACCACTTACGCAACGACAGACGGCGAGGGAGATGGCAGGCGACGAGCTCCAAAGGACGGCGACCTTGGGTTGACGATGGCGATGGCTTTCCGGCGACGAAAGGCAGCAACCGAGGGGCAGACGGTCTTCACCTCGCTCCTGTGATCCCGAGGGTGGCGACGGTGAACGAAGGCGGCGATGAACGGCGACGAACGGCGCGGCTGAAGATGGAACAGATCGGCTTCACGGTGACGACGGTGCTCCGATGGCTTGCGTCTTCGCGGAGGTGGCTGCCGGGCTTGCTGTTGTCGCTGCAATGCCAACGGAGGAGACGGCGGGGTTCGGCGACCACGGAGTCGACGGCAAAGCTTCACCTAAGGTCAAACCGAGGCAGCGAACTCGGCCTTCACGGTGACAGCGGCTTCCGGCCGGATTTGGCGCAAAGGAACGGGTGGCCGAGGTGGAGCTCTTCACTGCGAAGCCGAGGGAAGTGACGGCGCAGATCAGGGACGACCGGGGAGGCAGCACGGGGCGGCTGGAGCGGCGGCCGGCAAAGGAGAGAGAAGCCGAACGTGGGGAGGCGGCTAGGGCTAGGGAAAAACTCGGGAAAAAGAGGGAAACGGAAGAGGAGGTCTTGGGACTGCTATTTATAGCCGGAAGAGGGAGAGATCGGCTAGGGAACGGATGGAATTGGCGACGGATTAGGTAGGGTTCGCCGGAAAAAGGAAGGATTTGATCCGCGAAATTGGAAAGAATTTCCATATAAACTTTTGGGGATTTCTTGGGGGAAAGGAAGAGGATATTGAGAGGATTCCATTCCCACAACTAATTTGGAAAGAGGAGCAACGGAGAGGATGAATTTGGTGGGGAGGCGGCGCTGTACACGGGCACGGCAGGGAGGAGATCGGCCGGCTGGAGGAGGAAGGCGAGTCCGACAGGTGGGCCCGGCTCGGAAGAGAGAAAGGAGGAGGAGGGTGCTAATGCAGACTTCGGCCAAGGGAGAGGCACGGGCTGCGGAAGGGATAAGGGAGAGAGAGGAGTGGGCCGGATTCAGACCAGACTGAGGAAGAGGATTTAATTAACTTTTTAATTTAAATAATTGCTGAAATGATCTTTCATTTATTAAAAATACTTCCAATGCTCAAATAATTCTGGGAAAAATCTAGAAAATACTTGGGCATACAAAGTATTTAATAAAATTTTACCTAGCTCAAGTTTAAGTTCAAATTTTTCATAGATTTTATTCACACACTTTCTTTAGTTATTAAATAATTTCTAAAAATTCCTTTTTCACAACGATTTATAATTTAGCGATTTTCAGGGTATGACAGTTTTCGGAAGCCCCCTGCGTCAGCCGGTTGTTTCGCTGCTAGTCAAGGCGAAGGGGAAGGGGGCTGCCGTCGAAACATCCGCCTCGGAGTACTCCCTCGCGGCGCCCCACTTCGCCCCTTGCGATTTCGAGACCCGGGCGGATCTTGTTCCCTTCGTCAAGGGAGTAAGCAATCTTGTCTTACCTGCCAGCACTTCGAGCCTATTCACCGAGTTGAACGAGTTCGATGAAGGGTGTTCCGCTATTAAAAGTTTGGCGGTTCGGGTACGCCTTTTCGCTCACTTTTCGAATTTCCCCTCCTTTTTTTTCATGTCCCATAATTAATATTTATCCTCTTCGCCCGCTCCTGTCTTGGATCCAGATTATTGCGGCCCACCGTTCGACAGAGCAAACTGTGCGGGCCCATCTTGACAGATTTAAGAACCGTCTTTAGGCCAGGGATGACGAAATAGGCAGCAAGAGCTTGGAGATGGAGGCCCTTGTCAACACCCTCAAAGAGGTGAAGGCTGAAAACAAGCGGCTCCAAACCGAATTGGAGAAAGGAAAAGAGGCTAGGGCCGAAGTCGATCGCCTCAAAGCCGAACTGGAGAAAGAAAAAGCCCATGTCGCCGTGCTGACCGACTATTACAACCTCACTGACCCGAAGATGGAAGCTCTTCGTCTAGAGGTCAGCAAGGCCAAGGCGAGCGCTATGGAGGAGTCACAACGGTTTTTGCGGGAGATGGCGAAAGCCACCGAATCCACAAGAACGGCGTGCCAAACTCTTCGCCTTGCCCTTATTGACATGGGTGCAAGGGTGCGAGGAGTTCCTGCCGAAGACGCCTTAGCCTTCGACTTCTCCGAGTGGACCCAGCAGGCTGGTGGTGCGGTTTCGGACTGCGCCACTGCGTACGGTGATTGTTGTGCACGCGTATCGGTGGCCTTCACTATGGGCCTTCTGCAGCAGTTCGACTGTGAGCACGTCGCCGAGTTCCCTAACTATACGAAGGGGGACTGGGAGGTTAGTGCGCAGAACGTTTCGCCCACGTTCCGTGCGTGGCGAAAGCAGTTCTGGCAGAAGGACGGCCGATCCACCGCCAAGGCGTGCCTTCTAGAGCAACTGGCGAAGGCTGAGGCGGCAGACCGTTGCGAAGAAGAGGACACGGCAGCTGAAGGGGGTGGAGGCGATGCCCAGGATCACCCAGAGGTGTGAAGCCCTCCGCCCTTTCCTTAGATTTTCGTAGTTTTCCATCTTCTTTTTGTGTTTGCCGATAGAGGCGAACGATGTAAATTCGGCGGACTGTTCCTAACCCTCCTTACTGTAGCCGAAAAAGGCCCCTAGGATATTTGGAATATATGACTCAATCTTATTCACTTTTTATGGTCGACACCTGTGGCGTATATGATTACGCCACTTTCGCATTATGTAATATTTGTCCTTTTTTTTGTTCACCCAATCTTACTATGCAATTCGTCTTTTGCCCTTTCTGCACTGTCTACCGGGGTGTTCGCCGGAAATTGTGCATCCGGCCCCCTTCTGGGAGTTGGCGAAGCAAAAACGAGAAATTTGTGGCGTTGAAGGGTTTGCCGAAGGCGTGATGCCCATTTCGGCCTGTTTATCGTGAAATGGTGATAAACGGCCGCAGCTACAAGGTTTTTAAGGTTGCCGGCTGGCTGCGGGCGCACCCCGGGTGAACCTTAGAAGACTACGATCTTGTTCATACAAGACGTTTGGAGGATATGGCTCGCTTTTGGCAAAACCATCAGAAGACTGATCGGCAGGAGGCAATCTCCCAGCGTCGTTACAGTCTAGTCTGTGTTTCGCCCCCTTCTCCTCTTAGGGTCGTGTATGATATTAGTAGTGATGACGAACCTAGTTCGCCTGACCATTCCTTAGAGAGAGAGAGAGTGATTGTGGGGGCGAAGATGTAATTTATCTGTAAGCTGGGCTGTAAAGCCATTGCTCCTTTCTTTTAGTTGTACCATGTTGATGGGTTTGTATTCTTCGATACATTTTTCTTTAAAATCAATAAAGATGCGTTTTATTTCCTTTTCGCTATTTTTGCATTGTCACTTTGCGTGCTTTCATTGGGTCGGAACGTGTCGGCCCCTTTGCGTATATTAGCGAAATAGGTTTTAACTTTTAAGCTTTCAGCTTACGTTTTCGATCCGTTTTGTTCTACGTTGTAAGAAGCACTCGTGCTTTCCTTTTGATCGAGTGTAACGGTGTTCGGTTAGTTGTTTGCCGAAACAAGCTGTTGCGGTTTCAACGTTCGGTGAGTGATGCTTCGGCCGATTCATTTCGCCCCCCTGGCCTTTTTCGCTGATCAAGCGTTAGCCTTGGGGTTTTTCCACAAATTATCAATCACACAAATAAATAAAAAGAAGGCGGAGGACACATAGATTTTATGCTGGTTCGGGCCTCCGTGGTGGATAATAGCCCTACATCTATTTTTTGTCTTTTTTTCATTTTCCTCTTTTTTTTCTTCTTTTTTCTTTGCCGAAAGGCTTACATAGTGCCGAAGGGCTTACAAAATGATATATACATTTTTAGAAATTGGCGATTTGAGTGCCATCCGTTCTAGACATAGAAACGCTTAAGAGAGGCAGCGTTCCAGGAATGGTCGAAGATCCCGTCCTGGACTTGTTCTTGATGAGGTACGGTCCTTCCCACTTCGATTCAAGCTTGCCAACGGCTGTCGGGTTCGCCTTCTTCCTTAGGACAAGATGTCCAGGCAACAGCTCCGTCGGTCGAACTTTTTTGTTGTAAGTTGCCGAAGTGCCTATGGCATAGTTGCGCATGTGTTCGAGTGCTTCGACTCTTACTTCCTCCAAGAGTTCGAGCGACACCTCGCGCCCCTCTTCGCCCCTAGAGAACATCACCCTTGGTGAGTTAGCCCCTAGCCTTGTTGGGGTCATTGCCTCATCGTGCCCCTCTTGCGGCCTGGTGCGCGCCACAGAGCCCCTGGTGTATCTCCCTCGCCATTTCCTCGCCTTCGGCAAAAGAGATGCAGCGAAGAAAGGGTTGAAGTACCCCAGAGCGATATAGCTAGCCCGAGACCATCTTATACTTCGCGGCTCTGAGTTGCAGGTGCTTTGCTTCTGCTTCATCTTCCAGAAGCCAGCCAGTTTCAAGGTGTTTTACAAACGGAGTTCGCCAGTCGCATGGATCTACGCCCAGTTTCGCCTGGTCGATTGCCATGACCTCCAGGCTGTCCATGGGCACACTTGGTGCATATAGGACTTCAAAAAAGATGCCAGGCGAATGTGGGCCACCATAAGCAGCAGATTTCGCCAAGGCGTCTGCTTCCTCGTTCTGGCCTCTAGGTAAATGTTCGACCGTTATGCCGGTGAAGCACTTTTCCATAGACCGAACGGCCTCCAAATACCTCTTCATTCCTTCTTCTTTTGCCTCAAAGGATTTGTCAACATGGCCTGCCACCAACTTAGAGTCGGTTTGGATTAGCAGGCGCCGAATCCCCAATGCTTTCGCCTTTCTTAGGCCCAGAAGAATGGCTTCGTATTCTGCCACGTTGTTGGTTGTGTCGAACTGCAGCCTTGCGGCATACCGAATCGGCACACCACTTGGCGAAGTGAGTACTGCCGCAATGCACGCCCCCTATTAAATTGAGAATTTTTCTTGAGATCCCCAATTACAAGGCCCTATGGGACTATTTATAGCCCCCATTACAGGTTTTTACTACTAGGGTTTTGGTTATACATGGGAATTTACATGGTTGCCCTTATGAAAGGGACATTTACATGGGTACATAATGTAATTGAGGTTCATGGGCCCCTAATGGGCCGCCAGGCGATCATCGGCCCAATAGCCCCTAAGCTTGAAGGGCCGGAATGGCTTCTTCGGTCCTCACGGGGGCGAAATTGCTATGGCGAAGTCGTCTCCCTTCGGCATATACTCTTCGTCCAGCATCCTTCGCCCAAGAGGCCTCTGGCCCGGCAAGGTACCCGTGCGATTCCCCGCCTCTCGCCATCCTTGTTCCATAGCCTTCACCATGGGGAGGGGGCTTCGCCCTGACTAACCTTGACGCCTCGGGCTTGAATCCCCACTGGTCGCGTGGTTTCGGCAGGTTTGGTCGAAGGGCCTCATGCCATACCGCTAACAAATACCAACCGGGATAAAGATCCGGGGAGCCTGACAATCCCTGACACAATGTCAACTGAGACTGTTATTAACCTGGACTAAAGATCAAATAGTCCCGTTGCTCTTATAACCCGGGACTAAAAATCTTTTTTAGTCCCGGTTTTTAATGGATCCGGGACTATTATGGAATTGGTCGATCGACCAAAGATGGTTTCTGCAGTATTTGAAGACTTACAAGATCGTGACAATCGTTGAGAAAGCTAACACCGAGCCTACACTGTCGAATCGCGGAGGATGAGTTATCAGACAAAGTTTGCCCGGGGACAACTTTGGACAATTGTGTTCCAAAACAAGCTGTGAAATATTTTTTGTCACACATTGAAGTAAAAATATATATTATCCATTAGTATAAAAATAGCTAATTTTTGCATTTTCGTGGCCAATTACAGAATCCATTTGTATAAATAGCCGACTTTTACCTGCCGTGAGCTGCAGGCGGTTTACAAAACATTCGTCAGAGTTACCGACTGTCTGCGCGAATGTTTTCTGTATCAGTCACCAGTAGAAAAACAATTTTTCCCATGGTTACGATTTATTTTTCCAGACGAACTATAAAATCACCATTTGTAAAAATAGCTAAAGATACCATAAATCTAGTCCTGCCTGTGAAAATAGCATGGTCAAAAGAGATCCTCCTTTTCACAGGTAGACCTCTTAAGGCCATGCTTGTGAAAATCATTTTTCGTCGGCAAGACCTTAATACGTTCCACCTACGAAAAACTTATACCTCATAAACATCGCCAGCTACCAAGCCCCAATAATTTCCACAAGTTCTCTCCCTTCCCAGCTCTCCTTCCCTCTCCCTCACCTCACCCACCACCCTTCTCAGCAGGCGGCTCCCCTCCCTCCCTCCCACTTCAAACCAGGGGAGCATAGGACAGCAGCAGTGGTAGCTGCGTGAAGGCGACAGAGACGGCACTCCCCTCCCTTCCTCCCAGCTCCTAGATCCAGCCGAAGGAGGGGGAGCGACGGCCATCGCAAGCGGCGATTGATGCGTCTTGGAGGGGATGACGGTGGCAGCACGTAGGCGGCGCTCCCCTCCCTGGCCCTCCCTACCTTCTTGCTCCTAGATCCAGTCAGAGGAGGGGAGAAATGGCGGCGGCGGCCGGTGCGACCCTCCTACCTCCAAGATCTGGTTCTCCTCCCTTCCCTCTCCTTCCACAGTAGGTGAAGGCAGAGTGGTGCCGGGCAGGCTACCGCGATGGCAACGGCGCGGCCAGAAAATGAGGGTCAACAGTAGGTGGGGGGTGGGAGGGGTGGCGGGGGTTTTTACTTTTATTTGTTCATGGAGTATATTTTCGCAGGCGGGTGACTGAACTGCGGGACTGCTTATGCGCAGCTGGGCACGCGCCCAACCGCCTACTCGGTCACCTACTAGGCTACTACTAGTAGTACTTACTACTACACTACTGCTACTAATATACTCGGTCACCTACTAGGCTACTCTAATGTTCCGCCGGCCCAGGCAATTGTATCGTTTACGTTGGCGTCGTTTAAGGCTGCATCAGTACATTCGACCTCTTGGATTGCTCTGGTTTGGATGATATATTTGCCTATCTATTTATCATATGTCTTTATTAATCTAGTTTTAGCATATCAATTTAGCTCTATCGGCTGCTTCTCATTTTAGGGTTTCTGCCGGTATCGGCTAAATCGCGTTGCTAGATTAGATTAGCTTAGACATCTACCACCCTGAAAACTCAGTCAACGGCTTGATTGTCTAGATATTATGTTTCTTTTCATACTTAGTGCCGCATCAGTTAAGTTTGATCTACTAAATCGTGCTTAGAACCATAATCTCTAGCCTGCTTCTTGATTGCCAATAAGGGTTTCATCGGGGTTTCAGCCGGTGAGTTATCTGGATGTTGCATCGGCTCATAAGGATTGAATATACATATAAGTTGAATTTAGCCGATGACAACAAAGGTTTCACTGTTTCATCTAATCTATTAGATTTCATGACATCGGATCTCCAGCTGATGTGTGCTTTAACCTTCGGATCGATGCTTATTTATCATATCATTATTTGCCGATTGATTTATACTGGATTATATTGTTATTTTATAACATCATCATCAGCCGATTGCCTTTATATCATTATCTACATTGGACATATAGCCAATTGCTTAAACCCTATCGCTATCGGCTAGTATCGGCATCGGCTATTATCGGCTATCGGCTGGAACTACTCCATCGGCTTGCTAGCCGATCGGCTTATTGATCTATTATTTGCATATCTTGTCAATTGCAGGGTCAAACTGACTGGCACGCCCGCATCTCATCAACCTTTGGACCTGCACTGGAGCTAAGAAGATCTCCCAGACCAGTGTGTGTTTTTCACGTCAACAGGAGGGGAGGCGCGTGACTGATCGCTTTTTAGCGGTTTCAACTGAACCACTTGCAAAGATGGAAAGGCCGGCTGCAAAAATCAATTTCGCAGGTGGAGCCAATGGCTGCCTGTAAAATGCGTGCATTTTCACAAGCCTTTATGTGCAGGCAGGGTGGATGACAACCTGAAAAAATCTATTTTGCCCGTTTGCAAGATATGTTTTCTAATAGTGAGTATTACTATTGTACCGTGTTTAATTACGTAGGAGAAGTGATATTACTATGAACACTAGATTTTGATTTTTCTATGAAAATATTTTATATATATATATATATATATCACCTGGGGTGCGTAGTAACAATGCCTCACAACCTACCCCCCCCCCCCCCCCCCAACGCACCAACCCACCCCAACCCCCCCGGCCCCCAGCGGTCAGACCTTTCTAGGATTTTACCATCGTAGTAAATCATTTACTGAACATCACACCGGCTGGTTAATATATTAATAGCGGTTTCCTACACCATAACCAACCCACCCATCCACTTTTTTGACCCTATTTTTCTAGATCTACAGGAAGTGGCGATCCGGCGGAGGAACCGGTAGCATCGACCGCCGACGGCGCGAGTTCTTGATGACGACCACCACCACCCTGGGCAAGGGAGTATCCTAGGCGGCGGCAACGACGACTCGATCGGAAGGCTTCTCCACTGCTTCAGCCAGCCCTCTAACTCCGGCGTCGGCTTCGTTGACGCAGATCGGGAGGTGGCCATTGATGGGGATCGACAGCGGCGATGGCGGTAGGCGACGACCATCCCGTTGTCCATCGGTTCCTCCAGCACCGATCTATACTTTCCTTTTCTCCTGTTCGTCTTCCTTTCTCCCATCTGATTAATCGTGAATTCCTCTGTGCAGCAATACTCAGGAAATTAGGAATGCGTCGATGGTGGTTGTTTGATTTCTCAAGAATGGGGCCATCGACCATGGCATCCAAAGCAGAGTCTTGCAAGTGTGGAGGACAGTGCCTAGACACCGCCCCATGAAGTGGCCCGCCCTGCAGGTCACGTGGGCACTCCGGCAAGGGCGACGAGCAGCGACGTACCCAAAAATTCATTAGGAAGTTGATGCGCACATCGCCGGCGGCCACGTCCATGGTCTGCACTAGGATGTGAGGATGGAGGGCACGCGTTTGCTTGAGATTATCGTCTCTGCCTGTCGATCTAGGTTCCATCAATGTGCTTCTTTGGATTCCTTTCTGCCATGTAGTGGTCAGGGACAGGTTATTTTTCCTGCTTGGTCATAGAGGGTCTCGTCTTATTGATAATTGATGCATTCTTGTGTTCTTGCTTCTGCCTGTTCATGGAGGTTCTTTTGTTTTATTGATGCAGGGCCACGGCGGTTCTTGGTGCATGCTGTGTTGTTGGGTTGTGGGTGTGGTTAAATATTCAGTGTTTTTTTCCCTCCAATTGATCATAAACGATCAGAAGTTTCCATATTGATGGTGCAGAGACCTGTCAGGGAGCATGCATCTCAGCCTGCTGTATTGTTAATTACTTAATTTCAGATTGTGCTTTCTTTCCTAGTGTATTGTTGTTGCTAGCCTCTTTAACAATAGCACTATTATGGCCACAAAACACTAGTTCGAGCGCCCATCCCTGACAATCAGGTGTTTTCAACGTTGATGTAGGTAGTAATCTGTGCAACACTGCAACATCCTTGCTTTGATAGATAGGTTAGCTGGTGGTCTCATCCCTGAGAATCAGGTGATCGATTCTTCTTAAGGACATTATTTCCATCTTTTTTTTAGACATACATGGATTGTTTATTTTATTTTCACACTACTAATATAGTTTTTTTTGCCATTATACTATAGATTTTACTGTTTTTGCTAAATAAAAGCTTACATTTTAAAGTACCTGTCCTATAGAAAGAGAAACATTGTTTTTTTACTAGTTGCTACATGTAAAATTGATTTTGTGATTGTATATCCTGATATTTTCTTGATTTCCAGATGTTATCTTGATTTTAGTTAGCTGTAGGTGATCACAATTGACAATATTGTTGCTAATGAGGCGGCTGGATCCACGGTGGAGCAAGTTGTTGCGACGGACTCCAACGCGGATGCAGTTGGCAGCGGGATTTGGCGTCGGCCGTGAGTCTCCAGCACCGACGCTGGTGGTGGTGTTTGGCGAGTTAGGATGTAGTCATTGGTTGTAACTTTCCTTTTTTCTAGATCAAGATGAATAATATGTATGCCTGTCTTCCATGTGTAAATTTCATTGATCATGTGATAGAACCAACATACAATTTTTAAGGAGGAAAGCTCACTCACACTGTAATATTGTATTCATGCCATGGAGGCTAATTGTAAAAATTACTCTGATCATATTAAAAATGCGAAAGCACCTGGCAGTAAAAATATTACTATCACAAATAAGGCATCGAGCTATAGAAAATGACCAAGAAGTAAAGATATTATCACCAGTAACTTATAATAAAAATTAACTAACCATAAGTAAATGTTTTACGATGCTAAAAGTACACTACGAAGCACGTATATATATTGTTGATAGTAATTATTTTACTCGTGGATTGATAGGGCTAGTAATATTTTTATCCATAGGCCAATATTGCTGATAGTAATTATTTTACTCGTGGATTGATAGGCTAGTGATCTTTTTATCCACAGGCCAACGAAGGAAGTAGCAGGAAAGAAAAAAAAACTAAAAAAAAAGAATAGGGAACAGAGAGCGGACGAAAAAAAGGATAGAGAGAGGGTGCGGTTTTTTTTAACAGAAAATAAAGTGCGGACGAAAAAAAGATGAGAGGGAGGGGTGCGGTTTTTTTTTGGCGGTTGGTGGGGATGGGGTGGGCGTGGGGAGGCTGGGTTGGGGTGGAGTGGGGGTGGGGGTGGGTATGTGAGTGCGGTTTAGCGCTATCATATATATATATATATATATACACACACCCTTAAATATACTATACTCAACATGCGTTTTAAATGATCGGTAAATAGCCAAAAGAAATCATACATGCATGATGAGTATATATAAAATCAGATATATACATAATTTAAACGAGTATGAAAAATTAATTAGCTATATACCCAACTTAACCGTTATCGAAAACTCGGGTATATACACAATTTAATTTGGGTGTATACCAAGCGGGTATACTAATATTTGTTTAATTTTGTTATGTATATTATACCTAATATACTATACTAAACATGCCCCTATAAATAATCGGTAAATACCCAAAAATCCTGATGAAGGATATATATACTCAACATGTGTCTTTAAATGGGCTATATAGCGAACAAGAGAGTCATGGTGCGTCACTATGCTCTATGCCCAGTATAACGCTATAGAGAGGGTCTCACATACCATCCGTGCATATATAACCAAAGAAATGATGTATGGTAAAGAATTTTAATAAATATTTTTTTTTTCAAAAAACACACGTACATAGGTACATGATTACTTGAATATCTGTCAGTCAAAATTAATTTCTGCGACATACCATACTACTATTTACTTGGTTCCCAAATTTCCAAATAATTATTTTTCCATATTTACAATTATTTAATACTTTCTTTCCATATTTTCAAAAACTTAGATTCTAAATTTGAGATGTATATTACCATATACCCAGTCGCGGCATTATTACCAAATAGTCTGTGCATCCATGCTTTCCGTTGTGACATAAATATATAGAAATTAACTGCCACCCAAACAGCATGCATGGATAAATAGTAAATGCGCACAATTTCTGTTCGTTACTCAGGTAGCTTGCATGCAACTTTGTTTACTTTCCAAACCACGTACTCTTAATGAGTGTACCCGTTAATCAACTACACAAACAACGATCCTTTCGATCAGCACCTCATCCGACGGCAAATAGCATTGGTGCCCAGGCACATGGAGGCCCATATGGGCGTCCTATATATATATATATATATATATGTATATATATATATATATATGTATATATATATATATATATGTATATATATATATATATGTATATATATGTATATATATGTATATATATGTATATATATGTATATATATGTATATATATGTATATATATGTATATGTATATGTATATATATATGTATATATATATATATGTATATACACATACGTATATATATACACATATATGTACATATACGTATATATATACGTATATATGTACATATAGATATATATATACGTATATACATACATATATACATATACGTATATACATATATACATATATACATATATACATATACATATATACATATACATATACATATACATATATATATATATATATAACCCAAGGTAGTGACTAGGGGTCTAGTCACCAGATATGAGAATAGGAATGCAGTATCTATATGCAATCTTGGATATGAGATTAGTATGTGACAATTGGATGGCAATCCAGGTTGTTAATTTTTTTTATATTATTATGCAAACATAAATGCAGTACAGGAAATAAAGACAAGCTATAAATACGAATTATGTACAAGATATAAAATTAGATATTTAGAACATAGTAGGTTTATATAGAACAGTCGAGGTGTTCATTCATATACCTTGATAGGTTGAAGGTAGATCCTTTTGAAGATTACACCAAGGACTTGGTACAACACGTTTGTAATTATACAGGTACAGGACTCTCACAAGGACTCTTACATAGACTCTCACACTTAGACTCTCATGAGTCTTTTATTTAGGTTATACTATAGTACTAACACTTAGATGGAGTGGAGTGGAGTGCGATGGCTGGTGGAGAGGTGAGAGGAATGGTTGAGTGAGATGTGTTGTGTGTGAAATGCGATGCCTCTGAAATATGATTGTGAGCCCCTTATATAGCGCTCGGTAGAGAATCTTCATGATATCTCTTCTTGACTTCAAAGAGTTCATGATATCCCTTTAGACTTCATGGAGAAAATCTTTTGGTGATGACGCTTTTGACCTTAGACTTATCTTATCTGGAATAGTGTAGATTCCTTATCTTGAATAGTGATCTTTGTCGGGAATGACAAGATCTTTATTCATTATCTTCGTTGATTATCATGGGTGTTGATTGCACCGTGTCAATCTCTAACGGCTCTGATTTCTGAAACCACTAAGCCAGGCTTCTGTAGTAACTTTTCTTGGAGCATTCATTTCCAAAATCTGGTTTAATTATACGCCCTGCTCCCTTGAAGTATTTATAACTTTGGTTGTAATATTTGCTGATAAAAATCCTTATGATCTTGTTTTGGAAAACCAGCTGATATTCATAATCTGTGGTGATAGCTTCTTCAATTTCTGCAGCTTCAGAAAATAATCTCCAATTTTCATGATTAGCAATTGTTGTATATATTTCTTCCTCTTCATCCGATAGTTTGCTAGGACCGTCTTCTTGAAAATTAAATTGTCCATTCATGATATATATAATGAATTGCTGGATGAACAGGTGGTGTAAATTTTGGTGGTATGGAGGAGAAGATAATCCTGTATCTTCCATGTCCAAGTCTCCTGCAGACACTTTCACAGCGCTTCCTAAATCAGATTGAAGGATCTGATCGAGGGTTGCATAGATGGAATTCACAAGACCATGATCTATAATGGTTTGGAGAGATATTTCTTCATGATTGTATGTGGGTAGGTTCCGGAATCTTTGGAGATTTATCTCAGCTTTGAGAACCAGGAATCTATAGGATGGGTCAGAGATTGCCTGATCATCTAGCCTTAAGAGAGGGAGCATATATATGATTACTCGTATGGCTGGGTTTCTTTCTCTTCCTTCTAAGAGGTCAAAGAAATAATCTTGGAGTCCAAGGAATATTTTCATTTGTCTCTCCTTAAACTTTTGCCAAACAAGATTGAGGATGTCTTGCCCAAAGCAAGATAAAGTTTGCTCCGTCTTGAAGCTTAATCTAGGTTGGAGATTTTCGTTTGTTGTACTCCTGGGATTTTGGCTTTTAAGTTTCTTTTGGCAAGAATCTTTGTAGGCACAAGATCTACATGGTGTTTTTGGCTGGGTCCGGAGTATATATTGTGGAAGGAATGAATTGGGATGATTATGCAGTATGTATGGTGTTTGGGGAATGGTATCATGCCTTTTTGTGGATGATGATGGTTTATTATGTGGAAAAGATTGCAATAGGTTATTGATATTTATGTGGAAAGCAACCATGCTCGAAGCAGGATCTGTTGAGATTAAAATCTTATCTGAGAATACCTTGGTATTCTTATATGTTGCCATAGATTGTTCAACTTCCATGGGAAGTTTATCTTGGCCATCACGGGATTTCTCCTCGCGAAAATCTAGTAACCTCTCCTCATGATGAGGGATATCTTGTAGTTTAGCCCTTTTTTCTGTTATCTTTTGATCTGAGGGCACGAAATTTTTGAAATAATATGCCAGGCCATTTAAGGCATGAGCTTTTTCTTTTTTCTTTTTTGCCTGCCACAAGAGGTTTAATAACCCTTGTTGTAGCTCTGTTACTCTGAAATTGTGATTAAACGTTCTCCATGGCCTCTGGGCAGTTGGGGCAGTCTCCATGAACTCATATTCGTGAACCATTCAGACTGCTATGAAGCCATTTCCCTGCATATATATTCAAAATTTTTAGTAGCTTTTAATAAATATATATCTTCCCATGATGTCTTTCCTGGCAAGTCCATAGATTTTGGAAGATATGATGGGAAAGAATTGTCATGTAAATATATTTTATTCACAACTTGTTCTCTTTTGGTCTGAACAAGCTGGTCAAGAATCTCATCTGTGTTAGACGAAAATCTTAGGCTCACCTGTTTGCCCATTATCTCAAATTGAATATCTTCGTTTGTGACAAGGAAGGGACGAATGAGTGATAAAAACGGTGTTCCTAAAATAACATCTTGCTTAAGATTTTTAACGAGTAGAAAAGATGTTTTAATGCAAACTTCAGATATGCAAATATAGATTTTAGGGATTTGATATTCTACTGTTAAAAGTCCTCAATCTGCCCCACGAATTCTGTGGGCGGCTTTACAGAAATATTTATGAGGGATAATACCTTCTCGAATGCAATTGACATCAGCACCAGAATCAATTAAAGTGATATGCTGAAAGTAGGATTCGTCTATAAAATGATACATAACTTCTGTGTACCATTTTTGCTTCATATATTTTTGAATGGTTCCAACAACCTGATCATCTTCTTGAATTGGTTCATCCTTTTCTTCCATATGGAATCCTTCTTTTAATTCTAACATGTATAATAGACGCTTTCTTATTTCTTCTAAATCTTGTTTCATAATTTTTTGGTCTTCGAATAGGCTGATCAAATCTGGTTTCTCATTCTTCTTTTTCTGTTCATCTAATCTTTTGAACACTTCATCAATAGAGAGGAATTTGCTCTTTTGAATATCCTTTTTTAGTTTATCCTTATCAGTCTTGACTCTTGAAAGGAATTTTTCGAGCACTCTTCTTTTTTCTTTTGGATCTTGAATGGTTTCAAAAGTATCGAGAACAAATTCTTCTAAACTGGTTAAAACGAGTATATTTTCATCAGACTCTTCTTCTGAATTATCTGGCTCATAACAAGAGCAACCACTGTCTTGGCAACAATTAATCTCTGCATTTTTTTTCTTCATCTGAACTTGAGTCATTGTCTATATTATTTAGTATTGCTTCAAGTTTTTCTTTAACATCTTCTGATTCTGAATCTAACAAGGCTTGGATCTCTTTTTTAACTTTGGATTTGAAACATCTGTTAGCTATGTGTCCTTTCAAGCCACATTTGTAACAAATGGTTTCCTTGCTTTCAGTGTCTTGTGTTCTTATATTCTTATTGTAAATTCTTTTTGGTTTTCTTTTGGTAGCTTGAAAGCTCATCTTGCTTTTATCATTTGGTTTTGTCATAGGTTTGGATTGGGTTTTTCTTTTTCTATAGACATAAGGATCTTGAAAACCAAACTGATAGCAAAAATCTCCCATTTCTCTTTTACCAAGAATCTTTTGTTTTTTGAGTTGATCTTTGATTTTTAGGTCATTGTAAAGCTCAGCCCCTACTAATTGTATCTTTTGTGTGATTTTTCCAATATCTAGATAGTGATAATTTATACTCCCTCCCCCTTCTTTTCTTAGGGAATTTCTAACCTTTTCAGCAAATAAAGGAGGTAAACCAGAAATATATTTTTCTTTCCAAAAGTCTTGATTAGGTTCTGGTAGGGTATATAGTTTTGACAAGAAAGTATCTTTATACCATCTAAAATCTGACATTGTTTTACATTTTAAATTTATCAATTGCTCTCTATTTTTTTCATAGATATCATGATAGTTTCCGGCAAAGTGATAAATTATGTTATAGATTAAAGTGGCTAAGGCATCAGAAATGTTACCGGTTGGATTCCCATTACCATCTCTATCGGGCAATGGCCTTCCTTGATCATCCCTTTTAACTGCGCAAAGAATCTCCTGTCTTGAGTTTCATTTAAATAATTATTCCACCATCCTTTTAATTGACCAGAAAACCCAATGATAATCATATTGGCAGCTTCTCTTTCTTTGTTTCCATTAGCTATGCAGGCATTAGCATACATAATCATTTGATGACATAAAGTAAAGATTTGATATTCAGTAAAGCCATCTAAGTTCCATTCTACAATTTCTTTGCCATTGTAGTAAGTCATATTTTGAATCTGAGGCATTTCCTCAAACTGTAGGTCTGCATAAGTTGGTCGAGGGTAATAATTCCTAGTTGTGGAAGTAAGAGTAGAAGGTTTAAAAATCTTGTTGACCATATCATATTTTTCATTATCAAAAATCTCATTGATATTTTTATTTACTTTTAAATTATTTAGTTTTAAGGCTAGCTCACTGACTAGTTCTTCAGAAAATGCGGGTCCAAAACCCTTTTGTTTTCCAAGTTTGATGTTAGGATCAATTGTTGGGACAAACATAGGACTAACAGACTGAGAACTAGAAGACTGAGAATTAGAGGGAATATTTATCTTTACCTCAGGTCTTCCTGTTTTGTAGCCTTCCATAAGGATTGTCTCTATTCGATCTGTTTGTTGACCAAGAGAACGTAGAGATAAATTTGCATAATTTTGTTGTTCTACCAAATGTCCTATGTGTTCAACCTTTGCTGTTTCTCCATATGTATTTTTAGAAATACTTTTTAGTGGACAAGCTTTTCCTCCATTATGAGATAATTGAATGGATTCAAATAGAGGATGAACAGAGTCTACCTTGTTTCCCCTGGTTGTCTCCCATTCTGTAGAACCCTTCTTGATAACAGTTAAATCTTCTGCTTCGGATTTTTGCTCTTTTTTCATCATGTTTTTTCCTTTGAAGAATTCTTCGAAGTGTCTGACTTGGCTACTTTCATACCAATCAAAAAAAAAGATGTTCTTTCTTTGTTCTCTCATTTTTTTGTGCCAAAGTTCTCTTATCTTTAGTCTAAATGGTTCATCGACCCTTTCAAAGTATCTTTTCATCTTGGGTCAGTATTTTTGAAGCATGAGTTCTTTTTTAAGCAAATCTTTATCAATTTCAAACTCATCTTCTTCTATGGCAATAACAAAGCCAACATCAAGCTCGATAACATTGATATCGAAGTCTGAGATTGAAGGTTCGTCGGAGTTGTCTTCATAGGTAGCATAGACAACATTTTAAGGTTTTGTTCTAGGCCTAGAATCTAGACTGACAGAAGGTCTAGACTGGAGAAAGGCTTTTTGTTTTAAAGCAAATGTTATCTCAACATCTCCGTCTGGTGTTTCAATCAAGGATTCGACTTCTGATTGATCCATAGACTTAGGTTCAACAGCTTGAAATAAAACCCATTTCTCAGGCAGGGTGATCTCATCCCATTTTAGGGTTTTGGGGGTAGTACATCTGTTATTAGGATTGGTTTGAAGGAGAGTGGTTAGGCCTTTTGGTGTATAATGTTTGGCACAAGGTGCTAAAGTTGTCATGGCTTTGTAGTAAACTCTGTAGGTAACGGAGATGTTTTCACTCCCTGGTTCTAGTTCATAACAAGATGTTCGTAAGTTGAGAGTGAGAACTTTATGGATATTTGTGTCTGAGAGGGATACAGAAAAATCAGGAAAGGTGTTAAAATAAAAATGACCATTACTGAGGCTGGCTTCCACCATGCCAAGTAAGGAATCTTTGAACCTTTTATTTCTGCAATCTCTTAGACAAGCCAGAACAGAGACGTTCAAACCCTTTCTAGTCAAGGATCTGATAGCAACTTGTATAAGACCAAAGTGAAGGTAGTGATATTGATGTTTAGCTCTTATAGAATTGATTTCTCTTTCTGAAAGAAGATGCAGGATTTCATGCAAAGAACTAATTGGAATAGTTTTTTCAATTGTTTTAATATAGTAGTCACTAAGTAACGAAAAAATACCTACATGATATATTTCCTTAATATTAACCTTAGGAATCTTCCAGTTGGAAATACTTTTCTCAATGTCCTCAAAAGATATAGATGAAGCATTTTTTACCGACATAGTGCCAACAGACTTCTCGCTACTGCACGAGGCTACAGATCGATCTGTGGCTCTTCGTGATCTAACCAACCAAGACATCTTATACGAAAGATAGGAAGATAGGTAGGTAGTTACCAGACAACGGCGGGGAATTCTCCCACAATTATGATCAACCTATTTGGATATGATGTGTTCCAGTCAACGGCAGGGAATATTTCCCACAATTAAGTTCAACCTTTGCCTTTGATAAGTGCCCAGTCAACGAATTACGCCGACAAACGCCTTCTGCGGCTCAACAAGGCAACGCGACTTCAGGCAACCGATCAAAGGTTCGGGAACTCCGCGACTTCAGAACACCACCACACCGTTTGGGATCACCGCGACTTCAGCACGCTACCCAATTTGAATGAGTATGAATTTTTTTAAATGTTTAGATATGAACATTAACTTCTTTACTAACAAGTTCAAACAAGTTTGAAGTGAGTTTGAACTTTTTTTTTGTTAGATTTTAGTTTTAGGTATATAACATCCAAACATATTATTCGTTAGGTATGTAATAATGAATTGTGAAATAAAGTTGTGTTTGAGTTGTTTTGTTGTTAGGTATTTGTATGAATCAAATTCATATACCTAGGTATATACTCACAATTTGAAAATTTTAAAAATTCGAGAGAATTTGTGTGTTTTATACCAAGCCCGGGCACCATGGAGTCCCATATGGGTATCTATATATATATATATATATATATATATATATATATATATATATATATATATATATATATATATATAAACCATGTAGCAACAGGGCCATGCAAATAAAAAAAAGGGCAGATCGATCTTTAGTCCCGGTTAGTATTACCAACCGAGACTAAAATTTAATACGTCACTGGTGGAGAAAGCCTTTTTACTCCCGGTTGGTAACCCCCTATAGTCCCAGTTTTCCAACCGGGAGTTTGAATTCGGGACTAAAGATCGCTATCTTTAGTCTCGGTTCAAATACCCGGGACTAAAGATCGATCTTACCAACCGGAAAAAAAGAGAGGAATCTTTAATCCCGATTGATAACACCAACCGGGACTAAAGAGAGAGTAGCATTTTTTTTTCTTTTACCTATATTTTCTCCCGAATCTAGTGCTATGTATATCCCTAAATCAATCCCCAAATACTCAATTCAAAGTAACATCCCAAATCTTAAGTTACTTATAAACATAAATCAAATACATCACAAATCCAAAAAAGATACACTCAAATCAAATACATCACAAATCCTAAAAAATACACACAAATCAAATACATCACAGATTATGCATCTCATATCCATGCAATGAATCACAAAATTACACATCTCAATCAATCACAAATTATAAAAAAAATAAAAAAAGAAAAGAGACCGGCTGGCCGTCGAGATGGCACGGCCGCCGCCGCGCGCGGCACCGCCACCCGCCATGGCCGCCGCCCCCCGTGGCACCGCAGCCGCCCTTGGCCGCCGCCCCGTACGGCACCGCCGCCGCCCGCCACAGTCGTTGCCGGCCACCGGATCGGATGGGAAGTGAGGAGGGGAGGAGAGGGGAGAAGGGGAGAAGGGGCGGATGGGAAGTGAGGAGGGGAGGAGGAAGGGGAGAAGGGGGAGGAGGAGTTAGATCTCTGTGAAGAGGAAGGGGAACGGATCTGTGAAGTGTAGGAGAGGATAAGGGATTGGGATTATATACTACGTATTAAATTTTAGTCTCGGTTGGTAATACTAACCGGGACTAAATATTAATATAATTTTTAGTCCCGGTTAATATTATCAACCGGGACTATAAAGATGACCTTTAGTCCCGGTTGGTGTCACCAACCGGGACTAAAGATCCTCGGCCCCCTGACAGACTACTGACATGGGATGAACCGGGAGTAAAGATCATTTTTAGTCCCGGTTGGTGGACTAAAGATCGTAAACTAGCTGTAGTGTTTTTAATTGGGACTAAAGATCATTTTTAGTCCCAGTTTTTATTGCAACTGGGACTATTGTGGATTTTGGCCGACCGATCAAAGATGGTTTCTCCACCAGGCGCTACTAATGTCTCTAGTATGAGTTTGTACGATACTACTGCTGATCTTTCCATACGTACAAACGTAACGTACATGATCTTTCCTAATCTTGCTGGAACAAAAAAAAAACGTACACATGAAAAAAAAAGACCAGAAAAAACATACATCCATAAAAATCAACGGTTTTTCAAATATAATTTTAGATAAAATATATTACTTCACAAATATAAATATATTTAGTTAAACAAAAATCTATATAAATATCCAATCAATGTTCTTTAAACCATATTCTAAATCTATCTATTATATATAAAAAGTACATTAAACTTTCTATAAATGCTTTTAAACCGCTACATGGATCTCAAATAAATTACAGAAATCCTATAAAACTATTATATACCGAAAGCCTATTAAACTTCCTGAACGCTCCTACATTATCACGTGACGCTCTAATTTAGAGTTATTGTAGAAAATTTAGAGTAAAAAAAGCATCCAACCTTTAATTTTCACATAGATTAGTGGACAATTATTTTAAACATTGGAAGTCCATTAAACTTCATACAAACACTCCTAAACCGCCACGTGGCGCTCTACAAATGCTCCTAAACCGTCACATGACACTCTAATATAGTAGAGAAAATCTTAAAAATTCTGATAAAAAAGAAATACATCTAATCATTATTTTCTATTAAATAGGTGGATCTATCAATTTTAACCTTTAGATCTCTATTAAAAAAATCCAGTGTACAACACCCCGCACCGTATTTGCGCACGAACATACTACGTACTCCCTCCACCCTCCGTATCTCTTCTCCTCTCCTATTTTCTAACTGACCTTTCATATTTTTCTAGCTAACACTTACTGAGTAATATATAAATAAAAAATATTAATTACATAGATCATAACTCCCAAGTTATCAGAAAAGAAAAAAGATAAAGATCCGTCCGTCGATTTCAACTAAAGCTGATGGATCCACTATGCATGTCAGACAGTTAGATTAGATTTGTAAAATAACAAGCCTATGTTCGGCCTTGGAGCGATTCAGAAATAGCAAACCCTTTTTTTTCTCTTTCTCTAAGCTCTTTCTCTAAGTGTACGTACATAAGTTAGTCAAAAAATGAAGTGTACGTACATAGTGCAAGAGTATACCGTGGTTAACTACTTAAAAATAATATTTAAATAAATATAACTGCTTAACTGTGCATCTAATTTCCAACTGGTGTGAATATTTATAATATTTGTGATTAAATTAATAAGTTAAGACCTATGTTAACTATATTTTGATTATAGAAATGATATGCTATGCATCAAGACAGCGATGAATTTTTTTTAATAAGTACGATATCAAATGTGCTATTCTATATTAATCTAGAAACATATATGTAGCTAAATTAGATCCATGATAACAATGATGACGATGCTCTACATATTTTTCAATGTGTCTATTACGTGTTTTGAGTCTATTTTTTCAACGTGTCAAATAACCAGCTACACTCAATCAAATTTATAAGACGAAAAATGTTTATATACTACTAAAATTTGATAGTATAATTTAAGTGTACCAATTACTTAATAAAAATGTGTCCCTACTAAATAAAAAATAGACTCAAAACACGTAATGATACCCTCACGGTTCCAATATATTGTTTTGTTGATCGTCCCTATCTTCTCTTTGTCTCTCTGACTCTTCTCATTGTCCTCCCTAATAGTCCCCAATTCATCCCATAAGAGCAGGTACAATAGCAGACTATTAGCCAACTATAAACATATTTTAATGAAATAAAAGATGAGAGAGAAGAGCAGCGGGCTACTAATCTATAGCCAGCTGCAGCACTGACTCTAAGATGCAGTGTGTGTATAATAGGTGGGACCATATATTAATAGTATAGTAAGCAACTATTGTATGAATTGGCTGTTAGATTGACTATAGATAAATTGGAGCTAGCAGTAGGCTATACTATTAAACTTGCTCTAATAAACTATCATAATATATATGCAATTAAAAAACACCTTACTTTTACTTCAGATGACATGTTTTCTAAAGAAAATAAGTCTACTTTCTTTTCAAATGATGAAGAAGAATATAAATAATTGCTTATAAACATTACTTAAATATGATAGTATAATATAAAGCTAATAGGTTAGAAAATGATAAAAAAATTAATGCCGATGAAAAAAATGTATGGAGAAATCGTGGCAGATGTTCTCTGGTTAATATTTAGCGTTTATAATTGTTTCAAACTTAGCATACGACGTATGCGAATGCGCGGACTACCTTCCTAGTTAAAAAAATATAAAAAAGGAAATGAAGTAAAAAAGGGCGAACAACCGCCCTCTCACGAATCCTCTCCACCCCTCCATCTAGTTATCCGTTCTTCTCCCCTTTCTCTGGCCTCTCTTCCTCCTTTCCTTCAACGGCTCACCACCGGCAGAGGGTGGAGGAGGGGTCAGACCTCGCGCTCAATTAGTAGTAGAAAAAGAACTAGCTGTCGGGGTTCTCCCGTTCTATCAAGTCTTTCATGTGTTTTTACCTTTTTGTGTCGTTGGGATGGTCGTGGGTGCGGACTGCTCTCGTCCTGTTGTCGCGGGGTGTTTACACCATAATTTGGCTCATAGTTGATTTCGTTTGAGCGGGCCAGATTATTTAGAATATTTGGTGCAGTTGTTGAGTGGTTTGCTGGAAAGATTAGTTAAATTAGTGTGTGCAGGAATTAATGGTGCATGGAGAAGATCATATGTGAAACTGAAACTGATGGGGGTGGCCGTAGCATTCAATCTGGCATGGGGACATGGATCAGCTGAGCTTGGATGGATGCAAATTGATTTCTCTGTGTTACTACATGCTGTTGGCATTCCAGGCCTCCATGGTGCAGTGATGGTGCAACGATGGAACCTGGTGGATGCATGGTGGAGCTGCTGTATTTGGTATTTTGGAGGCTGCTGTATGTGAGCCGATGTGGGATCTGTGCATCGCGGACCTGGAGGATTCGATGGCTCTGCATGCTGCTGAGGTGTCGATGGGCCGTGATGCGTGCATGGATGGGGAGCCACATAATGCGGTAAAGGAAAGATATAGAAACATATTTTTAGGCAGTTATTTTGTTTAGATGGAATCGTATCGATCTGGTGGGCTAATTTGTTGGACTTATCGGATGCATACATTTAGAACGGTCTTAAGGTGACCCTATAAATATTAGGGTATTAGGTCAGTTTTGACCCCCGAACAATATCAATCTACTATTTTCTTGTTTTTTTACTGTTCCGTTATGTTCTATTTCTTTTTCATGGCTGAGTCCTAGCAATTCTAAAATTTGGTTAATCTTTGCCGTTTTGCGCTAAAAAACGGTCATGCTTCTCCATTAAAACGAGAAGATTATCCTTTGCTAGTTTGTTTGGAAACTAGTCGTTCGTCGTCACGTAAGTACGATATTTATCTTCTTTGCTAATTTGCTTGTAAATTAGTCGTATGATTCCGCGAAAGTGAATTAATCACGAAATCGATTTCACTAGCCGATTTTGATCTATCGATTTTGGCGACTCTATTGTTTACACCGCAAATCGTTAGGTGATCTTGTGTTGGCCTAAAAAGGTGTCAACACGTGGTTCTTTGTCGGATCTCCTCTGAACGGCGAGCTACGACGACGGTGGGTTCCCTCCCCTAGCCACCAACTGGGGTGCTAGTGGTTTTGCTCAAGCAAAGGTTGTGCCGGCCTACTTCGTCTTCTCCGATGAGCCCCTTTCAAGAAAAGCGGTCTTCTTTCTAATCTCTGGAGAAGTTTTCTTAAGAGGTGGTTGATGTGGTCGATTCTAGCCTGGAAGACCTCAACCTCCTTTGCAAGGAGGCTACTTTGACGTATTGTCGCTAGCTTTTTTTGCAGTTCAATTACCGTTTTTGTTTGGTCTCCTTCATTGGTGATTTCGATCTGCATGTTTTCCTTGCTATGGCTGCTGTTGTTTTGATCTTGTGAAAGAAGTTTGGTAGAAATCTTTGGTGGTGTGGTTGACGATCCAATTGTTTGCCGGTGCTACAACCTCCACATATGGGAGGCCCTTCAGGGTTCATGCACATGCTCTACCTTTTGCCGCTGGCCTTGTTTCAAGCTCCGCTAGAACCGAGCTCCAAGCATCCACCATCAGCGACACATGCAACCAAAAGAGAAGGACCTGATTGCTTGTTTATATTTTTTCCAGGTTCTTATCTACAAAATGTTGGTCACAAGTGTAATTTGCCCATTCTAGAGGGCCTTATGTGCAAAATTGGATGTACTACGCTCAAAAAAAGCTCATAGAGATCGGCGCTATAGGTGTCAGAAAAACTAAAACCAGCACCTTTAAATAGCTATAGGTGCCGGTTCTAAACAAAAACCAGCACCTTTAATATATTGTAGGTGTCGATTAATTAAAAACCAACACCTATAATAAATTATAGGTGTCGGTTTTTTTAAAAAACCGACACATATCCAAACCGAGCCGAGCTGCCGAGCCACTGAGCCGATAGCGTCGGCCTTATCGATCCTCTCTTGATCTTTCTCGTTCTTTCTCTCTATTGCGAACGGCGGCAGCCCAGAATAAGCGTCAGCGGCGGCACAACTCGCCAATGGGTGGCGGCGGCGCCCTCTCCTCCGCCGGATCCGGCGGGAGGGGAGGCAGTGGGCGACGGTGGCGGCGGTGCCCTCCCCTCCGCTGGATCTGGCGGGAGGGGAGGCGGCGGCACAAGAGGGGATGCGGCGAGCGGTGGCAGCGCCCTCCCCTACTTGCCGGCGACGGAGCAGATGGTGGAGCATGCATGAAGCCCGAGGGCCAGCCCCTCTCCCTCCCTTGTCTCTTGTAGAATTTTTTTTAGATGTTTTGGTGGATTTGTGGATGACATTATCGTTGAGTATGTTCATTCTGTGATGTCAATCGATTTTGATGATGATTTGTGGACGATTTAAGGATTTTAATTTGATTTGGGGATTTCGGTGACGATGTGGGGCGCAAGGTGCAGTGATGGTGCTCAGTGAGTTCGGCTCAATTCGAGCCGATTCTCTTTTTTTTTCTCGAGCAAAGCTATTGGTGCCGGTTCTATTTTTATCATAGATGCCGATTGCTAGCATTAGTGTCGACCAATAGGTGTCAGTCCAGAAACCGGCACCTATAGCCGGTTAGGAACCGGCACCTATGGCCCTTTTTAACTAGTGGCTGATCCGTGTTTGTTGCAGTGGTGCAACTCATGTATCTTGTTCTATGATTTACTAATAATTAGCGAAAAGAAAAATTGGTTAATTTTGTCTAAATAAAAACATGAGTTTTTAAAGAAAAAGTAAAAGGACGAAAAAATGACGCGGAAAAAAAATGAAACGAGGAATACCTTCTATTTTGTCAACACAATTACTCTGTTATAAAACTATTATCTCCTGCCAGAGATAAATATGGGCTCATACCAAATATATGGAAACGTATCCTAATAGGACTCTTCCTATTATGGGAATATATATTGAGAGAGAGGGATTGAGAGGTTGGTTGATGTATCCTCATATGGTTAAAGCAATAAAACTGTGATGCCCCTCCCTATATCCGTGTTCATCTACTATATGATTGTGTGCATGAGATCGTCGTCTTCTACTCCGGATCAGCGAATAGGCCACTAGTTATTCAACACGTTATCAGCACGAGTTCTCGCTTGTTCCGCTGATCCGGTAAGCGTTTTTACTAGATCAATTTGTTTTGGTACTAATCAGATTGATCTATTGTGTTTATGTATGTCTCTATCGTCGACCGAGACAATCGCCTCTGCACGTAGCCGCGCACCGAGGCAGCCCGGAGCAGCAGCCTCACGCGGCGCAGGAGGAAAATCGTACTACCGTCGACGAAATCGATCGTTGATGACGCAGGGAGAGGCACGGCTGCCCGCGACGTGTGATGTCCGCCTGTCCCGGCTGATCTTCGCAACGGATCGCCTGAACCGCGCACGCGTCACAAGCCCCCGGAGATATATTGATCGGCGTGCACCGTGGCTGCATCGCATCATTATCGGTGAGATCAATCTAATTTATTTGCTATTAGTAATTAGATTGATTCATGACGCGAGGTACTGCTGGAGGCACACTCGTGCACGTCGTGCAGTCGTCCATGCCCAATAGGAGCAGGCATCGCAGTCGGACGTCTGCTAGCCGCACCGTGTGCTGCTGCGACACGGTTCTGCCCTGCGAGCCTGTGCGTGTGCACTGTGCTTCCGTGGCTCATGCGCGATTCCCCTCGCGTTCGTGCCGAGCGTGATCCTGCCGTCTGCCCGCATGCGATCGAGCGTCAGCTCAAAACAGCCTCATGCTACTAGGATGGTCGCTGTGTAAAGCTAGCTACGGCTTGTCTGGAACAAGCCAGCCGATTGCCAGGCCTATGCAGGGGCAACAGCATGCGCATGCATGATGCACATAGCCAAGCTACAGGAGATGAGCACGTGCATTGATCCATCTTCATCAAGCACGCTAATCACGGTAATTTTAAGATTAGTTTCTGAATTAATTTACTAATCTATAGATGCATCCGGGCATGTGTCTACTAAGATGCATCTATTTTATTTGATGAAAACTGGAGAAAACCGTGTGTGGACGTGCGCCGCGCGTGCACATACATAATCCGTTGAATTGAATAACGGAGTGCTGTCCCGAACGACGACACCTCACACTCGGTAACACACGACACCAACTAGAAGTTATCGTCTATCTGGCTAACATAGTCGTTGATCTATGAAAATATTAACACACTCGTCATCGCCGATCTTATAGATCAGCGCGCTTGGGACACTATTGGTTGTGACTTGTATGTTAATAATCCGTCATATTGCTATCTGTATGAAGTAGATGGTAACAAATCCGAGTCATCGGCACCTGTATGCGCCGCCGCCGCCGCCGCCTGCACGTAGCGACACTCTGATGTCACCGCATGACGTCTTCCCCTTTCTCAATGGTTGCTGAATCAATCTAGAGACTTTCCCTCGTCGATCAACCATCTGAAACACCGACTCGACGGCCTTTCGAGGCCATCCGCAACGCAATTGATGGCCGCCGCCCGTAGCGACGCCGAGGAGCTGACGCCCGCCTCCCCTCGCCGCCGGTACGCACGGCATTCCTCCCGCGCTACCACACGCGGCCGGGACGAGGGTCGAAGCCGCCGTGAGCACCCGCCGTCGATAGCCGTTCCGCAATGCTGGCCTGTATGCTGAGCCGAGTTTCGTCGACACGTAACATGGAGCTATGATTGTCGGAACGCCGGTCACGGCCTGATGCCAACGAATGCCGGTGTCGGTGCTACTAGATGTTGCACGACCGCTCCGCCTCTGACCATGGCAACTTGCCATAGTCGTCCATCTCTACCGAGGGCTCACTAGCACGTTTGCCATTGGTTCCATCTGTCGTCTCCATTGAAGAATGGCAATTGGATCATACCTCACCCACTTCTTGTGGGAGAAGGTCGTAATAACCCATTGGGCAACATATGAGATGGGCTGGCTAGGTTTTCAAGCTAGCCAGCATAAGGAGGTGGGCCTAGTAGAAATTGGCCTATTAAAAGGAGTAGGGCACGAACCGTGATTTTGGTCCGAAAACGACATTTTATTTCAAAAGTCCTTGGTTTCCAAGGCATTATGCGGAACTCGGAAATTATGCGCAAAAAGTCCTATGGGACATTAGAAACTACGGGGAATATACATTCGCTATTTATACTTTGAACCTTCATGAATTGGGTTTACGCCAAATAAAGAAGAATTAAGGGTTTATACCTTAGTCCCGTATTTCTAAGTATTTACTTAGTTTCTTGAATAACCATAATCAATCCTAGAAACATTGTTTTTAGGCAAAAGAGCTTACATGAACTTGTGAAACCTTTGTTTTAGCACCCCTTTTGGAAGCATCATATTTTATGGTTTATTTCCTGGCAATTGTTTGTTTGGGGTAATTGATTATTCTGTGGGTTAGTAGTTCTGTAAATTACACATACCTTTGAATAGCAGGAAATCATGTTAATTGCTAGGATTGTAATAAAAGGTGTGTATAGAAAACCATTCTTTAATATTTTGTACTCGTTTTGTGCACTTTATTTACTAGAAGTAAACCGGTAGAAAGTTGCATAAAAGGACATCATGTAAGTAGTTGCATGTAGCAAATACATTTATTGGGCAAATGAGTAATAGAATTATTCATATATCTTCTCTTTGTCTAATTGTCGCCACATTTGTATTAGGCACAATTATATATTCTCTGTATAGAATAAATGTATACACTCTTCGTGAAGAGAGTATATTATTGACTTAGAGATATTTATTAGTGCATGACTATCATAGAAGATAAGCTACAACTAATTTATATTAATTGTGTCCAAGTAGATACAATGTCATCGAATTTGCGAATATCTAGACGAGAAGTCTATATGCCAATATGCCCTGCACCAAAATTATCTATCAAAAGACTATGTACCTATGCAGTGTCTACAGTTAATTTGATTGATAATGTTATATTCATCTTCCACGTATAAATGACTTTACAAATGAAGTATTGTTTTTATGGATGTATGTAAATTATTTTGAGTAAATTGGTCATTTGCATTTGAAGCAATTTTGACCTAGATGCAACATGTTTAGTTGTTAGAATTGATAACAAGAAGTTGTATTACTATCAACATGTGCATTTGCACGCAATATATGACTTATACTATTAATATGTTCATGAAGAACATGTATACTCAATTTGTGGAAGGAAAGGAATTTGGTGTATTTGAATTTGATGTTCAACTCAGGGGAAACGAATAGTAATGACAGTAATCTTGCATTCGTTCTTTTGAGATAGTATTTTATAATACATGAGTTACATTATAGTTTAGATTAATTTCAATACGAAGAACATGGTTAAGCTCATGTAGAGCATCTTTATCTTTTGCTTTAGGCATAGAAGCTTCTGCATTAGATTACTGAATATTTTTTTATATAGGTCATCTCACCTTACCTATATTGCTTTTTTTTACCTGCAGTAATTCTTTAACCTTTTGTGGAATAAAATTGTGAATTGTATGTCTAACATTGAATGTAAATATTTGTCTTGCCTATTATTTGAAGTATTTTTGGCGAATGTATTCTTATTATCCACTAAGCCTCAATCAATCATGTAGGTTGATAGTTCTAAGTGCATTGACGCCATATTGGCATACATGTAAAGTTGTTTACTTATGCACATGAACAATTAGAATATTTATGTTTAAGCATTGAAGCTTAAATATATCCACCTGCAACCACATTATTTCTTTTAGAAAAGTTGTACCATGAAGTTACAACAAATCTGTGGGTTTCACGACAACTATTTTGTAAGTTTTCTTATGATTGGCATGAAAATGGGGAGGAATATGTGTATTTTGCAAATTAATTTCAGAATATTTGCAATAAAGAAGCATAAGAAATTGTGGATATGTGGCAGGCAAATTGGTGTGTTATAGGTCAAATGCTAGAAGCAAAAATAGCCCAAACTATTAGCGAATCTTATTTGGGATAATTATGAATTATTGTCACACAACGAAGTGTGTTATTTATTGGCCATTGAAAATTTCATATTCATCAAGGAAGTATAAAATTGCATATAGCTATTTGAAAGCTATTGGTTTACTTGTAGTAAACAATATCCTAAATAATTAATGACCTTTTGGATTCGAATGATTCTGAATGATCAAATGACACCAGATTTACTTTGGCGTAATGAATAAAAGTTAGACATGTCACCCAATTAATTTATTGGCATATTCAAGAAGAATAAATATTCTCGTAGAATAATGTTTGGGTGATTTGAAAAGTTCCATGATGGTTAAACTATGTTCATAGATTAATGTTTTAGTGTTATAGTTATGTTCTTGAAGACATCATGAAGTTATATAATACTAATACATCCATCTTATGATCATATCTATGTTGCATAAATATAAACATGAAGTTTATTGATCCAACTTAATTTAAGAATTGAATATAGTATGAGTAATTGGATCAAGTCTTGGGCAAATAAATAAAACGCTAGAAAATAGAGTAATTTTGTCGACTAGTGGATATTTGTTTGGGCTTCATTGTCGCAGAATAATAATCCTCTATGAATTGGGATAACCTACAGTATTATGAATGTGCAATTTTTCATGCCATTGCATTAATTTTTATGTTAGCTCACTGCATATAATATCTTTACCCCCTTTATTTTGTATAAGTGTGTGTTCAATGAATGAACATTTCCCTTATATATCACCACCATAGCATACATATATGGGCCTCCACATGAAGTTGGGGATACAAATGGACCGAATTCCGTTAATCCAGTGCCTATGATAGGGGATTTTTGTGATATGCTATTAGATAAAGATCGAATATCGGCATCAGGGGGAGAAAAGCCCATGTGTTAAAGATGCCTTATATTTTCAAGAAGAAAAAGATCTTTATAAATAAGAATAACGCACAAGCCAAACTAAACTAGAAGGTTTAGTTTATTCTCCTGTAAGCCAGAAGCGGGAGCTTGCCAGATAATTATGAATTAAAGGAGTAATCAGAAGTTATGTTTACTTGTAGTAAACTTTCAGCTAACAGTGGTATACCCCGGGTTTTGAATAGTATATCCACAAATGCAGAGTGACATGTTAGTCAATGTTCTAAAATCTACAGGGACGCCTGCGGATTCTAAGATCTAACGACTATTGTCAATGTACTCATTAATAACTCCTTACAACTCTTGTAGAGTAATCACCATGAAGGTGAATTGCCTCATGAAGAGGTTCATCATGAAGATGAAAACTCAGAATTAAAGTGCGTACATCTATCTAATTCTGAGATGCGGAACAACCATACATCTTATGTTTGGGAAATGACTAAGATATGATTTATAATGAATTAACCTCATGGAATGAGTATGTGGAGAAAAGAATAGTTGTCAACAACATCGCCTCTATGATTGCTAATATTTCTCTAATAAGAATCCGGATCCGGAACCAAAGTCCATGGCAGAGTTGCATAGTAGCACTCATATCATGTCTATTGAAGAAAGCAATGAGGTTGAACTATAGTCGCTAAATAAGTCTATGTGAACATGGAAGTTTAGACTTAATAGGAAATGAAGTGGTGAAAAGCGACGGTTCATTTGGTCATGGAAAAGACTGATATTCTCCTACTATGAATGTATTAAATTCCGATATATATATCGTTGGCAGAAGGCATGAATGAATAAATGATATGCAGTTTATGGGTTATGAAAATCCATATGAAGTTTTCACTAGAAAGAAAACAATTTCGCAATATATATGTAAATCTCATACTAATTAGTGTCATGAAGCATACTATATTCTCATGAAGAGAATTGCAAGACTCGTAGAAGAGTTTATGATGGCTCACGAAGAATTTTTCTTCTAGAAGTGAGAATATTTCTCATAGCAGAGAAAATGACTTCCGAAAGAATAAGTTGATCCCTGTAGGACTATGCTAATGTATGAATTACCGGCTAATCTCCATATAACACCGATAACTCGTACTCCCATGAAGTGGACAGACCCGTTCAAACGAATTAATTGGAAAATCACATCCACTAGCATGCAAGTGGATCGGTAGTTTTCTACATACTATGAAGGTGTAAGAATTTATATATCATGAAGATATACTTATTGATGGTATTTGACAATCTTATTAATTCCCCTAATGCCAAAATATAGACCGGTTTATGTCACTCTAAGTGGTTTAAGCTAATTGTTGAAGATTAGTGAAACAATCAAATTGGTAATGATTGATAAATCCACTATGAGAAAGTTGCATAATATTTAACCTCTTGTATTGAGCTAATTATTTTATACGTACCGCATATGTGTATCGTTGCAACTTATTTTCCCATAGTCCTTCGTAAGGATAAAATTTTGTTTGTATTGCACATTTGAATAAGTGGTTATACATATTGCTCCTATACGTTGATTTATTTCTCCATAGTAGAACTTATGAAATAAGTAAACGAAAGATTAAACATTGTGGTAATTTTATTATCATTGTTTTACACATTAATAAAAATATGGTTATAACATTGGTACATGGAAGTTTCAATGGATGTCTTATTGAGGGGGAGCATATATGCTAAATATTGATTATCATACTTAAGACTTGGAAGTCTTATATTTGATTTACCAAGAATTAATCAAATTAATCATTGTTTTGATAATTTACGTACCTTGAATGTTACTACCGCTATATTGTTGTGTTAATCCAAGTTGATTAATATAATAAAGCATACAGATCATTAGCTATTTATGAACAATAGTCGATCTTAAAAATTATGCGATCAAGAAGATCGTGTGTTGTACTCTTTTTTCCTTAGTGAGTTTTTACTTGAATATTTCTCATGCAAGGTTTTTAACGAGGCAACAAGTGCAATATAACTAGCGTGTACGATGTATTCTTTTCTCCTATCCTTTTCTCCCACTGGGTTTTTGGATGGAGTTTTTAATGAGACATGTGTATAGCGCGGTATTCGCCCAAGGGAGAGTGTTATGAAACTATTATCTCTTGCCAGAGATAAATATGGGCTCATACCAAATATATGGAAACGTATCCTAATAGGACTCTTCCTATTATGGGTATATATACTGAGAGAGAGTGCTTGAGAGGTTGGTTGATGTATCCTCATATTAAAGCTGTGATGCCCATCCCTATATCCGTGTTCATCTACTATATGATTGTGTGCATGAGATCGTCGTCTTCTACTCCGCATCAGCGAATAGGCCACTAGTTATTCAACAGACTCTACCCACATTGGTCAATTCTACCTGCTGAGCGGAGACTCCGGATAATGCCTAAGATAAGAGTGTTCTGGTGACGGGTGGTGAAAAATTTGCTACCCTGTGCTGCTGAACTCCGCAGAAGCCATATGAAAGAAATAAGTAATTGTCCTCTCTGTGGCAATGACAATGAAACAAAGTTTCATGCATTCATTTATACTTTTGTATTCGTTTCGTGAAAAAAAATTAACACGTGAATATGATTGAAGCACAAACACTCGTAACCAGACCCTCACCATCTAAATTTATACTCCGTCACAGTACAATCAACTTCTAGCGATTCGTAACAGGAGTTAGATTCTTTTTCTCATCTAATCTAATATAGTGAAAAAAGTAATGTTTTTCAACACCAGATTGCGCCACGTCATCGGAATAAAACTGATCGTTGGATGCACCATGAATTAAATTGCTGCCGTCAGATGCCAAGTAAAGGTGGGTGAAAAACAAATCTGGCCAATGGTAGAATTCTCCAGGTTGGGCCAACGGTCCATGGGCCACGCGAACAGGGGAAGCCGAATCGTCGCGTGTTTATATAAAATATAAAAAAATCAATGAGCAGGGGAAAAGGTACGAAAAAGAAAAAAAAATAAAAGAGACGCAGAAGTAACCCATCTCCTCAGAAGCAAATCCACCGCCGCCTCCGCATTGCCGTCGCCTCCTCCGCCTCTACTTCCATTCCACGTCGCCGGCGAAGTCCATCCACGCCGTTGCTTTCTCCTCTCCTCCTCCGGCGTCTCTTCCTCGCACAGTCCACCGCCTCCTCGCCTCCACCGCACCCCTCCTACTCGCTTTCTCATCCCCATCCCCATCCCAATCACAGCTTCAGAAAAAGCGGGACAAAGATAAATCGGATCACAGCTAAATAGTTTGGTAAGTCTCAAACTCAGAAAATCTCATCACCTCCTATCTTTGCCTTCCCAGACTGTAGCCGGGAAAACATAATAAAGAACAGTAATGGGATGGATTGACAAAGAATATGTTAGAAAGCACATGTACAATTATGTTTATGTTTTTTTTTAAAAAAAAGATTGTTCCTGTGTTTTGTTCAGCAAGGAAATATTAATGTTAAAGGCCGATAGCCTACTGAAACGATTTTTTTATTGGACAATATATTTTTCTTTTGGCATCATCAGCAATGATCTAAATGTTTGGTTTGACATTAACAAGTGCCTTCGATGACAGGAGAATACACTTGGTTTCTTGCCCTGCGTCAGTCTGTTGGGCAAATATGTGAATCAAGGACACAATTAAATTTGAAGATCTACATATCTGCACCGATGGTTCAAAAATGGCTGTAAATCAGTAACACTTTTGTCAAAATAATCCTGTTCACTTTAATTTTTTTCCCTTCTGAGTTCTGAAGCTGAAAGCCAAGCAAACAGCTCATGGTCACTATATTATTGGTTCTCGTGTCCATGAGGCCTGAGGACACCTTAACCTTAACCTATTAATTAACAACAAAGTTTTAGTTCTACTCTACAATTAGCCTATGTAATTAGTACAACACTAGGTACTGAATGCTACAGTTTCTAACTCTGCATTTACCCTATGTAATGTCAATCATATATTGCAGACTGTTTATGCACATGTCAAGATTATAGCGTGAATTTGACAGCCGAAATGTAAATGACTGCATCTGCCCATCTCTAATTTTTATCTAGAGACTAATATGACAATCCACTAGCCTACAAAATCTAGGGAGCATTGCACATAAATATATCACCTTTTTCATAGCTAAATGTTTTTTTTTCATATTTGACTGTGTCTACGTGTACTGTCATCACACCTGCTACAAGTCTGATGACAGATTCATCGATATGAACAAGCTCAAGGCCTCCATTTCTGGTGGTTAGCTTTGATTAATTGTATTTGCATTGCACCTGTTCTGTATCACTGCATGTGTATAACTCAAGACAGTGTGCCAGCTGAAGTTTTGTGATCATTTTCTAGAGGTTATTGGCTATTTTGCTTTCCTGATTAACACAATTTTATTTGTACTGTCATTGTTAGATGGAGGTTCTTCAAGAATTATAATTTCTCTCTTTGATTTTTAGAATTAAAACATTTTAACTATTTCAATAGGTCAAATTAAATATGTTTACAACTGTAGTTATAACAGAAACTTCACACAAATTCCATTTCATAATACAAGAGTATGAATGCATCTGAAACACCTTGATGTCATCATGATAAAAAGCATAATTTCCCCCCTTAATGAACTGACAAGAATCACTGACAGGTTGTTGTTTAATACTCTGTAGAAGTGTAGAGTAATGAATATTTAGTTTTGTAATTGGAAGAGAGAATGTAGTATGCTCCGTAAAATATTGAACATTCACGCTTGAGCATAGTATTTGAGCCTTGAGCGAGAAACATTGGATTGTTATTAACAGGTCCTATGATTCCGCAAAAAAAAAAACATTATGGCATAAATATACAAGTTGTCAATACGGGCATATAAAGTCACGCAACGCGTGACTAAGTGGCTAGTAAGGATGATGTAATTAAGATGGCATCAAACTACCCAAAACTACAACACAACTATACACTTCAAACTGGTTGGGATGCTACATATATGTATATAATTGTTGTATAACATATATTACCACAAGAAGGTTATAAATTTTTATTTCTGCAACACCTAAAAAAAGTATAGAGTAACATGATGGCACAGAATCGCAAACTAATTAAGCCTAGAGACAAACATAAACAAAACACGAAAAAACTAAGATACCAAGATGATACTTATCCCTCAGTCAGATCTGCCTCTTCTCATGCTTCAAGTCTTCTATCCCTTCTCTCTCTCTCTCTCCCTCCCTTTTCTATATATATCTCTCACTCCCTCCCTTTTCTATATATCTCTCCCTCTCCCAATCGACAGTAGCTAGATCTGCCTTGGACTATCTCAGCATTTGAAAATAAACAGACCGAAGGTCAAGAAAAAGAAACAGGAGACCGGATGCTTGGGCAGTGCGTAGGTACTAATTGGCCACATCCATCGCGGAGTCAACAAGAGAAAAGCACCTCAAGAGTCCCTTGCAGAACCCAAATGTAAAAATGTCAACATAGATGTGACGGTGAAAAGCAGGCTGATTTTAAAGAAAAACATGTTGACATATATGGTTAGTTCTTATTAACTTACAAGCGCCATTTGTTTAATTAAGATATATTTTACAATTAATGGTCTCTAGGTTGGTAGCATATGGCTGTGTTCGGGAACCGGGAGGTGAGATTGGGCACGCAAAACGAAATGACGTATTTTCTTATGATTAATTATATATTTATTATTTTTTAAAAAAATAAATTAATATGATTTTTAAAGCAACTTTTATATAGAAAAATTTTGAAAAAAAATCATTTAATAGTTTGAAAAGCGTGCGTACAGAAAAAGAGAGAGATGAGTTGAGAAAACTTGGGGAAAAAACTCAGCCAAAATCGGTCATATTTTGTAATCCAATAGATCATATTTATTTATACTACAATATCCTAAAACTATTAATGGTTAGAATATTTTTTCTACTGATACTATAATATAACTCGATGATAATAATATTCGTAGTGGGATGGTACCAACCCAGAACACCATAAATATGATCGTAAATTAAGATGTCAGTAAGAGCAGGTTTTAAATTAAGATGTCAGTAAGAGCAGGTTTAATAAAACAGACGACTGCCGGCGGTAAAAAACACCAGATCAGCAATAGAGATAACTAGAAGACGGTGTATGTACAACTGCTGGCTATACGCACAAGCACCAATGAATTGATTATCATTTTCTTTAAGCCTTATCCTGCTGTACCCGTGCATTGCCTCGCGTAGACCCACACGTAACCATGGGATAAGTTTTTTCTGCAGTTTCTCTTTTCTTGGAGTTCGTGTGTAGTCAGAGACAATTTAGTCGTCCGCTAGCACCCTCTCTCCTGTTTTTTTCTTTCCAGCTAATCACTTTGGCCAGGTTGGATGCGCTATCGCCGGCTTAAACCGTTTATTGTACCTGCTCTAATAGCATATATACATGGCCGGCCAGCTGGAGGGACTGTGCGTCTGCCTGGGAAATCAAACCGGAGAGTTGACAGCTACAGATTACTGAAATAAAATGTGGAAAGTCTTCGTCACGACCATGTGAAATTTTTTTTGTGTATTTTTAAGCTATATTTGTATATGTTACCCTCGTACCATCGACGAGACGGGTATGCTATACACATCTCTCCAAAAACTCTGCCATCGTCACTTCTTGTCGCCACAAGGTTTCACTGGGGCGCTTAGCTGCCCCATCGCGGCCGCGAGCCGCTCGGCTATTGCCTAAGGTGCGTACGAGTCCCGAGCTGAAGGCTCAAGTTTTCATTTTCTTTTTCCTTTTGGTAGGTTTTCTACGTGGTGCTTATTGTTCTCACGAAATTTTGAAGGCATACAAGCTAGTAACATTCTAGAGATAGCTTATGCCAATATAGGGAATAATATATATGGGGGCAGAGCCAAAAAAAATGCAAGAGTAGGGCTGAATTGGTGTATTTCAATTAGACGCAATATATTTTCAAAAAAAATTATAGTGTTCAAATAGGATTTTGGAGTCAAGCCTAGGGCACAAGCCCTAACTGCTCTAGGCCTGGCTCCACCACTAGACACACTTTTTAACGAAGTAGCAGAGGACAAGAGTTATCAGAAATTTGTTCTACAATCGGAATTTCCTGTTTTCATTAATTAGATAGCAACGGAAGTTTGTGATTCAGTCTAATAGCAAAGTTAGCCTCCGTCAGTAGCGAATTTCCTGTTTTCATTAATTAGATAGCAACGGAAGTTTGTGATTCAGTCTAATAGCAAAGTTAGCCTCCGTCAGTAGCATTGGATCCAAACTTGTTAGTCTTCCAATTTTCTAATCTTCTTTTCAGGAAGTCATGCACCATGCGAAATTTCAAAACTGTCCTTCGAATCCTTCCTTCTCCCGCCTCTCGCGCTCTCTCACTAGTCACTCTTCAATCCTTAGCTCAATCAAGGCATGGCCAACCAAAAGCTCACACGGCGTCACCGCAGACGCTGCCCACAAGGTCAACATGCAGCCGCGCGTCGTCCTTGCACTCCCGTGTAGCCGCCGCGCAGCCTCCCTCACGTACGCTTGCCCACGAACTCAACATGCAGCCGTCTTTCTAGCACTCGCGTGCGGGCGCGGTGCGGCCTCATTCAAGCTTGCTAACGGCCAACAACTTTGTCTTAGATAATATGTTTTCTGATTCTGTTTTGATAACTTGGTTGAGTGTTTTTTTAGATAATGGAAATAAATCCCATACTAAGCTTATATTGCCCGCCCCACGTTGCTCTATCCCACGGACAACACGGGTGGCAAAACTACACCATCGCTGCCACCACCTCCTCCTCCCCTCCGCCTCGCCGTGGCCCGAGCAGCGGCCAGCAAAGTTGCACGACTGCAAGGATGACAGCGGCGAGGCCCTCTCCCTTAGCTCTTTGACTCGCTGGATGGGGGTGATGTCGAGACAAGGGCTGCAGGACCGCAACAGATGGGGCCTTGGCGGCTAGATACACTGCTGCCATGGCCAGATCTAGCTTTCCCACGGCCGGATCTACCGCTTCCTCCGGCGGAGCCGACCGGGGTCAATGGCGCGGCGGCGACAAAGGCATGGAGCTGAGACAGAGGCCGGCGAGGGCAGTGGTTGGCGATGGTGACGGTTGGACTGGGGGTGAGCCAGATCCGCCGTCCCCTTGACCGGAGGCAGTGACAACGACAGCGTGGAGCTAAGGCGGAGGTCGGTTGGGGCGATGGTTGGCGATGGTGATGGCTGGATGGGTGTGGGATTGATCCACCGTCCCCTTGACCATGGCGGTGGCAACGGCAAGGGCGAGGCGGTGCAGTTCGACCTTGAAGGTGTGACTGCATGCGGGAGGTCGGTAAGGTGCGTATGAGGTGGAGGCCAACATGTCACGCGGCCTGCAGGGAGTGAGACCATGGCTGGTAGTGGAGGCGGCGGAGTGTAGCCGTGGAGTACACAGTGGTGGAGCACCACGCTGGATGCAACCGCGAACCGAGTGCGGGATGCAGCGTGATGACAATTGGCAAGGCGTCGGCGTGGCGGACATGCAGCCTAAGGTGGTGCAATATAGGCAGCCTGGCCAAGGTGGCGAGGAAGGTGGCACCGTGAGGTCGGATTGAGGGTCTGCGACAGGAACCTCTCCCATACGGTTGTCCTCTTGCGGCGATAGCTTGCTGCCGAAAGATGGCCACGTTAGTGGGCTAGTGCGGGGGAGTGGGGATCCAGCCTTCTCTCTCACCCTCTCCCTCTCCAACCCAACTGTGTGGATAGGGGTTGAGCATGTCGGAGGCCGTGCTCCTCCTTGATGATCAGCTAGTGGCGAGATGTTGGTGTGATGACTATGTGTTGAAGGTGTTCAGTTGGCAATGGCGACGCTTGCGGCCGCCGCACTGCCCTTAGGGTGTTTCTACGGAATCTCACTCATTCCCTGTTGGATTTCCTTAGTTGAAAACCACGTCATGTTGCTACGACGAACGGTGGTGGTGCTTCGTTTTCTTCCCTGGAGACGTCGTTTGAGGATCCTTTCCCCTTGGGGTGCCATGTTCCCGTTTGTTTTCTCAATAGTGGGTTCCGGTTATAGACGTGTGGTGTGGTTATTTTTCGTTTTGTTTTCCTAGCTATAGCCTCCGAGGGCTATTGTCTTTTACTTTTTTCTGCTATATCAATACGAAACGTCGCACTGTCTTGTGCATTTTGTCTAAAAAAAATGAAAATAAATCATGACCTTTACTTAAAAAAAGCTAAAGCCACTTATTACATAATTCTCTCAAGAGAGCAGAATAATCCAGCAACATTAATTCAAAACTAACACATAAGGAGTAAACAATTATTGAAGTCTATTTGTAAATCTTCATCTGTAGTTGATAAAAATCTGTATGACCGTAACTTCTAAGTTTCGACATGCAGAGAGTATAAGCTCATTATTCTCTTCACACTTTTAAAGCTGTACCTAGAGCTGGAATCAATGTTTTGCGCTGAAAATAAGTCGGTTGATTGTATTAGGGAAGGATAGCGCATATATGTCCTCCACATTGTTACCGATTAGGTTATTGCTTTCTGCATAATATCCACTTACACGGCATCGATCACTTTATTTCCCTCGCTTCCGCTCTCTAAAATCTCATCTACTTCCAATGGCGCAACAGGCACCAGTGCCCACGCTGCAGTATGTCAGCCCCTCTGGTCGCCCGACGTGCACTGACAGCACCGTCGTGGCATCCGTGGTGCCCACAATCACCGTGGTCACCACATCAACTTCATCTCCTCTTGTGTCCGGCCGGACATCCTCACCATGATCTCACTGCTCCATCCCAAAGTGACGGGGGGCTGCTCCTCGTCACCCTCGGCAAATATGCCTTAAGACTGGCCAAGTTCCACCCGACACCTTCCGCCCTGATCACCTAGATTGGATGAGGATGGACTTCCGACAGCCTGGTTGTTTACTCCGATGTTGATTGGACTGGCTCTCTCCATTCATGCTCATCGAGTTTGAATGGAGTATGTCTCCATTCAAGGTTGTTTAGAAAATTCAAATTTTTATTTTTTTTAAATGGATTCCATCGCTACTATCACAAATTGAGACATGCAAACGATCTAAAATGAAAATGCTTCTAAAGCTTCAATGGAGTATGGTTTTTATTTTTTTCGAAAATAGAGCTCGCTTATTCTATTGCATACTTTGGCACGTAAACAATCTCACATAAAAATGTAGTTAACTACAAAGTTGTAATATCTTGTCAAGCCGGTTTGTCTTCATCCATCTTTACCAAAAAGTTACGTATTTTTAAATACAAGCACTGTTTGTGGATCAATGTTGGGTCGGTACTCAATGCAGTAGACACACTACTAAAAAATGATTTTTAGCAACGTTGGTCTTTTATTTTTCCAGGCAGGTATGACCATTGGAGCCAAATGGTCGCCTATAAAAATGTAAACCTGGTTGAAACTCGCTGTCGTGGACCACTTAAGCGGTCCGCCTTTATTTTTGCAGGCAGACCGCTTAAGTAGCCTTAGGTCGGCCGCCAGCGAAGATTTCACAGTATTTTAGGCCATGTGGCACGCTAAGAAAAATAAACTAAGGCTTCTGTGGATGGACACGTGGCCCGACAGCGAAGATATGGACCGTCCTAGTTCTGACACGTGGCCCGCCAGTGAAGATGCAATTTTTTTTAAAAAAAATTTAAAACATTATTATATATACTTTTTTTTCTTTTGTTCGGGCGCGTGTTTCAGAGTCACACGTGGTTGATATAACTAATCGAGCTATCGATAGAGTATGTTCTTTTTCGCGTATGTTAGAGCCACGCATTGAGTATGAAGCAGAATAATATACATATAATAATTCGGAAGCACCTATATATATATATATAAATATATATATATATATATATATATATATATATATTTATATATACACATTGAAAAATTAAATTTGACCGACGACATAACATTTACAAGTATTTTGAATGAATTACAAAACCCTAGCTATATTATACGCCTGGTCCAGTAAGACAGGGATTCGTTCTCCGGCAGGGCTAAGACTCCTTCGTTGTCGAAAAATCGCCCAAGCTGATGTACACACTCACGGTGGATGAAGTAGCACATGTCCGCCTGAATGTTCTGAATGGAAGTATCATCGAGCTGTCTTTCAGATGGGGAATTTTGGAAGCTGCATCAGATCATGACAGAATTAAGGAAATTAATTATTCACAATAATACAAGTTAGCGACTAATTTAACAAGTGTGTATTATAATACAAGTTAGCGACTAATTTAATAAGTAATTACTTACCTCGTCATAATTCGCACAATATTTCCCATTAACCCTTAGGAACTCACAATAGTAATATCCGCATAATACTGTTCCCACCGGTTGCTTGTGACACTTTCAACATCAAAATAATTATAAGGTATATTAGGTTATTAAATGGAAACACACAAGCATTTAGTACTGTTTGGCATCCATATGTAGTTACCGGCCACTTATTGCGGACGAATATGCGTTCTCTTGAGTTTTTGCGTTGTCCGCCTCGCTGGTAATACCTTTTAAATGCACTGTTTGCAGATATAATTAATTTACATTCGTTAGAGGTTAAAACACGTCATGCTAATATCTTACTTACAGATCGAGAATTCTTAGAAATTCCTGATAGGTGTTGCTATCTTTGTCGAGGGAATCCAAGACGATGACTTCATTGTACTTTGGATAGAGAAGAAAGACTATCCAATGGTCGCTGCAAACGAAATTGTTAGTCGAGCCATGATTATATGTATATACTCTTAGTGCATATATATTACAACTTACTCAAAGGCATATGGGGCATAAACACACTCCTTGTCCTGCGTAGATTCAAGTGCAATAGCTACATACGTAGCGACATCGAGGACCTTTTCATGATGCCTTTGTGCTACGTAAGCTTTCCTCTCTTCGGAAGACATTGCCTTGATGTGTTCCGGTAGCTTCTTCTCGTCTAGCGTGTATGTATGGTTCGGCTTACTTATCCTGCACGGGTTTAGGTAGGCGACAGGCTTTTTCATCGCTTCGACTTCCACGTAATTCATCCTACCAACAATGGATATCAAATGAGCTACGCATATAGGTGTAGTGATCTATTAATACATTCAAGTGTAGCACTTACAGACATCAGATGGTAATCAAATTGGCGTCCAGCCTCTTCCTACGGTAGAGGGAATGCATATCGGAGAAATGGACTTGGACTAGACAAGGACCGCTCCAGAAGATGTTCTCCCCCACGGCAATTGTGAATGAATCGATGCCTTTCATGGTGCTTGCCCTAATGTACCAATCGTGCCACCTTCTTAGTTGCCACGGTCCTTCTCTTAGTTGCCAGTCGTAAATGAATGGTTTGCCATTCTCAAACTCGTGTGGCACGTCTGGGGAATTGATATAGTTGAGATAGTCATCAAAGGTCAGCTTGAACCCTTTTAATTTTCTATTATCAAATTCGGCATTTACGATATCTTTGTCCTTTCCTCGGAATGCCGTTACCATATAATGTTTCTTGGACGTACTTTTTGCTTTGTGCTTGTGTGTCCTTACCATTACTGGCACATCGGCACAGTTAGGTTCCTCTAGTTGCGATGGCTCTGGTTGCGATTGCTCTGGTTGGTCGGGCATTGGCTGCTCAGGCACCGGTTCTATTTCACCTGCCGCTAGCTTTGTAGGCTCTGCTTGTACAGGCTCTGATGGTTATGCGGGAGACATTTCCCGTATTGCTAGCTGTGATTGTTGCTTTGCAAGCACTGATTGTTCTTCTGCATCCTTTTCAATCCGAGGTGATGCAACGGGAGGCTCTGGTCTAGGAGGTGATGCAACTGGTGGCTCTGGTCCTGGAGGTGATGCAACTGGTGGCTCTGGTCTAGGGGGTGAAGCAATAGAACTATCCCTCGGACTGGCTACGACTGGTGGACGCGACGGTGACACCGGTATCCTTGGTAGACGATCAATTGCATCCGTTGATCCTAGTTCAATATCATTCTTGTGCCATAGTATGAATTGGTCGACGACATCTCCAAGGTACACAATCTGCTCAGTAGTTGGAAAGTCGAGCTCGTGCATCCGGTAAGCCTCAATGACCGTCCGGACCTCTACCTTGACGTAGTCATCCGGAATGTCTTGGCAATGAAACCTGCGGCCTGGTATGAACCTCCCAGTTGCAACGAGTATTTTCTTTCCTGCCCTGCCGACCGGAATCAAGAGCTTGCATGGAGTATCCTCCGTTACATCATCGAAAGGATAGCTCGGCTCAGGCTCTAAAACAACAGCACCGTGCATCATTTTCTGACTCCAGTATATATTGCATTCGTCACGAGCTGTTGCCCTAGCCTAAGAGTCAATCTCTTCCTTGTAGCGATCACGCTTCTTGTAGGTATGAGCATCCTGTTTGAATCCATCCTTCCCGCTAGTCTTTGAGGAAACTCCCCGTACACAGCCAGAGTGCTCCGGTTTGCCCAAGGCATAGGTTAGCTTGTCACGGTCTCTATCTGGCACGAACGTCCTAGCCTGTTGCTGCGTGACGATGTTGTTCATCTTGACAGCTACCTCCTGGAGCTTCTGATCCTTGAATACTACATTCCCCTCAGGGGTGAAGGCCGGTGTTCTTGCACGCACCCAGTTCCTGCTTCGTGGGTTGTGATTTTTCATAGGAACCAGTTTCCCAGCCTTCTCCATCTCTTCATCTTGTTTTGCCCATTTCTTCACCGCTTGTCGGTAACCGGTCGATCCCAAATGGTGTGGATATTCATTCCATCTTCTGGCTCTTCTCCTTTTATTCCGCCGATGTCTTAAGGGCAACGAACTCATCCCACTAGGCCTGTGTTATCCTTCCGTAGTCCTTAAACGGCGTGAGTCCCTTCTGGACATATTTCTTATTCAGGTCCGTTTTCCAGTTTCGCCACAGCTTCCCCATTGTCTTCAATGCATAATCCTTAGCTTTATCGTCGTCTGTCCCATCTGGATATTCAAACTTGCTTTGCAGCGATGTCCATCAGCTGTTCTTTCTACTCTCTGGAACTTTCTTCCAATCCTTCCATGTGATCTCCACGATATCCCTGACCACCGCCCCACATTGGTTGCTATACTTCGAACATGAGTCTTCCGGTGATAGGGGTTCCCCTGTCTCACTCATCCGCGTCAGCACGTTTACTTCCTTCAACAGCATGTTCTTCCCTCGCTCGCCCCTCCTTTTCTTGGGTTTTCTTGAAGCTGTTGTGCGCACGACAGCTGTAGCTTCAGCTTCAAGTTTAGTTGCGGCTTGGGCTTTCCTTTTGGAGCGACATGGAGCATTCAACTATTGTGTGCAATTCACGTGACTTTAATTAAAATCCATAGTTCGCAGTTAATATGATTGGAACTAAACATATATTATATGCTACATACCACCAGTTCGGGAGGAACGAAGTCGGAGTCAACTTCATTGTCGCTACCGCCCTTTCCCTTCTTTGCAGGAGAAGGATGGGGGTCACTCAGCGAGTGATACGATCCACTGTCTGGTTTACTTGAGTAGACGATGAAGATTCCTCCGCGACTACTTGCGTGCAAATATCTTCCTCCATGACTAGCTGAGTTTCCTTGTGCCCTTGTCACCCGTGGATTGCTCTTGGGTGGGTTTGTCCATTGATATTGCTTGAAGGTGAATTTATGTTAGTTGCGAAATGAAATCATTTTCTTATTGTAAATCCAAAAAGAAGGCAAAATTTAGATACTAATTTTGTACTACAACTATAAATATTTTTATCGCCAGCAAACTCCTTGATCGCGTAAAGCAATCAATGAGATTGGTAACGACATCAATATTACAATCCACCAACCCTGACCATTTCAAACTACCTAATTCAGATCCTTAATTATCAAAGAATGACAGAATACAAAATGCATGGAGAATTATCGTGTCTAGGTCGGTTCCGTCCATGGACTACACTGACCAATCCACCATAATTCCTCATGCATTTTGTATTCTGTGATGGTTTGATAACCTCGGAACTACATTACATCTGCGGCCAATCTATCAATTCTTCCATTTGAACTAAATTTCAAACCCTAAACCTAATTAAGTTCCTTAATTATCAAAGAATGACAGAATACAAAATGCATGGAGAATTTTGGTGTCTAGGTCAGTTCCGTCCATGGACTATACTGAACAATCCACCAAAATTCCCCATGCATTTTGTATTCTATGATGGTTTGATAACCTCAGAACTACATTAAATCTGCGGTCAATCTATCAATTCTTCCATTTGAACTAAATTTCAAACCCTAAACCTAATTAAGTTCCTTAATTATCAAAGAATGACAGAATACAAAATGCATGGAGAATTTTGGTGTCTAGGTCGGTTCCGTCCATGGACTACACTGATCAATCCACCAAAATTCCCCATGCATTTTGTATTCTGTGATGGTTTCATAACCTCGGAACTACATTAAATCTGTGGCCAATCTATCAATTCTTCCATTTGAACTAAATTTCAAACCCTGTATATGCTTTATTTATAGGAAAAGGGAACATAACCCCTAACTAGCTAGCTAGACAAACTATTTCTAGCTAGCTACCCTACCTAGCTAACCACACTGTTGCCAACCTATCAATCCATCCTTTTTCTGCTAAATGTAAACATTATCCCCAAAATTCAATAGTTCTAGCAAAAGGGAACAAAACAACATATAAAGCAGTATACACTCCATGAATGGTTACATGTCAAAATGGCACTTAAATCCACATTCAAGTTTCAAACTAGCTACACATTCAAGTTTTAAATAACAGTTGCAACGATCTGAATGAAATGACAAAAAAAGAGCACAATTATACATATGCATTTTCAATTCACATAGAATTCCATCAAAAATTTCATCCAAAAGTTCATCCAAAATTCCATGGACTGCTACTGCATCATTCATTCATAATCATACCAAAATTCATCATTCATCCAAAGTTCATTCATTCATCCATTCCGAAATTCATCGTTCATCCAAAGTTCATCATTCATTCATCCATTCCATTCATTCATTCATCTATCCACTGCACCATTCCATTCATCGGCATCGGAGAGAGAGGGGTACCTGGAGAGGAGATGACGAGCAGAGGAGGCGGCGCACGGCGACGACGAGTCCCGGCTGGTGCACGGCGCACGGCTTCTCGGCACGGCGGCGCGACGGCGGCTTCTTGGCACGGCGGCGCTGAGGAGGAGGAGAGGGGGTTAATCGGCGACCAATAGAAAACGAGGGGAGGCGGGGGGCGTGGGCTCACCGTGGAGGTCCCGGTCGAGAGGAGGAGGCGGCGGAGTGGAGATCCCTGTGGCGGCGACGACGGTCCTGGCGCGGCGACCGAGAGAAGGAAGAGGCGGTCGAGAGGAGGTCCCAGCGCCGGCGACGACAGTCCTGGCGGTGGCGGAGAGAAGACCGGTGGTGTCGACGAGGCGGCGGGGGAGAGGTAGCTGGATTTGGTGGCGGCGGCGGTGGTGGCGGCGGCGGCGGTGGTGGTGGCGGGTTAGAGGTGAAGGTGGATCTGGCGGCGGCAGCGGCGGTGGTGGAGACGGCGGCCCGAGGAGGAGGAGCCGGTGGAGAGGAGGAGGACGCGGCGGCCATCGGTCGGAGAGGAGGACGCGGCGGCAGGCCGAGAGGAGGAGGCAGCGGCGGCCGTCAATCGGAGAGGAGGAGGATCTGGTGCGGCGGCGGTGGTGGAGACGGCGGAGAGGAGGAGGTGGAGAGAATGGAGGAGCTGTGTTCGAAATGTGGATGGCGTGAATAGAGGAGGAGGCGGCGGCGGTGGCGGGTGCTAGAGTTATCACTGGCGGCGTCGCTCGAAATTTTGGCAGCCTGGCGGCAAAAATTTTAGGGTTCGCGCGCCTCCGGGACTTAGGAAATTTTCAGCCGCGCGCGCTAGCTACTTATAGGCGAAGACATCTTCGCGGAGGAATGCGCCGACCGCTAGCGAAAACATTTTCGCTGGCGGAGGATTCTGTGGGCCGCTAGCGAAAATAGTTTTCGCTAGGGTGGGCAAAGCCGGCCGCCAGCGAAAACCCTTTGGCCCCACATGTCATTCTCAACTGAAAAAATAATTTTATTTATTTCTACACAGATATGATTAATTTATCAAAAAAATTATCACTTTTTTTAATGTTTGCGCCTGATATTTTTTTAATGCATGCATACAAATAAATTTATACCAAACTATTTCTTGATCCAACAATTATCATGTCACCATATTCCATATACAAAAATTCATCATTCATCATTGTCACGCATTATAATACATTAAAATTCATCGATACGTCCAACATGATATACATATATAATGAATTAGCATCTAACACTTTTCCCTACACCTTCATTTCTCATGTATGGCTTCGGCGATTCACCAATTGATTCTTTGACGCGTAATATCTTGTTTCGAAAATCTGTGAATAGTGTCATGTTCTCATATTGATTGTATGCCTCGACATCTTTGACATCATCAACTCCCAAAATCCTTTGTTTTCCTGAAATAACTATGTCTTTATTCAAATGAGATGGGTCTGTCACATAGAAAACTTGAGCGACCCGATCGGCAAGCACCCATGGGTCATCACCTTTGTTTTCCCGAAATAACTATGTCTTTCTTGAACCATTCAGTAAAGTGATGCTTGTGTTTCTTCATGATCCATGCATTAGATCGCCCCACATTTGTTGCTTGTAATTCATGCAGGTGTTGCTCTATGTACGGCTCCACTATTGCTAGTTGCTGCAGCACAGTGAAATGAGCATCTTTCACTTTTTTGTAGTCATTGTCGTGGATTCTTTTCTTCTCTTTTGTTCCTTTCCCAGATATTCTACCTTCATGTCGAGGTACCGGTAAACCAATTGCTTTCCCATCTTTTAGGTAATCAATGCAACACTCAACGACCTCCTCGGTTGTGTATCCCTCTATCATGGATCCCTCTGGGTGGGCACGGTTCCGTACATAGCCTTTTAGAATGGACATGTATCATTCGAAAGGCCACATCTGATGCAGGTACAGGGGCTCAAGTGCAATTATCCGAGGCACGATTTGAAATATGAGGTGTTGCATCATATCGAAAAATGATGGAGGGAAACACATCTCAAGCTCGCACACTGTCTGGATAGCGAAAGCCCGGAGAGGACCTAACTCTTCAGGATCAATTAATTTCTGAGATATGGAATTGAAGAAATAACACAGCTTAGTGGTGACCAGCTTTACGTGAACTGGTTCGACTGCTCTAATTGCAATTGAGAGGAATACTGTGAGCATTACATGACAGTCATGGGAAATGTAGCCTGAAAGCGACAGATCCTTCGTTGACACTAGTCGCCTAATGTTTGAGGAGAAGCCAGTAGGCACTCTCACCCCATGTAGGGATTTGCACAATGCAATTTTCTCCTCTCTTGTCAAGGTGTAGCAAGCAGGCGGAAGGTACACTTTTCCATTATTACCTTCATCCACAGGATGAAGCTCTTTCTTATTTGCATATCCACGAGGTCCTTACGTGATTACAGCCCATCCTTGGTCTTAGTTGGTATGTCCAGTATAGTCCCAATGGTACTATCGAATACATTTTTCTCTAGGTGCATGACATCGATAGAATGGCGTATGTCTAAATCTTTCCAGTACGGAAGGTACTTAAAAAAAATGGAGTACTTCTTGAATGGCACGCTAGGGCTTGCTGGCACTTTGGCATCATTTCTCTTCCGCTTATTTGTTTCCTTCTTTTTTACCTTCCCAAAAACAACCTTCAGGTTTTTGGTCATTCTGAACACTTTATCACCTTCTATGGTTCTGGTGCATCACCTTCCTCAACAGTACCATCGAAATATTCTGCTTGGGAGCGGTACGAGTGATTCTTTCTCAAGAAACGCCGGTGCCGCATGTACACTAGCTTCTTCGATCCCTTAAGATACCTGTACACGGTACCATCCACACAAATAATGCAACCCGTCTTTCCCTTGATCTGTCCTAATAGGGAAAACAGTGCGGGCAAGTCGTTGACGGTGACAAAGATAATTGCATGTAGCGTGAAGTACTCCCGCAGGAATTAATCCCAAACTCGGATCCCGTGTTCCCACAAATAGCGCATATCCTCCAGCAAAGGCTCCAGAAACACATCCATGTCATTGCCAGGTTGTCGTGGTCCCTGTACAAGGATGGTCAACAAGATATACTTCCTTTTCTGACACAGCTACGTTGGGAGGTTGTACAAGGTTAGGAGCACTGGCCACGTGCTGTGTGAGCTGCTCAAGTCACCGAATGGATTCATTCCATCGGTGCTCAATGCAAACCTTACGTTTCTTGGGTCCTCTGCAAACTTATGATACTTTCTGTCAAATTCCTTCCACTATCTTGCATCTGCAGGATGTCGAATCATCCCATCCTTTTTTCGCTTTTCGTGATGCCAGCGCATCAATTCGGCATCCCTCGGGTTTGAGAACAAATGCTTCAAACGATCTTTCACCGGAAGGTACCACATGACAAGCTGGGGAATCTTCTTTTTGTTACTGTCTTTGCATGGATTGGACTCTTCTACATCGTCAAGGGCAACATCCAGACCCTCGGACTGGCTACGGCTTGTTTTGTATCGACTACTCTTGCATGTTGGGCATTTGTCCAAATCCTCGTACTCTTTACGGAATAGGATACAGTGGTTAACACACGCATGTATCTTTCGCACACCCAGTGACAAAGGGCATATAAGCTTCTTCGCTTCATTTGTGCTTGTTGGCAGGGAGTTGGGTTGCGGAAAAAATTTCTTTGACAGAACCAACAAGTCGTTAAAACTACTGTCGGACCAACCATTTCTGGCATTCAATCTCATAAGCTCAAGCACTGTCCGCAACAATGTGAAATCCTTCTCACAGCCCTTTGCCTCATTGTACAAAAGATCATTCGTTGCCTTTTTCAATGCATCAAAGTTATCCAACCCACGAGCGAACCCAGCAACAACCTCAGTTTCAGCATGACGCAACATCTCTTCCAAATCTGCAAAATTACCATCATCTACGCTGACATTACCATCATCGGCATCATCAACTGTATTGTGTTGACCATTGCCAGACATTACCATTATCGGCATCATCAACTGTATTGTGCTGACCATTGCCACCAACATGAACATCATCATCATCAACGGGTTCTACTGCATGCACTTCTTCTTCTTCTTCTTCAGCTACTACAATGACATCCTCGTACCAGCTTGTCACGCCCGGAATTTCTATCCAAAATTCCAAACGCTTACATGTGTGTAAACCCTCGTCCAGGAATCAGCCGAGGCACACAAGAACAAATTGATAATAGAGTACAATTATTATTCTAATTACTAAGCGAATAAAATGTCATTACAGAGGCAGATAGTTCCTCTCAATCAATAAAGTTCTAAGCAGCGGAAAATAAGATAAACAGCGCAGACGACTCCATTCCACAGGCAGCCTGACCAGGGCTACGCCTAATCCTCCACACCATCAGCATCACTGTCGAACTCCTCCTCTGATGAATGATTGCAAGGTGAGTATATGACATACTCAACAAGCCACGCAGCAAATATGCAAATGCAAGGGATAACAAAGGATGGCATAATATAGGCTCATTTGCATAAATAGCATTTAATAAATATTGCAGAATTTAATAAAATAGTAAAGTATTTAATAAGCAATATTAATTCAACGCTATACAACATACCCTGTTGCATAGGCCCAACCATGATCTATGCCCAAACCAGGAATATACCATTCCAAACCAGGAGATAAACAAGTCATTATCATCAACATTTATTATAGTGAGAGGTATGAAACTAATCACGAAAGACATTGTTAGACCCGCCCATAACCGCGGGCACGGCTATTCGAATAGTTTTAACTCTGGCCAGAGATGTACCACTGTACCCACAAGACACAATCTCAACATCATGTCAACCATGCGTCGCGATACTTAACAAGTACCCGAATAGAGATTGTGAACGGTTTGCACGGTTAATGTTTCACAACCGAAAATCGTGAACCGGTCCTTAATTGTCATGAGCACGACTATCAAAACCATGTGCTCACAACCCACCATTATCAGGTTTTAATTGGCACATTAATTAATTAACCAATCACGATCAACCATCGTGAGCTATCATTAAGCCATCATTATATAGTAGTGAATCATAAGTATCCCCTTTATATGAGCTAGTGTCTCTAAGCAGGGCTAAGCATCCTATTCACTTTAGCAAAAACCATATAATGTTCTAGCTAATGAAATTATTAACCAGGTGACAAAGAATAGGGAATCAAATAGCAAAAGGGCTATAACAAGGCAATAGGTTATTTCCACCCAATGACATTCAAAAATAAATGCAATAGTTGAATAGAAACAATAGCTTTAAACGGGATCAACATGCTCAAAGGGTTGTTTGGGATCTGTGTGACTTGCTTTGTTGGCCTTGGAACTCTTCAAAGTCTTCTCCTGCAAAGTCGGACTCTCCGGGAACGTCGGAATCTAAGGAGAAAACAGCAAAATCACCAAAACAGCACATAAAAAAGCATGAACAATATATGTGGATATTTTTAACATGTAGATCTCAATTTTAGAAAAATTTAGAGACTTGAACCAACTAAATCCGAGTTAATACGAATTAGTTATGAATTTTTAAAGATTAAATCAGATTAAATCATTTATATAGATTTTAATTGAATTATGACGCAATAAAGAATTATTTTTGAAAAGAAAAAGGAATTATTGCGTCAGCGGGCTCGGCTCACGGTGGACCGGGTGCACGGCAGCGTTCTACGGAAACGAACGACCGAGATCTATCTAATCCACAGCGGTCCACGGGAAACGGCGTCGATGACGTCAGCGGTGACGTCACCACCGGCGGCGGCTCGGCCTCGCATGCTCACCGGTGAAAGACGGCGTGGCGGCACAAACGGACGGCACCTACGGATAGCGGGCGACACGACGAACTCACCGGTGACCCAAACAACGGCGGATGGTCAACGGACGGCGACGGCGACGAGGATGGAGCGGCGGCAACGATCGGATCGACTACGACGGCAGTGCTCCGGCAATCCTCGGCGGAAACGGAGGGCGGGATGAGGACGGCGACGGCTTGGCGATCACGATGGCGGCCTTCCCGAGCGACGATGACGGCCGGAGCGGCGGCGGCGCACGGCTGAACTCGCGGCGGTGACGGTGGCGCAAAGGCTCACGCGGAGGCGGCGCTACAGGCGACGGCGGGCTAAGGCGAGGGTGGCGGTAGAGAGAGGAGGTCCCAGGGGTCCTTAAATAGGGGCTAGCGAGCGGCAACGAAGGCCCACGGCGGCCGGCGACGGGAAGGAAAGATTAGGGTTCGGGAGAGAGAGAGGAATCTGATTCGAGATCGAATCCGGCACTTTCCAAACAATATTAGCCGATGATTTCAAAAGAGAAAAGATAGAGGAGATCGAGAAGATCGTTTCCCCTCAATCAATTTGACCGGAGATGGAAAGGAGCGACGGAATTAGGAAGGACGGCGGCGGCGGCTCGGGCGCGGCCAAGCGGCGAGAGGAAGACGACGAGTCTGACAGGTGGGCCCCACCTATCAGCGGGAGGGAGAGCGCGCGCGCGGCGGCTGCGCTCGGCTGTGGGCCGACCTGGGCCGAAGAGAGAGAGAGAGGGGGTTTTGGGCCGACTTTCGGCCCAAAGCCAAAAGGGGATTTTTAAAACCTTTTCCAATTTAAAGTATTCATGAAATGCAATTCCATTTATTAAAAATACTTCCTTGGCTCAAATAAATCCAAGAAAAATCTAGGAACTATAGAATCAAGTAAAGTATTTAATAAAATTTTGTCTAGCCCACTTTTATATTGGAATTTATTATTTAAAATTAGATCTTTTTTTCTAGGCTTTTAAATTTATTTCTAATAATTCCAATTAAACAACAATTTATATTTTTGGGATTTTTTGGGTGTGACAAACCCACCCCCCTTAAACAGAATCTCGTCCTCGAGATTCGGAAGAACTAACGAAAAGATGCGGATGAGCTGACTTTAATTCATCTTCTCGCTCCATGGTAGCTTCTTCTTCCGAGTGATTACTCCACTGGACCTTACAGAAACGGTTAACTCGATTCCTGGTTCTTCTTTCATCTGTCTCCAAGATACGGATTGGTTTCTTGACATATGTCAGATCCTCTTGGACTTCTATCTGTTCAAGATTAGCTTCCTTAGTGGGTACCCTTAAACACTTTTTCAACTGTGACACGTGGAACACATTATGGACATCAGCCAAGGATTGAGGTAACTCCAACTGATAGGTGACCTCTCCTCTTCTACTGACAATCTTGTAAGGTCCCACAAAACGCGGTGCCAATTTCCCTTTGGTGTGAAAACGATGAACCCTTCGAAGAGGCGTGACACGAAGGTACACATGATCCTCTTCCTCAAAACTTAGATCCCTGCGGCGATTATCAGCATAACTCTTATGACAAGACTGAGCTATACGCAATCTTTCCTGAATGATCTTTACCTTTTCTTCTGCCTCTCTCAAAATATCGGTCCCGAAAACCTGACGTTCTCCCGTTTGATCCCACAAAAGCGGAGTGCGGCACTTCCGACCATACAGCGCTTCATAAGGAGCCATTTGAAGACTAGCTTGATAACTGTTGTTGTATGAGAATTTTGCGTAAGGCAGATTCTTATCCCAACTTCCACCGAAGTCTAAAGCACGAGCTCTCAACATGTCTTACAAAATCTGATTTACCCTTTCAGTTTGTCGATCTGTCTGCGGATTTTAAGCGGTACTGAAGTTCAGCTTGGAACCCATCTCTTCCTGAAGCTTCTTTCAAAACTTTGAAGTAAACTGGCTACCTCGATCGGATACTATCTTCTTAGGAACACCATGCAAACACACAATCCTTGCCATATACAATTCCGCCAAACGGCTTCCGGAATATGTTGTCCTCACTGGGATGAAATGAGCCACTTCGGTATGTCTGTCGACTATCACCCAAATAGAGTCATGTCCTGATGACGTTCTGGGTAGACCAGTGATGAAATCCATACCGATTTCCTCCCACTTCCATTCTGGTATCTTCAAAAGCTGCAGCAAACCTGCGGGTTTCTGATGTTCTGCCTTGACTCGCTGACAAACATCACACACAGCTACATATTCGGCTATCTCCCGCTTCATACTTGCCCACCCAAATTTTTCCTTGAGGTCTTGGTACATCTTAGTACTACCAGGGTGAATAGAGTATAAGGTGTCATGAGCTTCCCTCAAGATCGCATCTTTTAACTCCTTGTTGTCTGGGATACAGATTCTCTCACCCAACCATACAGTTCCTTGCTCATCTTCCAAGAAACCGATAGCTTTTCCTCTTCTCATATTCTTCTTGATCTCTTGAATATCAGGATCATTAACTTGAGCTTCTCTAACCTGGTCAATGAGAGTGGGCTTCGCTTCTAAGGCTGCAACGAAACCTCTACTGACGATTCCCAAATTCAATCTTTCAAATTCCTTGCATAACTCCAACGGCAACTGTCGTCCTTCCGTAGCATTGCAATAGCCTTTCCTGCTAAGAGCATCTGCTACAACATTGGCCTTTCCTGGGTGATAATGAATTTCTATGTCATAATCCTTAATCAGTTCCAACCATCTCCGCTGCCTCATGTTCAGATCTGGCTAGGTGAAGATATACTTCAAACTCTTGTGATCCGTGTACACATCCGTACGAGTACCAAAGAGGTAGTGACGCCAAATCTTCAACGCATGAACAACTGCGGCTAACTCAAGATCATGAGTAGGGTAGTTCTTCTCATGCAGACGTAACTGACGAGATGCATAGGCAACCACCTTCCCATCTTGCATCAGAACACAACCTTAGATGCGTCGCAGTACACTTGGAAACCCTTCTTTGGATCAGGCAGAATCAAAATAGGTGCTGATATTAAGCGGCTTTTCAATTCTTGAAAACTCTGCTCACACTCTTCTTACCACTTGTACTTCACATCTTTCTGAAGCAGTCGTGTCATGGGCTTAGCAATCTTGGAAAAATTTTCTATAAACCTCCGGTAATAACCTGCAAGACCCAGGAAACTACGGATCTCTGAAACTATCTTCGGTTGTTTCCAGTTGGTTATGGATTCCACATTACTAGGATCAACGGCAACTCCTCCGGCTGAGATGAAGTGACCAAGGAACTTTACTTCGGACAACCAAAATTCACATTTGCTAAACATGGCATACAGTTGATGCTCTCGTAGCTTCTTTAGTGCAAGACGAAGATGTTCTTCATGCTCTTCTTTGGTTCGAGAGTAGATAAGAATGTCATCAATAAAGACTACCACGAACTTGTGCAGGTATTCCATAAACACCTTATTCATCAAGTTCATGAAGAAAGCGGGGGCATTGGTAAGTCCAAAAGACATAACAGTACATTCAAACAACCCATACCGAGTGGTAAAAGCCGTCTTAGGTATATTTTCCTCTTTGATCCTCAACTGATGATACCCTGATCGAAGATCGATCTTGGAGAAAACGGTGGCACCTTTAAGCTGATCAAACAAATCATCAATTTTGGGCAGCGGGTACTTATTCTTGATAGTCACATCATTTAGTACACGATAGTCCACACACATCCTCTGGGTATGATCTTTCTTTTCCACAAAGATGACTGGAGCTCCCCATGGAGACGAACTTGGTCTAATGTAACCTTTTTGAAGCAAATCATCTACTTGCCTCTTGACTTCTGCTAATTCATTGGCTGCCATTCTATACGGTCTCTTATGGATCGGAGTTGTTCCTAGTACCAGATCTATTCTGAATTCAATATCTCTTTTAGGCGGCATGCTGGGTAAATCATCCGGGAACACATCCGGGTAGTCCCATACTATGGGAATCTCTTCCAAAGTTATTTGATTAAAACTTGACCTTGAGGGCTCAGAAGGCAATGCATGAACAGTTACAACTTGACCATCATTGCTGGTGAGAGTTACTTTTCTATTGGTACAATCTATCACACCTTTATATCGGGCTAACCAGTCCATCCCTAGGATGACATCAAGGTCATTGGATTCTAACAAAATAAGGTTGGCCAGAAATGGTACACCTTGAATCTCTATTCTGACAGAAGGGCTACGTTGCGATAAGAGTGCCTGGTTACTCGGGGCACTAACCATCAAAGGACGTCTAAGATCTTCTATCTCCATCCCATGATTTCCCGCAAAACTCATAGATAAAAAGGAATGTGTAGCACCAGAATCAAAAAGCACTGTTGCAGGAACTGAGTTAACAGGGAACGTACCCAAAATCACATCTGGAGCACCTTGAGCTTCTGCAGCAGCCACATGATTGACTCGAGCCTTTGTCGCTGGTGCGGTGGAGTTGTTCTGGGCAGGGACAACCTTCACGCGGCGGGGCTTCGGACACTTGTCGGAGTAATGACCTAGTTCCCCACAGTTAAAGCACACTCCTGGCTTGTTTCCTTGCTCCCTCTTGGCAGGTTGATGCTGAATTAGAGTTGCAACAGGGCGTAGAGCTTGGTTGCGGTTGTTGTTGCCAGCATTATTGTTGAAGAACTGACGTTGCGGATGAACAACAGATGAAGACCCTCCCTGTGACACTGCCTGAGGTCCCATAACAAGACGCGGCCTCTGACTATTCCCCTGCTGAGCTTTGAAGTGAGCAATCCTGCGTTTCTTCTGCTCCATTCGGTTGTACTTGTCCTCCTGGCGAATAGCCTTATCCACCAACTTCTGGAAATCATGATAATCCCCAGTCATTAGTGGGTAAGAAAGCTCATCATTCAACCCTTCTAAGAACTTCTCTTGGCGCTCTTCATCAGTGCGCACATCTTCCAGACGATTGAATTCATGCAGATATTCAGTGACAGAGCGAGATCCCTGAGTGAGCGCACTGAACTCCTTCTTCTTGAGAGACACCACTCCTGATGGTATGTGCGTCTTCCAGAAAGCAGCAATGAACTCAAGCCAAGTGATAGGTTCCGCAGTAGTCCTATTGAGACGGAAGTGATCCCACCACTCAGAAGTAGAGCCATGAAGCTGATGTGAAGCGAAGGAGACTTTTTCTTGATCGGTGCACTGAAGCAGGTCCAACTTCTTTTCTATTGCGTGCAACCAATCACCAGCCTCGACTGGATTGGTAGTGCTAGAAAAAGTGGGCGGCCTTACACGGAGAAATTCTGCTAACTTGTTCTTGGGAGGTGCATGGTTATTTCCCTGGTTCTGCTGGTTCTGGAGTTGCTGCATCATCATGCTCATGAGCTGTGCCTGTTGAGCCAGGACTTGGGCAAGCGTGGGATTCTCCCTATTGTTGTTGTTGTTGTTGTTGTTGTTGTTGTTGGGGCCATTCCCATTACTGCGAGTAAGCACCATCTGGCATAGACAGGAGCACAATAAGAGAAACAAGGGGGAAAATTACTTAGGATAGGGAATTAATTTTTACTAACTTAACTTTTATTGATCTTAACTGAGTTTCATTATTACACTATAACTGAAAGCTCTCACACCACTAACTCACCAACTTCCTAACACTCGAAAGCAAACAAACACATGTATTTACATCCCACCAATGATGTAAACCACATGCAAGACCCACACACACAACTAAACTTAAACAAGCAAACTAACACAACGATCCAAGGCAACGACTTAACAAGGCATTCTAGGTCTTCCAGGCATCGGAGTTGATTGAAGGCTCGTTCGGCTCATCCCCATCATCTTGAGTAGCTCCCCACTCAACCTTGGAATGGGTGCGCTTCGACTCTTCTCCGTCATCATCACTTACGTTGACGACCGGAGGATCCGCTGGGGCTGAGGCAGCTTCTTTTTCCACCACACGAACCTTTGGCGCCAACTGGTAGCGAGGGACAAAAAGAGCTCTCTTCCTTGCGGTAAGACGAACCCTGGCCTTTTGTGGTGGTGCTTCTCCCTTCAATGCGGCTAGTTCCTTCTCCAAACGATCCACCTTGTCCTCCAGCTTGCAAATCTTACCACGATTCCGGTCTTCGCGATCTTGAGCTGCTAACACAATCTCAGTGCGGGACTCATCCATGGCCCACAGCATTTCCACCAAATGCCTTGTGGTAGCATCATTCTCAATTCCTGCAGGTTCAATATAACTGCCACGGCCACTTCCCTGAGGTTGACGAGGATGGTAGCGATACTCAGTGTTGGCCAACTGATCATTGTAGCTTTCGCAGAGCTCTCCTATGGCGATCCTTGCCACCTCCTGACAAGCATGAATGTAGTTTCCCCCTCCAGCCTCGAACATCACCGATGGGATATCTTAACGATTATTGTTCAAGGTGACTCTGACACGACCCTTCTCTTCATCACGATCATGAGGAATCTGGGCATACAAAGGGGTAGTCCCGAATCCTATGAGGAAGGACAAATCCCTTAGTACCAAATAAGTACTCAAGCTTGAAGCACGGCATCTAAAGACAAGTGAAAGGAGGGAGTTAAGACATTTATCCAATTAATAGCACAAGTTTTTGAATTATTTGATTAAAGCTAGAAAATCAAAATAAAAGGTAAATAAATAAAGTAAACCAATCTTTGCAAGATAAGTTGAGACAGTTGAAAACGAGATCATAAATTTTGCACTTTTGAATAACAGGTTTCAAAAGAGATAAAATAAAAGAGAGTTATAAAATCAGCATGCTAAGCTTATTTAATTGCAGCAGGACTAAATAAAACAATGTTATAAAACTTTTGCTGGTAAATGGGCCATTAGTACAGTAATAGATGTACGGTACTAATAACACAGGAAATAATAAATAAATTTTGAATGAGAACAATTAAAGAGACTATAACTGCATGTGCCATTAGTTTGGTTTAATTAAAAGAGAAAGAGAGGAGAATAGTTCTACTTTTCCAATATTTTTAGAGAGCTTCTATGGGTAACCATTTGGAATAACCTAGGGTCAAGGAGGCTTTGATACCAACTTGTCATGCCCGGAATTTCTATCCAAAATTCCAAACGCTTACATGTGTGTAAACCCTCATCCAGGAATCAGCCGAGGCACACAATAACAAATTGATAATAGAGTACAATTATTATTCTAATTAATAAGCAAATAAAATGTCATTACAGAGGTAGATAGTTCCTCACAATTAATAAAGTTCTAAGCTGCGGAAAATAAGATAAACAGCGCAGACGACTCCATTCCACAGGCAACTTGACCAGGGCTACGCCTAATCCTCCACACCATCAGCATCACTGTCGAACTCCTCCTCTGATGAATGATTGCAAGGTGAGTATATGACATACTCAACAAGTCACGCAACAAATATGCAAATGCAAGGGATAACAAAGGATGGCATAATATAGGCTCATTTGCATAAACAACATTTAATAAATATTGCAGAATTTAATAAAACAGTAAAGTATTTAATAAGCAATATTAATCCAACGCTATACAACATATCCTGTTGCATAGGCCCAACCATCCTGAATAACCAAACCCGGCTGCATAGATCTATCTCCAAACCAGGAATATACCATTCCAAACCAGGAGATAAACAAGTCATTATCATCAACATTTATTATAGTGAGAGGTATGAAACTAATCACGAAAGACATTGTTAGACCCGCCCATAACCGCAGGCACGGCTATTCGAATAGTTTTAACTCTGGCCAGAGATGTACCACTGTACCCACAAGACACAACCTCAACATCATGTCAACCATGCGTCGCGATACTTAACAAGTACCCGAATAGAGATTGTGACAATACCCTCTACATAACACAATTCAAAGCAGTGCACCATTCCCGGATCATAATCACCCCCTTGTAAACAAGGCATGGACCCCCCAGCGACCCCTGTGGGCTTATCTCTGCCACTTCACAGTCTGGTGCTCCACAATGAACTATATTATACAGAAAGTAAAGCTGTTGCCCACGCTGGCTTGTGGTTTGCACGGTTAATGTTTCACAACCGAAAATCGTGAACCGGTCCTTAATTGTCATGAGCACGACTATCAAAACCATGTGCTCACAACCCACCATTATCAGGTTTTAATTGGCACATTAATTAATTAACCAATCACGATCAACCATCGTGAGCTATCATTAAGCCATCATTATATAGTAGTGAATCATAAGTATCCCCTTTATATGAGCTAGTGTCTCTAAGCAGGGCTAAGCATCCTATTCACTTTAGCAAAAACCATATAATGTTCTAGCTAATGAAATTACTAACCAGGTGACAAAGAATAGGGAATCAAATAGCAAAAGGGCTATAACAAGGCAATAGGTTATTTCCACCCAATGACATTCAAAAATAAATGCAATAGTTGAATAGAAACAATAGCTTTAAACGGGATCAACATGCTCAAAGGGTTGTTTGGGCGACGGCGGGCTAAGGCGAGGGTGGCGGCGGAGAGAGGAGGTCCCGGGGGTCCTTAAATAGGGGCTAGCGAGCGGCGACGAAGGCCCACGGCGGCCGGCGACGGGAAGGAAAGATTAGGGTTCGGGAGAGAGAGAGGAATCCGATTCGAGATCGAACCCGGCACTTTCCAAACGATATTAGCCGATGATTGCAAAAGAGAAAAGATAGAGGAGATCGAGAAGATCGTTTCCCACAATCAAATTGACCGGAGATGGAAAGGAGCGACGGAATTAGGAAGGACGGCGGTGGCGGCTCGGGCGGCTAGGGCGCGACTGGGCGGCGAGAGGAAGACGACGAGTCTGACAGGTGGGCCCCACCTGTCAGCGGGAGGGAGAGCGCGTGCCCAGCGGCTGTGCTCGGCTGTGGGCCGACCTGGGCCGAAGAGAGAGAGAGAGAGGATTTTGGGCCCATTTTTGGCCCAAAGCCAAAAGGGCATTTTTAAAACCTTTTCCAATTTAAAGTATTCATGAAATGCAATTCCATTTATTAAAAATACTTCCTTGGCTCGAATAAATCTAAGAAAAATCTAGGAACTATAGAATTAAGTAAAGTATTTAATAAAATTTTATCTAGCCCACTTTTATAATGGAATTTATTATTTAAAATTAGATCTTTTCTTCTAGGCTTTTGAAATTATTTCTAATAATTTCAATTAAACAACAATTTATACTTTTGGGATTTTTAGGGTGTGACACAGCTCAACACTTCGTCGCGTACTGTAGCCTGGTTCGGAACTTGCTTGCTTGGGATCTCTCCATGATGTGACCAGTTTGTGTAGCGATCAACAAATCCATGCGTCACCAAGTGTTGCTCGATTACAGATGGATCGTTCCAACTTTTCTGTTTTTGCAATGCACGCATGGACATCTAATATCTTTGGTCTTCTTAGATGCAGCATTCTTCTTAGCTATTTTCATGAATATGTCGACTCCTTCAATGTACGACGCACGATATCTCTCTTTATTCATCCATGCCCTGTCCGCCATCTATGCATTAATTAATTAATTGTGGAAAAAATAATATAAATTTAGTTAGTTTAAATATTTTGAACAAGATAATTAAAGCTAGCCAAAAATCTGCATATATAAAACATACATCCCTCGGACGAATTACCAAATATTTTTCAAACGCCATGAAAAATCGATTTTCTTATCAACGTGATTATCAAAACGTACTGTCACGAGTTTGTGCTAATAAATACTACTGTCCCTGCATAGATAAAAATGTGGTTAGCATTTGTATAGTTAATTGTACTAGCACGTATTTACTGACCGATGTGACGGTGATAGAGAGCTAAGTGAACAAATTCGTTAAACTAAAATATGTCACTTTCAGTATTCCGAATTAGATTAATTTTTTATGGGACATAGTACTAGTTACTACCATTATTTCACCTTCTTATGTAACTCACCGTTGAATGCATCCATTTTACTTTTAATTCTCTATTTTTCCTCTTTTTTTGGATTGAAAAGACCTTTGATCTGTTTGTCTCGAGCAGACAATTCACGCCTACCAGCTTTTTCTCGTGAGGTTTCGTCTTTTTTTCTTCCCATTCTGAAAAGGGCTCTTTTGCGGTAGAGGTAGGATCTTACAAATCGTATCTTAGTATAAATTTGATGTCGACTAACTTCTAAAACTTAACATGCAAGTGCGCCACATCATCATCCACTATCAAGTATTTTAAATTACATATAAATGTGTCATGTCATTAATAAATAGCAATTATTATCTAGAGTATTTTAAATATCATGTAAACATGACATATTATTTACAATTTTGTTGTATTTTTAGAACTCAATATGCAAGCAATGCCAAATCATTACGTCCAAATTATTTAAACATATACATCTACCATTTTTATTTATAATGTATAATATGCATTCATCCACAAATCACGCAACAAAGCACGTGGTATCAACTAGTAAATCTATATACTTTCCACCCCTCATTAATAAATGAGAGCAGAACGGGAAAGCATTAGTGCCCATAATTATTCTTTATAAATTTTAATAAATCACTAAAGGAATATGCAATAAAAATATCTTTTCGAAATTCTCCACTGTTTTAAAATCACAAATTGCAGATACAAGAATTTCAAAATATTAATTTGAACTTTCCATAAGCATTTAAAGGCATATAGTCTGAATATACATATTGAGCAATTATATTATCATTGATGAGGTATATACATATGATTTTGAAAATTAAAATTACCTTTTTCACATAGTTACTTGAATTTTAAAAAAATGGCAAAGCTATACAATTTTTTTTCCAAATCTATTAATAATTTAAAGTTTTTAAATGAAACATCCATTACAAACTGAAACTTTTTAGTTCAAATTATAAGATGGAAACTGATATTTTAATTCAAAATTGGACCATGATATTTTGTATTTTATACTATTATTATGACTGGTTGGAAATTGATATTTTAATTCAAAATTGGACCATGATATTTTGTGTTTTATATGAATTTTAAAATAAAACTAAGGAAACTATACAATGGAATTTAATAAATAGAAATAGATGATATTTTACCAAATTCGGTAAGATCAAAATTAATTAGCCCTTGAGTCAATGGGCAATGAACTTTTTTTTCACAATAACTTGATGCCGCCTAAAAATATATATACTGTCATCCTAGTAATTTCTTTACATGATCAAATATATCTTTGTTGGTGATTAATTAAGAAAAGGCTTCATAACTCATCCGATTGAGCTCGTACTTTGTCCAAAATATTGAAGGAAAAACAAGATAGACGGAAATGGGAGCAAGAACTAATGGCACTCTCCCACGAACTAATGGCAGTACTCTCCCACAAGAACCACAGACCAACATGAGTCATGACATTGGTCTATCTGAAGAATCAGGGAGCGAAACTGAAGAATATGACAGTGACACTAGCCTATCAGAGAAAGCAGAAGAGAGGATCGACAGACGGCTCCTATTAGCAGCCAGATCCGGTGATTGCACGGCAATGAGGGACATGGCTGCGAGTGATCCAGACGTGCTGCTCCGAACGACTAACCATGGCAGCAACTGCCTGCACATATCTTCCATCCATGGTCACCTAGAATTTTGCAACGATGTGGTCAGGCTCAAGCAGCCTCTCCTCGCCGCCGTCAACTCATACGGGGAGACGCCACTGCTCGCCGCCGTGGCAGCTGGGCATGCTGCTCTGGCTTCTGAACTGCTTAGACACTGCCGTGAATTGGGCTTCCGCGATGCAGTTCTGAAGCAGGACAGCGTCGGATGCAATGCACTGCACCATGCCATTCGCGGCGGCCACGATGACCTTGCGCTGGAGCTGATAGCTGCAGAGCCGGCACTGTCACGAGCCGTGAACAAGAACAACGAGTCGCCCATGTTCATCGCTGCGATGAGAAACTCCGCCGACATATTCGACAGGTTGCTGGCTATCCCGTATTCCTCTCATTCTGGGTGTGCAGGTGATCATGCTCTGCATGCTGCTGCGAGAAATGGGAATTCAGGTGAGAAATCTTCTCGCTGTTTTCATTCTTCTGTGATTGTTGTCGCCATGGCTGACATCTTGAAACCTGCTTTTTTCAGATATTGCTAAAAGGGTTATGGAGACGCGTCCATGGCTGGCCAAACTGCCAAACAGATACGGGTCAACTCCCATGCACCATGCGCTGCTTAGTGACCGTGTTGGCGTGCTACGAGTGTTGCTGGAACATGATTCTTCTTTAGGATACGTCGTAGCAGGCACAGAAGACGTTCCCCTCCTTGTTTCTGCCGCATTCCAAGGTCGTATCGGCATTGCTCGAGAGATTCTAAGCTATTGTCCAGATGCTCCCTTTCGCAGTAAGAATGGTTGGACATGCCTGAGTGCCGCTGTGCACGCAGACCGGCTTGAATTTGTCGAATTCGTCTTGGGGACACCAGAACTACAGAAACTGGTTAGCATGCGAGACAATCAAGGGAGAACTGCTCTGCATTATGCTGTCATGAAGTGTAATCCAAAAATAGTTGCCGCTTTGTTGTCGCATGGAGGCGCTGATGTCACGATGCTTGATAACTCCAGTAGTCCACCAAGCTGGAAATTATGGGGACTCGGGGATCACACTAAGACTTTGAACTGGGTATGTTATAGCCTCTCTCAAGTACTTTTTTTTCCTTAATATTACATCTGCTTATAATATTATAAATCATTTTGATTTTGGTCAAAGTCAAACTACTACAAATTTAACCAACTTTATACACAAACATACTAATATATACACAGTGGCGAAACTGAACAGATTGGAGGGGGGTGCACCACCTCAATATACACAGTGGCGAAGCTTAATAGATTGGAGGGGGGTGCACCACCTCAACCGTACATGTAGTGGCACACGGAATTTTTAAGGCATGCTATACAAGATAACGATAGACTATCAACTATAAAACATCATACTAAATGATGGCTAAGTATATGATAAAGATGTGATTAGAAATTCCTACTTTAAAATGTAAAGTGGGGCACAATAAAAAAGATGCTCAAGATTGTAAGGCACATTGAACCAATGTATTTGAGAGGATACGAAACAAAAGATTGAAAAGATATGTAAAACGAGGTGAGTTATTAACATATGATTAACTGAATATTAATTATTTCAAAATGAAAATAGATTAATATGAATTTTAAAGCAGTTACATACATACATACATACATACATACATACATACATACATACATACATACATACATACATACATACATACATACATACATACATACATATATATATATATATATATATATATATATATATATATATATATATATATAAACACACCGTTTATCATTTGGAGAGCATGCGTATGAAAAACAAAGGACTTTTGTCTCCCCTACGCTTCAACTAACGCACCTAGACTAGTTAAGTGGGAGTAATATATATTGGTGTGTGATAAAATTTAAAAGTCAAGGAGCTAGTGCCATAACTCTTCAAATTAAAATATTAATACTTAGCTGTGTTTAGTTCACGCTAAAATTGAAAGTTTAGTTGAAATTGGAACGGTGTGACGAAAAAGTTGGAAGTTTATGTGTGTAAGAAAGTTTTGATGTGATGGAAAAGTTAGAAGTTTGAAGAAATATTTTGGAACTGAACACGGGTTAGGATCGATCTGGAATACTACTCCACTTTCCTAAATCCCAGCGCAACAGTATAATTATTTAAATCCTAGAAGACTATCTAGAAACATTAAAATAATAAATAAATTGAATTCTATATTTAAACTTTAAGGTTTGATGTGAATAAATCAAACAAATTAAAAAAATAAGATCAGGAAGTTATATGCCCTTGCCTATATCCAATCAACATAAGCATATACTGGCGATAGACATGATCAGTAAAACGAAAAAACAAAATAACAAAGCAGTAGGCTCGTACGACAAGTGGCCTTGTGGCCGTGCGCTTGTTGTGCCACGCTCTGGCCAGTCGTTGGGGGTGCACGAAACTGAGCTAAGGGGGGTGCACATGTAGCAAAAACAGGGCATCAGCACTAAAAACAGAAATACAGAGGGTTCCTTTGCACCCCGCGAGGCTGTGTAGCTTTGCCCCTATACAATACCAAATTAGTTTAACTTAATTTATAATTGAATATATTTTTATAGTATATTTGTCATATGTTAAATATATTACTACTTTTTACTATAAACTCAAACTTAAAAACAGTTTGACTTTGACTAAAGTCAAAACGTCTAATAATCTGAAACGAAGGGAGTACATGCTTAATTTGAATCATTAAAAACTTTGATCACATATAAAAGCTAAATTATGAGGATTTGACATAAAAGAATCGTTGTACTCGTTCAACATGAAGAATAGTAACATGTCATCGCCACATTGTAAGAAATTTATGTTACCAACCACTTCACTGTTTCAAGAGTTACCAGATAATATAATGTTCGTTTGTGGCACCTTGATGTTATATTTAGAAATTAAGGCATAGCAAATGAACACTCTCAAGTGTGGCATAGATTCTCAAGGACCATAAATTTCACAAAACTACTAATATGTGGCTGGAACTTTCATTTTGCTACAAATTTAACTAGGTATGTTTCACAACATTGAAAAATAGCAAATAATTTCATAAAAAAAAGGTGGCAACTTAACCCCACCCCCCACAGCTACCCACTCATCTCCTTGATGAAGGTGTCATCTCAGGTTTTAAATGAAAATCTAGTCATGTTTTTGCGTGACTGTGACATAAGAGGATCAGACATTTCTTAAGGCGTTTTATGGAATTGGTGCATAATGCTCTATGTGTTTTGTCGTGGTTATGTATGGGTGAGTTGATGCTAGGCAACATGATATGCTCATGTTTGCCTTAGTTTATCTGCATGCGGACAATCTTCGTAAGATCACATGCAGATTCTTGCTTAGCCTCTTCACGCTGTATTTTTCAAGCGTATGCTTGCATTTATCCGTGAGGGTACTGTACCTGCATGCAAAGATTAGCGGATCTGTATGTCTTTTGCTTTTTAGGGGAAACTGTATGTCTAATTGATGCATCGACTAACATCAATATATCAAACTTGGCACCCTATTCTCTCCATATCGATTACTTTATTCTAGAACTGCATGCTCATAATAGAATTGGTTTAGTTGTTGTCATATCTATAACTAATAACAAATTTAGCATTATTATGCATATCAATTTTTGGTTCAATAATTATTGATAAATTGATCTTAGTTGCTTTTATTATTTGAATTTCTTTGCAGAATGAAGTGGCCATGCTTATGATGGAAGCTGATCCCCGAAATGCAACCTCTCTGCATTACCTTGCTATGGACGCAAAGATAAAAGTAACTAATGATTCGAGGACGAAAGCAATGTTTCCAACTCTGACAAACACAAGGAGCACTTCATTAGTGGCTATCATCATAGCGGCAATTACATTCGTCGCTGCTTTCACCTTACCTGGAGGATACAATACTGATGTTGGAAGCAGACACCCCATTATGGCAAAAAAGTTTTCACTTCAGGCTTTCTTGATCTCAGATACCTTAGCAATGTGTTCCTCATTTGTTGTCGCATTCATATGCATCATAGCAAAGTGGGAGGATCTTCGGTTCTTGCTTTATTACAGGTCTATTACTATGAAGCTAATGTGGTTTTCATACATGGCAACCATTATAGCATTTGCAACTGGTTTGTACACAGTTTTACCTTCTCATCTTCAATGGTTGGCTATAGCGATTTGTTTTGTGCCAGCTTTACTGCCCATCCTTACCAAGCTGCTAGGTGATTGGCCTATCTTGAAGCTCAAATTTCGGCTAGGTAAAATCTATAAGTCAGGCTTCATTGACATGGTGTGACTTCAATGATTATCCTTGTTTCCATTGTACCTTGCAAAATTAATATATTAAATTTAGATACTAATATTTATTTTGGCCTGCTACATTGTTAATGTTAGTTGTGGAATATGTCAAAATTCTAGCATGTACCCTCATGCTCCGGATATGGCATTTGTAAAATCGTGAGCAAACTACGCTTATGAATTAATGAATAAAATATTATTCTTGTTGTTTGAATTACCTATTAGTTATATTGCGTCCAACGAGTGTCTAACTATTTGTCAATTTTTTTGGTATCGGATAATACATATGGGCTAATATGATCAAATGATGATAAGCACATGTATTGTTTTATGATTATGTTTCATAGATCATATATAGAGTTTCAAATCAACAACGGTGTCCACAATATATGCCATGAGGGGGTCTTAAGTCTCTAGAGTGGATATTATACACTATAGAAGTAGTCCTTATAAGTAACCTTATTATGAGCTAGCATTATGTATAAAGACCGTACGAAATAAAAAATTATCTCTGTTCTCTCCCCTGCTATTGCCTCCTCCCTCCTGCTCCTCTCCCCTTGGTGAGACCCACCTTATTTCCTACTATCATATTCATATACATTGTGTAGGGTTTGCTACAACTAATACCACATGTTGTGGGACCCATCTATATAGATCACTTGGTGTTTGTATATTGTTGGTGCCCTAAGAGCATTTCCAACAGATGTACAAAATTAGAACCCCAAAAATTCTCTATTGGGAACAGCCAAAAAGGAATTTGGCGTAAAATGCACCCCCTTCTTCAAGAGGTGCCTAAAATGTTGGTTCCCAAAATTTTAAAATTTGCCACATCATCATTAGTGGGTCCTTCTCAACTAATTTTATAACAACCAGTGATTGATTGAGTCGTCTCCATACTGTTGCTGCATGCATGCACTTCGCCAGTCCCGTCGTTGGCCGTCCATGCCTTGTGGCATGAGGTGCCATGCAAATCTTTTCCAAGATCGCAACACGCGAGGGGACTAGGCCTGGTCAATCGCGAGATTGCGACTAATCCTAGTCGTGCACGAAATCACGACTGATACGGTTCGCAAGGCTATATGAGACGCATCGATATGATAACGAACGAAGGATACAGTGCTGCAGACGCACACAGAGCTGTTCCTCTGTCAGAGCCGGCGGCGTTAGCTTTTCGGTAAGCCAGGCAACGGCTGCAAGCAGCAACGAGCGAGCAGCAACTATAGGTGACAAGCACAAGCACTTGTACGGTGCGTATAAACCATACTAGTACGGTGCGTATAAAGTTTAACATTGATAAACTTAGTGCTTTGTAGTCTTCCCCAATATATGATGCCTTTCTTAGCAATACCAAGGGGTTTACTTAAGAAACTTGATTATTCCGCTCTAAATTCTATTGGCAGTGTGATGATGAAAAGAAAAAGAACCGTTTGACGAAGTGGAGTATTATGTGCCAACCCAAAGAATGAGTTTAGGAATTAATGATATAGATATGAAAAACACCACCCTTCTTAGCAAATGGTTATTTAAGCTACTCACGACTGATGGTGTGTATGGCAACAATTGATTCGTAATTAACAAGTACTTGGGCTCAAAACCTGTGTCACAAGTCGAGTAGAAAGCTAGGGACTCACTTTTTGGCAAATTCATTATGAGAAATGGTGCGCAAATCAGGTTTTGGGAAGAAGTGGTTGGGAGAAGCACCATTGTGAGAACAATATTGTTGTCGAAATGACAATAGCTTCACGTCAAAAGACGTGGTTCTCTCGGTGGAATTATTGAATAGTAAAACAATGTATTAATTGTTGAAATTTTTTGGGATCCCCCATTACATGCCCCTAGGGGCCATTTATAGTCTTAGTACAGACTCATACCCCTCTAGGGTTTAGTATGTACTGGGGAATTTACATTGATACCCTTATGATAGGGATATTAGTGAGGGCATATAGTGTCCATCCTAGCTACGTGCCCTTAGTCGGGCTTCACAGCCCGGCCTATCAATGGTGAATGACCTTCTTCGGCCGTGCCGCCCTTTAGGCATCTTTGGCGAAGACCACCCTTATTCAGGCGAACCTCACCTTCTTCACCTCGTGGATTCGCACGAAGTGAAGATCCGACGATGAGTCACGTAGGATTGGTGGTGAACTCTCTAGACTTCGCCCTCCGGCTTCGCCTGTGTGCTTCGCCCAAGGCAAACCCCTCGAATTCCAGCTATCGCCCCGCGTATGCAATTGCCTTGATGGTTTCAGCAGGTTTGGTCGAAGGCCCTCATAACATGCCTCCAACAAATATCCTTACATATACAATATAGTTAGGAATAAACATGATACTGTAGGAAAAGTGCTACAAAACTACCTTCCGAATGTATCTTGGCGAAGGGATCTTATTGAGCCAAAATTAGTGACATGGAATAACCTTCTTTCACGAATCGCTAACCTAATGCTTACTCAGAATTCACATTATCTTGCCTTGGTACATTCGGATGTGCCCCAGCATAAACAATGTAATTTGGAAATTAAAAAATACCACTTAAAGTCAAGATTTTCCTATGGTATTTGCGTCGTGGAGTAGTTTTGACAAAGGATAACCTGACCAAGCACAATTGGCAATGAAGTAAGAATTGTTGCTTTTACCACAAAGATGAGATAATATTACATTTGTTTTATGAGTGCAGATTTGCCCCTTCTGTGTGGTGCACTATTCAAGTGGGTATGGGGCTTTTCCCGCCTCGTGGTGTATCCAATATGGTTGGTAATTGGCTACGGGAAATTAGGAAAGACTTGAAGTCGCTTATCCTGTTAGGGGTAGCCACTATTTGTTGGTCATTATGGTTTTGCAGGAATTATATTGTGTTTGACAAAAGAAAATTCTCTTCTCTTTTATTGGTTATTTTTTAACTATCCACTTCCTTTGTACCTGGGCTATCCTTCAGAAGTCTGGTTCATGGGGATTTGGTTGCAGCGGTGTGTCAACACTTGGAGCAGATTAGGGAGTTCTTTTTACCAGGAACATGGGTAGCGGTCTAGCTTGAAGATTGGTGCTCTCTAGATTTTCTTTTTTTTTCTTTACTTGTTTCAAACTATTTTATGGGTGTGTGTGTTTTGGTTGTGTGTATCCTAGTTATGCAGAGACCGGGAGTTTTCTTAGTATGGTTTTATCAACTTGATTTACCAATCTGAGATTAATAAAAGCTTTCTTTATCATTAAAAAAAAGTAGTAGCACTAAGTAATCTTGGCTTTTTTTTCATTCATCTAAGGCCTTGTTTAGTTCCTAATTTTTTTTCCCAAAAACATCACATCAAATCTTTGGACACAAGTATGGAGCATTAAATATAGATTAAAAGAAAAACTAATTGCACAGTTTGCATGAAAATCGCGAGATAAATCTTTTGAGCCTAATTAGTCCATGATTAGCCATAAGTGCTACAGTAACTCACATGTTCTAATGGCGGATTAATTAGGCTTAATAAATTCGTCTCCCGGTTTCCAGGCGAGTTATGAAATTAGTTTTTTCATTCGTGTTTGAAAACCCCTTCCGACATCAGGTAAAACATATGATGTGACATCCAAAAATTTTCTTTTCGCGAACTAAACACAGCCTAAGGATGTAACAACAAAGAGTGCTGAGCCGCTGACAAAGAAAACCTTGACAAGTTGACTTTAGCACGCTGATCGAAACATGCTTCCATGCATGTTGATTGCTCAAAACAAAAGTGTGACCAACTTAAAAATGTGGGCCTCATTTGTCAATGAGAGCAATGGCTGTTAGAGTTATAGATAATCCTGCTGTTTTTACCTCAATTTGTCAGTACTGTAGCGCATCTAGCGTTTTTTCAGTTTTTCAGTTTTTCTGTTAGAGTTCCTCTTTTCCCATTTTAGTGGAGCCGATGCCTCCCTGCTTATATGCATTATGGAGCTAAGACTCTGTCAGAAGCTCAAATATACGTGATGGCCCATATGCAAGAAATCAAATGAATAAGAAAAGAAGAGGAAATTAGATTGGGAACTTGGATATAAAACCAAAGAATAGAATTTAGCAACTACTACTATGGTCAACCGGCTTGTGTAGATGCATGCATGCGTTGAGAATTGAGCCTATATAGGACTTGGGTTTAGCCTTGTGGACCCTTGTGCAGACCTTTTTCAACGCAGGAGGCAACGGAGTAGTATTAATTATAGAGTCAACGTGTAATCAAGCGCACCAGAGGACGCACAATCGCACACGGGGGCGAAGGTAAAAGATATGTGGGGCATACTAACATATACTCCTCAGGTTTCATTTTAATTGATGTTTTGGATATTGACATGGACTACAAAATATATCTTTGACCTTATTTTTCTATTATAATATACATAATAAATAAATGTATGTTTACTTTTATTATAATGCTTTGAAAGACAAATCTATATATGTTGTTCTAGTTTCTTTAGACTAAATATTTTTAAAGTTATTAATGATCAAAGTTATAAAAGTTTGTCCACAAACTTGTTCAAAACGTCAATTATTATAGAACCGGAGAGAGTATGTATTATTAACTATCTCCTCACTTGTAGTGTTTGGTTTGGAGACGAGGTGGGATGGGTTAGGTCCATCCCTGTTTTTTGGAATGGGATGATCCTGTTTTTTTTGTTTGGTTACGAGGATAAAACAAACCATGTTTTTTGAGAGACATAATGGGATGGAATGATCCTGTACATTGTTTGGATGGAGGGATGAAGGTGGGATGCTTGATAGGGTTACCTATTGATATTAGTTGGTGAGGTTACCCTCAACTAGTCATGAACACCACACAGTGCAAAATAATACTTAGTCATGAACACCACACTATTTGAAAATGACCATTGTGAATTCCGTTTGTTCACAAACGATATAGCTCCATAAGTTATTAAAAAATATTAAAACTCCATCTATGCCCATCCTGATTGCTACAGCAGCAGAAGGTTCACAGTGCACATAATACAAGTCAAACATAATAATAGCAAATTTTAGTCTTACATATAATAGCAACTTAAGGGCTTACACATGATAGCATATTTAATTCTTGCGCATGATAGAAATTTTAAGTCTTACTCGTACTAGTAAGTTCGATGCCTCAAACATATTGGCAATTTAAGTCTTACATAATAGGTAAATAAGCCAACCAACAACACATAACACCAAAAGAACTATCCAACTCATCCAAGAAACCTATGTTGATCCAGGGAACTTTTCACTAATGAACATAGCAAACCAATGCATCTTGTTTTCAAATGGAAGTCCATTGAAAGCTCTAGCAATGTGATGGTTGGCAACCAAATGAGCATAATAAAATAATCTGTGGACCTCCTCAAAACCAGGAAGGGTTTTCAATGTGTCAAATAAACCTTCTGGAAGCTTATTGTCCGGCTCGGTGACCTTTAGTATAGCAAAGGCAAGCTTGTCACCAACACTAGTGAATGCACTAATCAGCCCGTCATCTTCATTCTCTTGCGTTTTGGATTTTTTTGGCTTACTTGCAGATGACGCCTCCGCACGATCATCAGTAGTTGCAGGACCATCATTTTCTTCATCATTGTCAACTTGGACATCCTCTATTCCTAGGACTGAACTTGAGTCCTTTGCATACATTCCTGTAGCCATGGTGCTACCAAATATTGTAAGCATCTCACCATAGTGTGCAAGAGGTTTGTTAAAATAATCCGCATCGGCCTTGTGATCCTTCATGAAACAAAAGTTATTGTATAAGCAAATGGAATAAAAGTTATAAAAATAAAACAAAGATCCCACAAGGTAAGACATATACCTCAATATAACCATTATAGTGCTCATCATCAAGAGTAATAATAAATTTTTTCTCATCCCAACTAGCAGAACTCACTTTCCTGAGCCTATTTTTCTTCGTAAACTTTCTTTGCCATGTCTTCAAATGGTTCTTAATTTGCTCACCTGTGAGAGTACTATTGAACCTTTCATTGATTGCCCTAGCACATGCGTTGAGATGGACTGCCTTGAAGCCAGATGAGGTCCTTGTGCCACCAGCAACAACATTAGCTAGGTGAGAAAGCATGAAAGAGGATATAGCTGAGGTCCATGAAGCATGGGTGCTTACTCCCTTGCTACTGTTGCTGTCCATTTCCTACCTATCATAAAATGAAACAAAAATGTTCATTCAGTAATATAAATATATATATATATATATATATATATATATATATATATATATATATATATAAACTATGCATGCAACAATATATCAACCCAAAAAATTACCATTCAGCAATATATCTGATCCAAAATTCAGAATTCAGCAACATATCAACCCAGAAATTCAGAATTCAGCAACATATCAACCCAGAAATTCAGTATTCAGCAACACATCAACCCAGAAATTCAGTATTCAACATGTCAACCCAAAAAATGACCATTCATGTCACGCCCGGAATTTCTATCCAAAATTCCAAACGCTTATATGTGTGTGAACCCTCATCCAGGAATCAGCCGAGGCACACAATAACAAATTGATAATAGAGTACAATTATTACTCTAATTAATAAGCGAATAAAATGTCATTACAGAGGTAGATAGTTCCTCCCAATCAATAAAGATCTAAGCAGCGGAAAATAAGATAAATGGCGCAGACGACTCCACTCCACAGGCAGCTTGACCAGGGCTACACCTAATCCTCCACACCATCAGCATCACTGTAGAACTCTTCCTCTGATGAATGATTGCAAGGTGAGTATATGACATACTCAGCAAGCCACGCAGCAAATATGCAAGTGCACAGGATAACAAAGGATGGCATAGTAGGGTTTCATTTGCATAAACAGCATTTAATAAACATTTCAGAATTTAATAAAACAGTTAAGTAATAATTAAACAATATTAATCCAACACTATACAACATACCCTGTTGCATAGGCCCAACCATTCTGAATAACCATCCCGGCTGCACAGTTCTATCTCCAAACCAGGAATATACTATTCCAAACCAGGAGCTAAACAAATTATTACCAGTTAAAGCATCTTTTATTATGATGAGAAGTGTGAGACTAATCACGAAAGACATTGTTAGACCCGCCCATAACCGCGGGCACGGCTATTCGAATAGTTTTACTCTGGCCAGAGGTGTACCACTGTACCCACAAGACACAGCCCCACATCATGTCACCATGTGCCTCAATACCACCACGGTACCTCGGAAAGGAGCTGTGACAGTACCCCTCGCACAACACAATCCACCACAGCGCACCTGTCCTGGATCATAATCACCCCCTTATAAACAAGGCATGGACTCCCCAGCGACCCCCGTGGGCTTATCTCCGCCACTTCTCAGTCTAGTGCTCCGCAATGAACCATGCTATACAAAAGGTAAAGCCGTTGCCCACGCTGGCTTGTGGTTGGCACAGTTAATGTTTCACAACCGAAACTCGTGAACCGGTCCTTAATTGTCATGAGCACGACCATCAAAACCATGTGCTCACAACCCACCATTATCAAGTTTTAGTTGGCAAGTAATTAATTAACCAATCACGATTGACCATCGTGAACTATCATTAAGCCATCCTTAAATAATAGTGAGTCATAAGTTATCCCAATAGTGCGCTAATGTTTCTAAGCATGGCTAAGCAATCATATCTAATATCTAGCTGAACCAATATATACAGCTCAACTAGTCAGGTTTTAATAACCCCAGGGTATCAAGGAATAAAGTAATCAAGAACAAAAATGGCTATAACAAACAATAGGTTAATTCCACCCAATGACATTCGAAAATAAATGCAATAGTTGAATAGAAACAGTAGCTTTAAACGGGATCAACATGCTCAAAGGGTTGTTTGGGATCTGTGTGACTTGCCTTGCTGGCCTTGGAACTCTTCAAATTCTTCTCCTGCGAAAACGGACTCTCCGGAAACGTCGGAATCTAAGCAGAAAAGAGCAAAAACACCAAAATAGCACATAAACAATCATGAACAGTACATGTGGATATTTTTAACATGTAGATCTCAATTTTAGAAAAAATTAGAGACTTGAACCAACTAAATCTGAGCTAAGATAAATTAGTTATGAATTTTTGAAGTTTAAATCGGATTAAAACACTTATATGGATTTTAATTGAATTATGACGCAATAATGAATTATTTTTGAAAAGGAAAAAGGGTTTATTGCGTCATCGGCTAGGGTTTGCGGTGGACCGGGTGCACGGCGACGGCTCACGGAAACGAACGGCCTAGATCGATCCTATCCAACACGGACGGCCGAGATCGAACGGTCCATGACCGGGCCACGGCGGACGGTCTCGATGACGTCAGCGGTGACGTCACCTCCGGCGGCGGCTCGGGAGCACAAGCTCGCCGGCGAACGACGGCGCTACGGCACAAACGGAGGGCACCAGGACGATGCGGGCATTGCGGCGAACTCACCGGTGACCAAAGCAACGGCGGAGGAGCAACGGACGACGTCGGCGACGAGGTCGAAGCGGCGGAGACCTTCGGCTTGACGACGACGGCGGTGCTCCGGCGGTCTACAGCGACGGCGAAGGGGCGGACGAGGACGGCGGCGACTTGGCGACCACGATGGTGACCTCCCCGAGCGACGACGACGACCGGAACAGCGGCGACGCACGGCTGGAGCGGCGGCGACGACTGCGGCACGAGATCCACGGCGCTAGGGCTCTTCCGACGGTGAGAGACGAAGGCGAGGGTGGCGGCGGGTAGAGGAGACACCGGGGATCCTTTTAAAGGGGCAAGAAGGCAGCGGCGAAGGCCCACGGCGACCGGCGACACGAAGAAAAGGTTAGGGTTCGGAGAGAGGGAGACCGATCCGAATCGACCTCGAATCCACGGATTTCCAAAGCGATTTAGACGATGATTCCAAAAGAGAAAAGGTAGAGGAGATCCCGAAGATCATTTCCCCTCTATTGATTTCACCGGAGAAGGAAAGGGGCGGCCGAATTTGGAAAGCGGCGGCGGCGGCTCGGCGCTAGGGTTTCGGCCGGAGGAAGACGATGACTCCGACAGGCAGGACCCACCTGTCAGCGGCAGCGAGCTCGCGCGGGCGGCTGCGGCTGCGGACTGGGCCGACTTGGGCCGGGGAGAGAGAGAGAAAAGGTTTTGGGCCGACTTTCGGCCCAAAGCCAAAAGAGACTTTTAAAAACCTTTTTCAATTTAAATTATTCATGAAATGCAATTCCATTTATTAAAAATACTTTCTTAGCTCAAATAAATCCCCCATTTTATATTGGAATTTATTAATTAAAATTAGATCTTCTCTTCTAGGCTTTTAAAATAAATTCTAATAATTCCATTTAAACAACAATTTATATATTTAGGATTTTTAGGGTGTGACAAACCTACCCCCTTAAACAGAATCTCGTCCTCGAGATTCGGAAGAACTGGCAAACAGATGCGGATGGGCTGACTTCAATTCATCTTCTCGTTCCCAAGTTGATTCTTCTTCCGAGTGATTACTCCATTGGACTTTGCAAAAACGGATAACTCGATTTCTGGTTCTTCTCTCATCTATTTCCAAGATACGGATTGGTTTCTCAACATAGGTCAGATCCTCTTGGACTTCTATCTGTTCAAGATTAGCTTCTTCGGTAGGTATCCTTAAACACTTCTTCAATTGCGACACATGGAACACATTATGGACTCCTGCCAAAGATTGAGGTAACTCCAACTGATAAGCAACCTCTCCTCTTCTACTGACAATCTTATAAGGTCCCACAAAACGCGGTGCCAATTTTCCTTTGGTGTGAAAACGATGAACTCCTCGAAGAGGCGTGACACGAAGGTACACATAATCTCCTTCGTCAAAACTTAGATCCCTACGACAATTGTCGGCATAACTCTTATGACGAGACTGGGCCACACGCAATCTTTCTTGAATGATTTTCACCTTTTCTTCTGCTGCCCTCAGGATATCCGTCCCGAAAACCTAACGTTCTCCCGTTTGATCCCACAAAAGCGGAGTGCGACACTTACGACCATACAGTGCTTCGTAAGGAGCCATCTGAAGACTAGCTTGATAACTGTTGTTGTACGAAAATTCTGCATAAGGTAGATTCTTATCCCAACTTCCACCGAAGTCTAAAGCACAAGCTCTCAACATGTCTTCCAAAATCTAATTTACCCTTTCGGTTTGTCCGTCTGTCTGTGGATGATAAGCAGTACTAAAGTTCAGCTTAGAACCCATCTCTTCCTGAAGCTTCTTCCAAAAATTTGAAGTAAACTGACTGCCTCGATCAGACACTATTTTCTTAGGGACGCCATGCAAACACACAATCCTTGCCATATACAATTCCGCCAACCGACTTCCAGAATATGTAGTCTTTATTGGGATGAAATGAGCCACTTTGGTAAGTCTATCGACTATCACCCAAATAGAGTCATGGCCAGATGACGTTCTGGGTAGACCAGTGATGAAATCCATTCCGAGTTCCTCCCATTTCCATTCAGGAATCTTCAAAGGCTGTAGCAAACCTACGGGTTTCTGATGTTCTGCCTTGACTCGCTGACAAACAACACATACTGCTACGTATTCTGCGATTTCACGCTTCATACTTGCCCACCAAAATCTTTCCTTGAGATCCTGGTACATCTTGGTACTACCAGGGTGAATGGAGTATAAAGTATCATGGGCTTCCTTTAGAATTGCGTCTTTTAAGTCTTTGTTGTCTGGGACGCAGATTCTCTCACCCAACCATACAGTTCCTTGCTCATCTTCCAAGAAACCGATAGCTTTTCCTCTTCTCATATTCTTCTTGATTTCTTGAATATCAGGATCATTAATTTGGGCTTCTCTAACTTGATCAATTAGAGTGGGCTTTGCTTCTAAGGCTGCAACGAAACCTCTACTGACAATTCCCAAATTTAATCTTTCAAATTCCTTACATAACTCCAATGGCAACTGTCGTCCTTCCGTAGCATTGCAATAGCCTTTCCTGCTAAGAGCATCTGCTACAACATTAGCCTTTCCCGGGTGATAATGAATTCCCATGTCATAATCCTTAATTAATTCCAACCATCTCCGTTGTCTCATGTTCAGATCTGGCTGAGTAAAGATATACTTTAAACTCTTGTGATCGGTATACACCTCTGTACGAGTACCGAAAAGATAATGACGCCAAATCTTCAACGCATGAACCATTGCAGCTAACTCAAGATCATGAGTAGGATAGTTCTTCTCATGTGGACGTAACTGACGAGATGCATAGGCAACCACCTTCCCATCTTGCATCAGAACACAACCTAACCCAAGCTTGGATGCATCACAATACACTTGAAAACCCTTCTTTGGGTCAGGCAAAATTAAAATAGGAGCTGATATTAAGCGATTCTTCAACTCTTGAAAACTCTGCTCACATTCTTCTGACCACTTGTACTTCACATCCTTTTGAAGTAATCGTGTCATGGGCTTAGCAATCTTGGAAAAATTCTCTATAAATCTCCGATAATATCCTGCGAGGCCTAGGAAACTGCGAATCTCTGAAACTGTCTTTGGTTGTTTCCAGTTGGTTACAGATTCCACATTACTAGGATCAACGGCAACTCCTCCAGCTAAGATGACATGACCAAGGAACTTCACTTCAGACAACCAAAATTCACACTTGCTAAACTTGGCATACAATTGATGCTCTCGTAGCTTCTCCAATGCAAGGCGAAGGTGTTCTTCATGTTCTTCTTTGGTTCGAGAGTAGATAAGAATGTCATCAATAAAGACTACCACAAACTTGTCTAGGTATTCCATAAACGCCTTATTCATCAAGTTCATGAAGAAAGCGGGGGCATTGGTAAGTCCGAAAGACATAACAGTACATTCAAACAACCCATACCTAGTGGTGAAAGCCGTCTTAGGTATGTCTTCCTCTTTAATCCTCAACTGGTGATACCCTGATCGAAGATCGATCTTGGAGAAAACAGTGGCACCTTTAAGCTGATCAAACAAATCATCAATTCTGGGTAGCGGGTACTTATTCTTGATAGTCACGTCATTTAGTGCACGATAGTCCACACACATCCTCTGGGTATGATCTTTCTTTTCCACAAAAATAACTGGAGCTCCCCATGGAGATGAACTCGGTCTGATGTATCCTTTCTGAAGCAAATCGTCTACTTGCCTCTTGACTTCTGCCAACTCATTGGCTGCCATTCTATAAGGTCTCTTATGGATCGGAGTTGTTCCTGGTACCAAATCTATTCTGAACTCTATGTCCCTTTTAGGCGGCATACCAGGTAAATCATCCGGGAACACATCGGGATACTCCCGGACTATAGGAATCTCTTCCAAAGTTATTTGGTTCAGACTTGGCCTTAAAGACTCAGAAGACAATGCATGAACAGTTACAACTCGACCATCATTGCTGGTGAGAGTTACGTTTCTGTTGGCACAGTCTATCACACCCTTATATCTGGCTAACCAGTCCATCCCTAGGATGACATCAAGGTCTTTGGATTCTAACAGGATAAGATTGGCCAGAAATGGTACTTCTTGAATTTCTATTCTGACCGAGGGGCTACGTTGCAAAGAGAGTGCTTGATTACTTGGGGTACTAACCATCAAAGGACGTCTAAGATCTTCTACTTCCATCCCATGATTTCCCACAAAACTCATAGATAAAAATGAATGTGTAGCACCAGAATCGAAAAGCACTGTTGCAGGAACTGAGTTGACAAGGAACGTACCCAAAATCACATCTGGAGCACCTTGAGCTTCTGCAGCAGTAACATGGTTGACACGAGCCTTTGATGCTGATGCGGTAGAGTTGCTCTGGGCAGGGACAACCTTCACGCGTCGGGGCTTCGGACACTTGTCAGAGTAATGGCCTGGATCTCCACAGTTGAAGCACACCCCGGGCTTGCTGCCTTGCTCCCTCTTGGCAGGCTGTTGCTGTGTTGGAGCTGCAACAGGGCGTGGAGCTTGATTGCGGCTGTTGTTGCCAGCATTGTTGTTGAAGAACTGACGCTGCGGACGAACAACAGACGAAGAACCTCCCCGTGGCATGGACTGGGGTCCTAAAGTAAGACGCGGCCTCTGACTATTCCCCTGTTGTGCCTTGAAGTGAGCAATCCGGCGTTTCTTCTGCTCCATGCGGTTGTACTTGTCCTCCTGACGAATAGCCTTATCTACTAACTTCTGGAAATCATGATAATCCCCAGTCATGAGTGGGTAAGAAAGCTCATCATTAAGTCCTTCCAAGAACCTCTCCTGGCGCTCTTCATCAGTGCGCACATCTTCCGGAGCATAACGAGCCAAACGATTGAACTCGTGCAGATACTCGGTGACAAAGCGAGATCCCTGGGTGAGCGACCTGAATTCCTTCTTCTTGAGAGACACCACTCCCGATGGTATATGCGTCTTCCGGAAAGCAGCGGTGAATTCAAGCCAAGTGATAGGTTCAGCAGTAGTCCTGTTAAGACGGAAGTGATCCCACCATTCAGAGGCAGGGCCATGCAGCTGGTGTGATGCAAATGAGACCTTCTCCTGATCGGTGCACTGAAGCAAATCCAACTTCTTCTCTATGGCATGCAACCAATCACCAGCTTCAACAGGATTAGTGGTGCTAGAGAAAGTGGGCGGCCTCACACTAAGAAATTCTGCTAACTTGTTCTGGGGAGGTGCATGGTTATTTCCCTGGTTCTGCTGGTTCTGGAGTTGCTGCATCATCATGTTCATAAGCTGTGCCTGTTGAGCCAGGACTTGGGCAAGTGTGGGATTCTCTCCATTGTTGTTGTTATTATTGTTGTTGGGGCCATTCCCGTTGCTGCGAGTGAGCACCATCTGGCATGGACAGGAGCACAACAAGAGAAACCGGGGAAAACTACTTAGGACAGAGAATTAATTTGATTTTTATTGTTCTTAAGTGAGTTTCATTATTACAAAACTGAAGACTCTCACACCTCTAAACTCACCAACTACCTAACACTTGAAAGTAAACAAACGCATGCACTTACATCCCATCACTGATGTAAATCACATGCGAGACACACACAACCAAACTTAAAACAAGCAAACTAACACAACGATCTAAGGCAACGGTTCGACAAGACATTCTAGGTCTTCCGGGCATCGGAGTTGATTGAAGGCTCATTCGGCTCGTCTTCATCATCTTGAGTGGCTTCCCACTCGATCTTGGAATGGGTGCGCTTGGATTCTTCTCCTTCATCATCACTTACGTTGACGACCGAAGGATCCGCTAGGGCTGGGGTAACTTCTTTCTCCACTACACGGACCTTTGGCGCCAATTGGTAGCGAGGGACAAATAGAGCTCTCTTCCTTGCGGTAAGACGAATCCTGGCCTTCTGCGGTAGTGCTTCTCCCTTCAATGCGGCTAGTTCCTTCTCCAAACGATCCACTTTGTCCTCTAGCTTGCAAATCTTACCACGATTCCGGTCTTCACGATCTTGAGCTGCTAACACAGTCTCCGCACGGGTTTCATCCATAGCCCACAGCATCTCAACCAAATGCCTTGTGGTAGCATCATTCTCAATTCCCTCAGTCTCAAGGTAGCTGCCACGATCACTTCCCTGTGGTTGGCGACGATGGTAGCGATACTCAGTGTCGGCCAACTGATCACTGTAGCTATCGCGGAGCTCTCCTATGGCGATCCTTGCCATCTCCTGACATGCATGGATGTAGCTTCTTCCTCCAGCTTCGAACATCACTGATGGGATATCTTCACTATTACTGTTCAAGGTGACTTTGACTCGGCACTTCTCTTCGTGACGATCATGAGGAATCTGGGCATAAAAAGGGGCAGTCCCAAATCCTATGACAAAGGACATCGTACGCAACTCCTGGACAAATCCGTCAACACCAAACAAGTACTCAGGCTTGTAGCGCGGCATCTAAAGACAAGTGAAAGGAGGGAGTTAAGACATTTATCCAATTAATAGCACAAGTTTTTGGATTAATTTGAATAAAGTTAGAAAATCAAATTAAAAGGTAAGTAAATAAAGTAAACCAAGCTTGCAAGATAAGTTGAAACAGTTGGAAACAAGATCACAAATTTTGCACTTTTGAACAACAGGTTCCAAAAGAAATAAAAGAAAGTTATAAAATCAACATGCGAAATTTATTTTATTGCAGCAAAATAAAACAATGTTATAAAACATTTGCTGATAAACGAGCCATTAGTATAGTAATAGATGTACAGTACTAACAATACTGGAATAAATTTTGAATGAGAACCGCTAAAAGAGATTATGAAGTGCATGTGCCATTAGTTTGGCTTAATTAAAAGAGAAAGGGAGGAGAATAGTTCTACTTTTTCATTATTTTTAGAGGGCTTCTATGGGTAACCATTTGGCATATCCTAGGGTCAAGGAGGCTCTGATACCAACTTGTCACGCCCGGAATTTCTATCCAAAATTCCAAACGCTTACATGTGTGTGAACCCTCGTCCAGGAATCAGCCGAGGCACACCATAACAAATTGATAATAGAGTACAATTATTACTCTAATTAATAAGCGAATAAAATGTCATTACAGAGGTAGATAGTTCCTCCCAATCAATAAAGATCTAAGCAGCGAAAAATAAAATAAATGGCACAGACGACTCCACTCCACAGGCAGCTTGACCAGGGCTACACCTAATCCTCCACACCATCAGCATCACTGTAGAACTCTTCCTCTGATGAATGATTGCAAGGTGAGTATATGACATACTCAGCAAGCCACGCAGCAAATATGCAAGTGCACAGGATAACAAAGGATGGCATAGTAGGGTTTCATTTGCATAAACAGCATTTAATAAACATTTCAGAATTTAATAAAACAGTTAAGTAATAATTAAACAATATTAATCTAACACTATACAACATACCCTGTTGCATAGGCCCAACCATTCTGAACAACCATCCTGGCTGCACAGTTCTATCTCCAAACCAGGAATATACCATTCCAAACCAGGAGCTAATCAAATTATTACCAGTTAAAGCATCTTTTATTATGATGAGAAGTGTGAGACTAATCACGAAAGACATTGTTAGACCCGCCCATAACCGCGGGCACGGCTATTCGAAAAGTTTTACTCTGGCCAGAGGTGTACCACTGTACCCACAAGATACAGCCCCACATCATGTCACCATGTGCCTCAATACCACCACGATACCTCGGAAAGGAGCTGTGACAGTACCCCCGCACAACACAATCCACCACAGCGCACCTTTCCTGGATCATAATAACCCCCTTATAAACAAGGCATGGACTCCCCAGCGACCCCCGTGGGCTTATCTCCGCCACTTCTCAGTCTGGTGCTCCGCAATGAACCATGCTATACAAAAGGTAAAGCCGTTGCCCACGCTGGCTTGTGGTTGACACGGTTAATGTTTCACAACCGAAATTCGTGAACCGGTCCTTAATTGTCATGAGCACGACCATCAAAACCATGTGCTCACAACCCACCATTATCAAGTTTTAGTTAGCAAGTAATTAATTAACCAATCACGATTGACCATCGTGAGCTATCATTAAGCCATCCTTAAATAATAGTGAGTCATAAGTTATCCTAATAGTGCGCTAATGTTTCTAAGCATGGCTACACAATCATATCTAATATCTAGCTGAACCAATATATACAGCCCAACTAGTCAGGTTTTAATAACCCCAGGGTATCAAGGAATAAAGTAATCAAGAACAAAAAGGGCTATAACAAACAATAGGTTAATTCCACCCAATGACATTCGAAAATAAATGCAATAGTTGAATAGAAACAGTAGCTTTAAACGGGATCAACATGCTCAAAGGGTTGTTTGGGATCTGTGTGACTTGCCTTGCTGGCCTTGGAACTCTTCAAATTCTTCTCCTGCGAAAACGGACTCTCCAGAAACGTCTTAACCTAAGTAGAAAAGAGCAAAATCACCAAAACAGCACATAAACAAGCATGAACAGTACATGTGGATATTTTTAACATGTAGATCTCAATTTTAGAAAAATTTAGAGACTTGAACCAACTAAATCCGAGCTAAGATGAATTAGTTATGAATTTTTGAAGTTTAAATCGGATTAAAACACTTATATGGATTTTAATTGAATTATGACGCAATAATGAATTATTTTTGAAAAGGAAAAAGGGTTTATTGCGTCATCGGCTAGGGTTTGTGGTGGACCGGGTGCACGGCGGCGGCTCACGGAAACGAACGGCCGAGATCGATCCTATCCAACACGGATGGCCGAGATCGAACGGTCCATGACCGGGCCACGGCGGACGGTCCCGATGACGTCAGCGGCGACGTCACCTCCGGCGGCGGCTCGGGAGCACAAGCTCGCCGGCGAACGACGGCGCTACGGCACAAACGGAGGGCACCAGGACGATGCGGGCATCGCGGCGAACTCACCGGTGACCAAAGCAACGGCGGAGGAGCAACGGACGACGTCGGCGATGAGGTCGAAGCGGCGGAGACCTTCGGCTTGACGACGACGGCGGTGCTCCGGCGGTCTACAGCGACGGCGAAGGGGCGGACGAGGACGGCGGCGACTTGGCGACCACGATGGCGACCTCCCCGAGCGACGACGACGACCGGAAAGGCGGCGACGCACGGCTGGAGCGGCGGCGACGACTGCGGCACGAGATCCACGGCGCTAGGGCTCTTCCGACGGCGAGAGACGAAGGCGAGGGTGGCGGCGGGTAGAGGAGACACCGAGGATCCTTTTAAAGGGGCAAGAAGGCAGCGGCGAAGGCCCACGGTGACCGGCGACACGAAGGAAAGGTTAGGGTCGGTGAGAGGGAGACCGATCTGAATCGACCTCGAATCCACGGATTTCCAAAGCGATTTAGACGATGATTCCAAAAGAGAAAAGGTAGAGGAGATCCCGAAGATCATTTCCCCTCTATTGATTTCACCGGAGAAGGAAAGGGGTGGCCGAATTTGGAAAGCGGCGGCGGCGGCGCGGCGCTAGGGTTTCAGCCGGAGGAAGACGACGACTCCGACAGGCGGGACCCACCTGTCAACGGCAGCGAGCTCGCGCGGGCGGCTGCGGCTACGGAATGGGCCGACTTGGGCCGGGGAGAGAGAGAGAGAAGGTTTTGGCCCGACTTTCGGCCCAAAGCCAAAAGAGACTTTTAAAAACCTTTTTCAATTTAAATTATTCATGAAATGCAATTCCATTTATTAAAAATACTTCCTTAGCTCAAATAAATCCCAGAAAAATCTAGAAATTATAGAATTAAGCAAAGTATTTAATGAAATTTTATCTGGCCCCATTTTATATTGGAATTTATTAATTAAAATTAGATCTTCTCTTTTAGGCTTTTAAAATAAATTCTAATAATTCCATTTAAACAACAATTTATATATTTAGGATTTTTAGGGTGTGACAATTCAGCAATATATCAACTCAAAAAATTGCCATTCACAAACATATCAACCCAGAATTTTAGCATCCAGCAACATATTAACCCAGAAATTCAACATTCATCAATTCATCAAACCAGAAATTCAGCATACAACAATACTTTTATTCATACAACTAAGATTTGGCAAATGGACTACAACAAGCTGTCCACACGAATTAAATAAATAAAAGAGTTCATAGTACAAATGAAATGTAGCAAATAAGGTAGAAATACAGGTTGCATAGCTACATATTACACTCCATGATGGTTATTACGGCAACCCACATCTGATCAGCTAAACCCTGCCTGAATTAAACCATCAATGCATGGTCATTCGCTTGGCCGGTTGACGATTCATCAATGTCCTCACTTCACCAATCAGATGGAGCTATCATCTCATCAATTCCATCATTTATGACCTAGTTATGAATAATACAACAGGCTACAATAATATCTACTTGAATTTGAAATGGGAAGAATGGAGTGGCATCATCTAGAACTTTGAACCTCCTCTTTAGTGACCCAAATGCATGTTCAACCGTTATACGGAGGGATGAGTGTCTAAGGTTGAACAACTCTTTCTCATTTTGCACCGGATTATTCCCCCACTCATTCAAGTGGTACCGGACAGCACGAAAAGGAGGCAAGAATCCTTTTTAGGCTTCATATCCAGCATCAACTAGATAGAATTTTCCTATTATATGATTGATAAGTTGGTCACATTCCTAAATATCAACATTTGTCATGAAGAATTTGATAAACTATAGTAATCTATTACCTTGTGGGACATGAAGGCCATTTTCACGTTCCAAAGCATCTCTTAAAACTACAGCATCATGTGTTGTCCCCTCCCAACTAGCCAGGACAAAAGTAAACCGAAGATCAAAATCTACGGCCACCATTAAAATTTGAGTGGCATGGGACTTCCTACCACGGAATGAAGATTCAACATTCTTACGAACAGAGGCTCTAATATGTGTGCCATCAATAGCTTCAATGCAATCCTATTTTGTGTTCAACAACATTAAAAATTAGGGACAATATATCAATGTTCACATAAATATAAAATGAGATAGGGATGAATCTCACACCTTAAAGTAAGGATCCCATCTAGGATTTCCTGCTATTTTAGTTGGAGTGTCCAATGAGGGGGGTCTGATAAGTTCATCTCGTAGCTCACCAATTGCATTAAGGACTTTGTTAAAATAACGACTTACTGTTTCTCCAGACCTATCATAATTAGTGTGAACTAATCTATTTCTAAGGTTATATCCCACCGTATGCAGAAACGTAGCCACTTGTTCCTCAATACACATGTGGATGGTATCTTCAAGTAAACCACGATCCCTAAACAACTTACAAAAACGAAAAAAACTTCCTCTTCAAAGTCTAAACATGTTGATACAAGTTGTATCATTCCTCCAAATTTTCGTTTCTAGGTACTCAATTCTTATCCTATCCCTTTCAACCATTGGGCCATATCTAATACCTTCTCTCCTTGAACCTCTCGTTCTTTTTCTAGACCGAATAATCATGGCCATCATTGATAACAATAAATTTGTAGCAGCAATACAACCTAAAAGGTTGGTCTCTTATCCATCTACAATACAACAATAAAAATAACACATTACCATCATCTACTGTTAAGAAATTTACCCAAAAAAATAACACATTGTTGAACTAATTATACTACAACATTCTTGAACAAAAACAGACATGCACAGATCTATAAACGAAATCCCCATTCAGTGTTTAGGGTATTTTTACCTTGAACAATGGAAACCGAGCTCTGTAGTTTGTGGGTAGGGATGGAGAGGATGAGGATGAGTAGCAACTGGCAATGGAGGAGGCACCACCAGCTTAGCGCGCCGTCGGCTCGCCCCAACTCCCACAACTACCTCGCCCTGCTCGCACCGCCACCTCGCTCTTTTTGCGCCGCCGCCTTGCCTCAGCTCGCGCCGCTGTCTCGTCCCTGCTCGCACGCCGCCGCCGCCTCACCTTGCTCACGCCGCCGCCTTGCCTCAGCTCGTGCCGCCGCCTCACCCTTCTCGCGCCACTACCTCTCCCTTCTCGTGCACCGCCGCCTAGCCCTGCTCGCGCCGCTGCCTCGCCTCAGCTCACACCGCTGCCTCGTGCGCTTCCGCCGTCGCCATTAACCCTAACCCTAGAAACGGACTTGTGAGGAGGAGAAAAGAGCGAAGGGAAAAAGAGAAGCGGTGGAAATATGCGGTGGGACGCGAGGTTTACTGCGCGAGACGTGTGAAATCACGGGCGCGGAAATCGGATGGTGCGGTCCGCTACTTTTTCCCGGACGAAGCGGTCCCGAATATTGAAGGAATATTCCCTTTTTGAACCATCCCATCCCTTCTAGCCTCTCAACCAAACACATCTAAAAATGGGATGATCCCATCCCATCCCGGGATATCCCTCCAACCAAACACTACCTAACAGGATCCCGTACTCCAGCTACCCTCATATCTATATGAGATTCTTTGGTGATTGATGATTTTTATGCTACAATAAAAAATCATCTAAAGGTGAAGATTGTTAAATATATGATCTGAATTTCAACCCTCAGTATATTTGGATTAATTTTCGAGGACTCCAGATCTTTTCATATTAGGATTCTTAAATTTTCCCCTTTATATCTCTTGTTAGCTGTATGGAAAGAGTGCAGCAACCCATTGCTATTCTTTGCATTGTAATCAATCCTAAACAACAATCATTGTTAGTCGGCGTCTTGTTGACGAAAAATCCACGCCCGGCCGGTGGTGCCGCAACTGTGTTGGTGCGAACTAGGTCAACGAACACAACGGCCTGGGATATCTGCTTAACTCCAGTGCAGGTCCTATAATTGATGAGATACGGGCATGCTAGTCAGTTTGGTTCTATAACTGAAAAGCTAGATAAATAGTAGATCAAATAGCCGATCGGCTGACCAGCTGATGGAGCGATATTAACCGATGTCGATAGGGTATTGAGCAATCGTCTATATGTTCAATGTAGATTCTGACACTTGAGTGAATAATGATACATAGTCAATCGGTTGATAATAATGTAATTAAGCAATAATATAATCTAATAGAAACCAATCGGCTAACAATGATACGATAGAACAAACACTTATTCGAAGGTTAAAGCATACATCGGCTGAAAGTCTGATGTCATTAAATCCAAACGATTAGATAAACAATAAAACCATTGCTGCAATCAGCTAAATCCAACTTGTATGCAATCTTATAAGCCGATGCAACGTCCAAATAACTCATCGGCTAAAACTCCGATGAAACCCCTATTAGCAATCAAAGGCAGATTAGTTTTTATGTTTCTAAGCACGGCTAAGGTTGATGCAACTCGAAGTATACAAAGAAACATAAAGTCTAAACAGTCAAGCCTTTGACTGATTTTAAGAGTGGTGGATACCTTAGCTAATCTAATCTAACAAAGCAATTTTCCTGATACTGGCAAAAAACCCTAAAGTAGATCCCAACCGATACAAGTAAATTGAGCAACCAAACTAGGTTAACTAAGATATATGTTAAATAGGTAGACAAATATATCAACCGAACTAGAGCGATCAACTGAAATTTTTACATTTTGGTCCTTTTTGAAAACTTATTTTACAAATACATTTTGGTCCTTTTTGAAAACTTATTTTACAAATAGACCCCTGGGAAAACTAAAACCGGAAATGGTCCTTTTTGGGGCGCCAGAGTGGCTGGTGCCGTACCCCAACATTGGCGCCGTGCCCATGCCATCGTGGCACTAGGGCCGTCGTGGCGGTGCTGACTGGGCAAAGTGGGGCACCAGCCACACTAGCGCCGCCCCTCATACCACGGCGCCAGCATGACTGGCGCGCCCCTCCTCTGCAGGCCCCACCAACTTTCTCGCCCCCCCAAATGTTCGCCAAGTCTGTTCTGCCTCCGGGCAAAGGCTGGCGCCCCCCCCCCAGACAGCGGCACCAGGGTGGCTGGCGCCGCCCTTCTCCCCGCCCGACACTCTTCTGCCTCCGGGCCATGGCTGGCGCCGCCCTCATGGACCACGGCGCCAGGGTGGCTGGCGCCGCCCTCCTCCCCCACCAAAACCCTTCTGCCTCCGGGCCTCGGCTGGCGCCGCCCTCATGGACCACGGCGCCAGTGTAGCTGGCGCCGCCCTCCCCCCACACCGAAACCCTTCTGCCTCGCGGCAGTGGCTGGCGCCGCCCTCCCCAACCGCGGCGCCAGGGTGATTGGCGCCGCCCTCCGCCTCACTGCAAATTGAAGATCCATATTGCACAAATGTACCAATTCACAGTTCGCAATTCAAATCACAATTCACAGTTTCATACAGAATAAAACAAGTTCCAATTGCACAAATCACAATGCCAAAAGTCCATCACATAGTCCATCACATATTCCACACATCAAACAATGCCAAAAGTCCATCACATATTCGACACATCAAACAATGCCAAAAGTCCATCCTATATTCCACACATGAAACAATGTTCAAAAGTCCATCACATAGTCCTCACATAGTTCATCACACAAAGTCCTCACATAGTCCATCACATAGTCCTCACATAGTCCATCACATTTTATATCACATAGTGCACCACATATGTCATACTACCAACAAATAGATTAACTTCATACAAATCACTTCTTCCGTTGGCGCCGAATAGCTTGCGAGCCCGGAGTGTATCTACATTTGAAAATCCAATGTTTAAAACATTTTAAAAACAAAATGAGGGAAATCAAATAACATTTGAGAATGGTAAGCTCATTTTACCTCTTTTTCGCTGCCCGAGTGGATCGCAAGTTGTATTGCGTGGGTTGCGTCCCCTGAGGCGCGTCGGGAAGCTGCGACATGTCTATCTCCTCAGCGTCTGGTGCGATGTAGTCCTCATCCTCCTCGTTGTCGTCGTCATCGTCGTCGCTAGGTGGAGCCGGCGCCTTCCCCTTTCCCCTCCCTTGCGGAATGTGTGACGACGACGAGCCACCAACTTCTTCACGCTCTTCTATCCTGATGGAGTGTCGAGCGGTACTTGGACGCGCGGATTGAGGTAGTGGTGGTAGTAGTCTCCGCGGTTGGTACACGTCGTCCAATCCAACCGACCTGCAACCTAATCTTGCTGCAAGTTTCCGGCACCTTTGACGAACTTTCTGCATTTCAAAAAAAAAAGAAGTTTGTTAGGCATAACTCAAGTAATGCAAAGTGCTAAATAAATTTTACCTCTAAAACATTGCAGAGTGTGTTCTCTGTGTCCTCACCACCCCTCGGAGCTTGGAGGGCATGCCCCATTTCATTCACACTCCTGAGGAGCTCTCTCGACTGAAAGCGTGAGAAGATATATGTTAGGGTCTAGGGTGCGAATGGAAATAACTTTGACAAATGCAAGAAAACTTACGACTCTGTCTCTAAGTGGGGCGTGCTCCATTTGATATCCAACTCTGGTCCGGACATCATAGGGATTCCGCCCCTCATCGGAGTCGCGGTCATCCTCTATGTCGGCTTCCGTCCAAGTAGGGCGGAGGAACAGTCTATATGTCCTATGCAGCCAACGAAGGTACTCTGAGAAAAGATGATTTTGGTGTATAGTCTCGATGTACCTGTCGTTCCTTCCAGCTGTCCTCCATTCATCAATGTATCTGTTATTCTCTAGCCCCCAATCTTTCACCTTCTTTGTTTTCACCCTGTCATACCTAGACAAGTGGAAGGTGATGAAACAATAGTGAGCATCGACAAGGGTTAAATGGTACAAAATTGAACATTGACAATGAAAGCAAACAAAGATAAGAAATATTTACTTGTGTAATTCAACTCCAGTTGAGATGTCCTCAACCGGCCAGTCTTGTTTCTTCCCGAACTGTCGCATGACATGGTGCGGAAGGTGGTACTCAACTGCCCAGAAACAAATCAATGGGCACTGGTACATGAAGTAGTCAGAGTCTCGATTGCATATCGAGTTCAGGGTCAGGCTTGAAGCCTCATTTGTGTGGTATGGTAACCACTCAATCTGCAAAAGTTGAAGAGATGTCATTGGTTAGTATCTCAATTAAAGAAGTAAATGTCTAACTAGAAGTGATATTGGAAGTACTTACATGTTGAGGCTGTAAGCAGTCCATCTCATTGACATAATGCTTGTATGCCACATCCCGGTGAGCATGTGCAGTGGCAGTACTCTCAAAAAGGTAGGCCACTGTCTTCTCCATGTCTGGCTCATTGTAGGGCCAAGGAGTGAAGCTTTGCCTCCACTTAGGCCTTCCAACCGGTAGTCTTAACCACATCCACAGCTGAATCAATAGCACATAACCACTCATGTTGGATGATGGTGCCTGACGACAACAGGCCTCACAGAGCTGTTTATATGTCCACGCCAACACTGCTGAGCATCAACTGAAACGGCCCAGATCACCAATGTTGGCGACCAAAGGAATCCATATCCAAAGGAATCCTATTTGCGGCAGAATTGACAACACGGTATGGACGATGGTGCACGATGGCGTACTCCTGGAGCCATAGCTTCAATGCGACCATGGATGGGAACTCTAAACCCTTTCTGAGACCATCCACCTGGAATGGTTCTGGCAACTGATCTAGGGTGATGCCGCCATCTAGTATTGCACCATGGGCATGTGTTAGGTCCCTAAACTTAGGAATGTCCGGCTTCCTCCCAAACACCTTCTGAAACGCACGACATTCCTCTAATGCTAACTTGTCATTGTTAGTTAGTGGAGGGAATGGACGGTCATCATCAGAGTCTTCAGCAAAACATCATATTGCTCAACACTTGCCTCCTCGTCAACCTCCTCTCTATTGACTTCTACTGAGACAGAATCGTGACCACCACTCAATTCGACATCAAAGTAATCATCTGGATTCACATATTGGCCTTCTACTTCCATCGGGTATTCAGGGTTGCCTCCGTACAATGACCAATGCACACTCTCCGACAAATGTTCACTTAGATCAAGCCCCTCTTGTACTAACTCCCTTTTCATCTCCCTCGCTGCATTCACATCATCACTACCGCAATGTCTCTTTGATGGTCCTGCCTCCCCTAAATCATTTCCAAGCAAAGGTCTCTTCTTATCTCCTTCCCCCTCCAAGTCTCCTCGTACCAACTCAGTATTACTTGCACCCCCTCCACGACGAGAAGAATATGTCACAAAATTCTTCTCAACGTAATGATAAGAAGGAGATTTATTTAGATCCAAATTTTCTACGGTACGTACCAACTTTGATGCAAACACCTCTAGAGCTCTAAACTGAGACTCTTTTACCAAATCAAAATAAACTTCCCATTCCAACTAACCTATCACATTTAATATATACTTATGCCCTTGACCAACATCGTATCTCCCATAAAAACAAATCTCCACATTATCCTCAGTTCATCCAAGAACTTCTTTCACTCGTGACCTTAGTTTATCTAGAGTTGGGTGGGTGGGAAACAAAATGGTCTTAAATGACATATCCTCAAACTCAACATGTGCACCAACATAAGGTTCCACCACTCTACCACCGTAGTAAACACGAACAATTCTATCCATCTACACCAAAAAATCAAATGTAACTTTGCAACAAAAATTAAATCTTCATTCCTAAACGTAGTCCAAACCGACATATTATAACCAATGCATAACTTAATTTGTCCCAAAGCTACTACTCCAAAAAAAAATTTAATCCACCTACAACTATCAACAAGTTTACTAGTGCATTACACATCGAAATATTACAAATACTCCGTCATACAACCCAACCTAGTTCTAATTAACTATAATCAATTTCTATAATGCAACCAAAATTTTCTCCCCTTCATATAATTAATGGTTAATAGTTTAACCTATAGGCTATAGCATCAAGTCCATCAAATTAAAATTACTTTCATGCCTCAACCCTAATTTTTCATCCATCCATCCAACCAAACCATCCAAAAATTAACATTACCACATATATGGTTAAAAAAATCGTGACACCAATGAGTACATTGCAAACATATAGCACTACAACAAGCCAATCTCAAGAACAAATGCTAAAAATCACAAATTTGGGCAAAAAAGGGGTTCTAGGGTTACCCTCCGATCTACAAATTCAACAAATAAAAACGAAAAAAAAGAGGGGGGAATGGAGGAGTCTACCTTTCTCTTCGATTTCCACAAAAAATCCCGTGAAAAACAGCTTCAAATTGAGTGGATTTGTGGTGGAGAGGTGAGGGGGAGAGAGAGGGGAAGAGTTGCTGCGCTGCTGCTCGGGCTGCTGCTTGGGCGAAAATAGGAGTGGGGAGGAGAAAGGTGGTGGGGCCCACGGGGTTTAAGGGCGCGGCCCACAGAGGAGGGTCGCGCCAGCCATGCTGGCGTCGTGGTATGAGGGGCGGCGCCAGTGTGGCTGGCGCCCCCCTTCTGCCCAGTCAGCACCGCCACGACAGCCCTAGTGCCACGCTGGCACGGGCACAGCGCTAGTGTGGCTGGCGCCGCCATGTTGGGGTACGGCGCCAGCCACTCTAGCGCCCCAAAAAGGACCATTTCCGGTTTTAGTTTTCCCAGGGGTCTATTTGTAAAATAAGTTTTCAAAAAGGACCAAAATGTAAAAATTTTAGAGCGATCAAAGAGATCGAAGTGATGCAGCCTTGAACAACACCAACGTAGCTGATACAATTGCTTGGGCCGCTAGAATGTAGGACTTACCCCTTCGTTGGAGATCAAAAGCCGATGCAGCCCCGCGTCAGGTACCAAGTTCCGATGGATAATGCATAAAACCTCGGAAAAGAGGGGGGTGATGCGCCGAGAGTAGTTGTATTGATCTGTGAGATAATTTACAATCACCCTGGGTGTACATATTTATACCCATGGATAGATACTCGTACTTATTGGACAAGAATGAAATTTTCTTAAAAATAAAAGGAAAATATAAAGTCCTTATCTGTAACATCCTGAAAATTCCCAACAATAAAAATCACTAAAATTTCGAACTTTTTAAAATTTTTTGCATCATGCTGGATGTTATGGTTATTATTGCTTGCCAAACCATAAATCGACATAGTGGAAAAATCAATTTAAAGATCTACACCTGAGCAATAATTAATAATTACGATTTACAATGATACGATATTTATTATCAATCCCATAAATGTTTATGCACATGAAAGCAAAGCCAAATAAAGTACAAGTTAATTATTAAACCCTGAAGTATAAATCACAAATCAAATATTAAATAATCGAACCATGTTGATAGCCTGATTTCATATTTAACAAAAGGAAACAACAAGGTTAAATCTAATTCATTTGGATCCATTCTCACATGAAATTAATAAGTACACATGAAATAATGGTCGCCACCATAATGACCCTATTTATGTTTCACTCAAATATTTACATTAATATTTAAAACACTTGATCAAGCCTCTGATGGCATAAAATCAACTCATGTAAAATAATTGGTCACACAAATAAATTGAGCAAATACATCACTATATTTATAATGGGCTCATTAGGATAATTTTAGGATAATCTAATTAAAAGCAAATTCATTTGGAGAGAAACAAACAAATTTGAGTTCCCAAAACCAAAATGTATAGTTTGCATCTCAAATCAAATTCCAATCCCAGCCATTTTTCAGTTTGGCCCCTCCATCCATCCCTTTTTCCCTGTTCTTCTTTTCTCTCATTTTCCCAGTCGGCTACTGTTCATGGGCCGCCAGGTGCTCGACCAGAGCCCAAGCCGAACACCCAGCGACCCGCGTCGCATCACTCCCATGTGCCGCGCCGATCTCGCGCATGCATGCGCCGCGTGAGTATCCCATCGCCGCCCTCCCCCTGCCGCGCCGTGCCTAGCCCTGCGCGCTCCGCGCGCGTCGCGCCCCGTGCCGCTGCCGCGCGTGCCGTCGCGTCGCGTCGTCATCATCGCCGCGCCGCGCGCCGTCGCCACCGCCGTCGCGTCGGCTTCGCTGCCGCGCCGCGCGCCGTCTCGTCACGCCTCGCACCACGTGCCGCCAAGCCATGTGCCGCTGCCGCACCTCGAGCCCCGCGCTGCTGCATGTCGCCGCGTCCCGTCGCTGCCACACGCCGCCGTCGCCCTCGCGTCGCCGCTCCTACCGCACCGAGCCCCGTGCCGAGCCACACTGAGCCCCACGCCATCTCTCCCCGCGCCGCGCAGTCTTGTCGCCGTCGCTGCCGCGCCATCGCGTCGCCGTGTGTCGCTGTCGCCGCTTTGAGCCCCGCGCCGCCGCACGCCATCACGTCGCCGCACGTCGCCCTCACCCTCGAGCCCCGTGCGCCGTCCGTCGCGTCGACCATTAAGTCAGCCACCCTTCCTGCACCCTATAAATACCCCCTCCCATCTCCCTTCCTCCCCACACCATCTTGGCTACCATCACAAAGCCCCAAGAGCCCCCACGAGCTCGTCCTCCCCTCTCTGCCTCTTCTTCTCCCTTGTATGCATTTTCTCAAACACCTTGTGTGCATGCCGGCAGCTTCTTCTCCGCTCCACCAACGCCGCGGAGCTTCGTCGTTCCTCCATCCCGAGGTAAGTCCTCGCCCCTATAGCCTCTCCTAGTTCCGTAGAAACTAGAGCCCCTTTAATTTCGCCAATTAGCAACCGTAGCCGTGCCAGTCCGGCCACTGTTTTGCTGCCGGTGAGCTCGCCGTGGACATGCCATCCCAGAGCTCCTCCTCTCCATCTAGTGAGCAAAATAGAACCCTCACACGCCGTAGATGCTCACGCACTCGTCGAATCGGTTGTAGACCATCCAGTTCACCCTAGCCGCTTGCAACCCAAGGCTTGGCCATGGCGGCCATGCCGCGCCGTTCGTCCCCGCGCCACCGTGTGCCTTGGCCGCCTGCCGGGGTACGCCGGAGCTCCTCCAAGTCGCCCCTAGCCGTCGCTGAGTCGCCCTCGCCCGGGCCTAGCCGCGCCGTGCTCTTCTCGGCCGATGGCTGGAGGAAGAAGACGACGGGAAAAGAAAGAACGAGAGAGTGAGAGGCCGGGCCCTCCTGTGCAATTTTGCATTGAAAAATAATTCAGTAGGAAAAAGGAATAAACCCAGGGTCCCACTTGTCAGTTGGTACAAGGCTGTGGATATGTCTTGGATTAAAAATAAATCGTTTATGAACAGTATCTTTTCGCAATTTCTCGGATTAATTCAAATTTGAATCTTTACACTAGCATAACTTACTCATTTTAACTCGAATTTGAGTGAACCTTGAACCTAAATTCATCTAAATTCATAAACTTTCCAATGGTATATAATTCACTATTTAATAAAATATATTTATAATTATAAATTAATTAATATCAAATGATTAGATAACAGTTAACCTAAATAGTGTGCCAATAAATAATAAAAAATGGATATTGTACAGTAGCATAATTATCTTTAATATGTTTTGTCGCTGTAGCAACCACATAAATTAGTTATAATATATCCTTCAAATTAATGGGTGTATAGGAAAATATTAGTGCCATTTACTAGTCTATGTCCAAATATAACTAAATCCATGACTTATAAATTATTTACATAAAATTTAGCCTCATATTTTGTAACTAAAATATAAACACACATAGATGAATCTTTAACTTGTTTAGGAGAATAATCACAGAGCTAGTTGTATTTGGACCACTTAAAAGTTAGTCCATACAATGTCATGTGAAGTAGAATATATATATATATAGTTCGGTTGACATCCATTAGTTAACCAAACAGAGCCATCTTAAAATCAACATGTATTGTATAGCTTACAGTAAAAAGCAACTACTCAAATATATGATCCAATAATAAGATATTGTTGCTTACACATATACTATACATTCCATTATAGTTGTACGGTATAGTATTAATTTGCGTGTTGCATATATTAAATTAGAGGGAGTATATGACAAACATGTATATTAGATAAATACTAGTTATAAATCTTGACCTCATATAATTATAATTATAATTCAACTGTAAATTAGGATTGTTCATTAAGAGATAATCTACAACCACAATATAATCTAACCTAAACAACTCTAACATTCAAAGCGTAGATAATTATTATCCTTTTATAATTTATTGTGGTAAGTAAAATATGTTCATAATTAAAGTAAAGCCCCCATCAATAGAATAATAATAATAATACAAATGATTCACTGTAATTATTTGATTGATCCTAAATCCATCCAACAACAGAACCTCTAGTATATGACCATTTTATTTAGATAGATGCATGTGTAGCCATAATCCTTCCATAGCCATTTGCTAGATTAAACCACATATTAGCCCAATATGTATCCCATAAATGCTATGTTGGTTAACTCCTAAATAGACCATGATGACAACAGAGAGGCTAAGAAGCCTTAGCCACTAGCATGATTGGAATCCATTAGCAAACACGAATAGTACGAGCAACCCTAGGTTTGACCTCAACAAATATATTTTGTTTGTGCATATTTGATTGTTGCTTGAATATTGATTTTTCTCACGTATTATAGAAATTGTGTATCGGTTAGTCGTGAGGCAACGTCTGCAACTTCCAGGAGGTGAAGGTTGATCAAGATTATATCGAGAATAAGGACTATCCTGAGCAGGCAAGCCATCACTATTCCTTGAACATGTTGATCCCAATTGCGAAATTATTTTGTTTACAAATAAAATTGCATGCAATGATAAACATCCTACTTGTGATTATGCTATGCCTTGATTATTGTTTACCCCTTATTCCTTCGTAACCATGTTTACGTATATGAGTCCCTAGTCAATTATGACAATTGCTTAGAAATGCTATTCTAGAATCATGCATACTCATATTTATCAAATGCTATATACTTGGGCAATTACCTTTGGGAAGGTAATTGAGATACGGCATGTGGAGACATGAGCGCCACATTGCCATGATATTGATGACATGATTTGTGAAAGGAAAATAAAATGAAACAACTGCTTTCGACTGGGGCGGCTAGAGGATTTGGGTGGTGTCCGGAAAAGGCTAGTGCCGTCCTGTCACGCCCAGAAATTCACGAACCAGAATTTCTAAGCTGAATGTGTATTAAACCCCTGTCCAGGACCAGCCAGGGTACACAAACGACAATTGTTGACATACGGATCCACGTCTTACAAAAATATAAAAGATTACAAATGCAGCGAAAAAGGTAAAAGCGAGCTGTCCATTCCACAGCGGGCGATTCCATTCCACAGGCAACCCTTGACGGCAGCGACGAAACCAACCTCTTCAAGACATCTCCAACTGAGAAGAACTTCAACTCTGATGTGGGGGAAAAGAGCAAGACTGAGTACTACCCACTGTACTCAGCAAGTCATACCGGAAGAGGAGGTATGATGCAGGATATAACCAAAGGAGGCTACGGGGTTCATTTGCATAAAGCAGGCATTTAAAACCAGTAGTTGAAAACAGTAAAAATAGTTGTAGTAATTAAGGAATATTAACCAGTCACTGTCCAACGCTACGCCACATTGCAATAGGCCCAACCAACCACCTGAACTACACCAGTTCATTAAGCTAAACTAGGGGTGAGACTAATCATGGTGAATCTGGTCGACCGCCCATAACCGCGGGCACGGTTATTCGAATAGTTTTACTCTGATTAGAGGTGTACAACTGTACCCACAAGACACAGCCCCACGACACGTTCCTGTGCGCCGACATGCCACCACGACATACCAGAAAGAGGCCGTGACAGGACCCTTCGCATAACCCTCTCTAACCGATCGCACCACACCTTAGGGTTCGCCCCCGTCCCCAGCAGGCAACGGGCAGCCCCCCTTTCATGCCGCGGTGAATCCGGAAGCCGATCAACCGGACACCCCGGCCGACCCAACTCCATCATGCCACCCTCGCCTGGGTACGTCGGCTAGAGAAAAGCTACACTACAAGCCCAGCCGTTGCCCACGCTGGCTTGTGGTAAGTACGATAAGTTCTTCCAGGGCATCCCGCGAACCGGTCCTTAATCGCCATGGGCACGACTAGCAAAACCATGCACCCACAGCCCACCATGTAATGTATTTTAATTAACCAACACCATTGCGGTGACACTAATCCAAAGCTATTGCCAATAATCAAAGTCTATGCTTTAATGTGATCCCCTTTTGTGCACTAGTTGAACTAAGCATGGATAAGCATCTCCTAAACCAACATCTAGTCATTTTAATACCCAAGTTATCAATGGCGTAAGGGAAACAACATATAGCTGAGTAATAGGACCCATCCCACATGATATTGTAAAACAATGCAATATTTAATAGAAATGCGGGACATTTGTAAATTGGGTACAATATGATCAATTGCAATGTATGACTTGCCTTGCTCTCGCACTGATGGAACCACAGCAACGTCTTCGAGAAACCACGAATCGACGAAACGGGCAAAATCTACGCGACAAACAAAGCACACAAGCAAAACATGCTATAAGATTACTGAAACAGGAAACAAAACCATTTTTAATGGATTCTATATATTTTTATGAATTTACTGAGACTTGAATGGACTTAATCGGAGCTCGGATGAATTAGTTATGATTTTTAGAAGATTATCTGTGTTTTTACTAATAAAGAAAAAGCCTTAATGTATTTATTGCGCAATAATTCATCCCAGGACTGACGTCAGCAAGGGGTGGGGCGGCGCCGACATGCGGGCCCCACTAGTCAGCGGCTCAAGGGGGAGGGAGGGGTACTGGCAGGCGGGGCCCACCGGGCGGCGACTCATGGGGAAAGGAGGAAGGCGGCCTGGCTCGGCTCGGCTTCAAGCCGGCCGGCCAGTTAAGGCGAGGGCGGCGGCGGCAAGCGGCCACCGACGGCGGCGGCCGGCGAGAGGACGGCGGCGGCCGGCGACGCGGGCGACGGTGCATCGCGGCGACGCGCATGCGGGGAGCGGCGGCGCTCGCTGGAGGAAGAGAGAGGGAGTTCTCACCGGGGTTCGGCCGGCGCGGGAGGAGACGACGGCAAACGGCGACGGTGAGCGACCGGAGGGCGGCGGCGAACAGCGGCCGAGCTCCGGGACACCCTAAGAGAGGAAGTGTGAGAGGTTAGAGGGAGAGAGGGTGCCCACGACGAGCGAGAGCCATGGCCGACGGCGGCGGCTATGGTGGTACTCACCGGCGTGCGAGGAGAAGCGGGCCCCGACGGCGGGATTGGATGGGGATGCGGCGGCCGGGGTAGCTTTGGTAGCGGCGAAGCTAATGGCGGCGGCAGATTGGCTCGGCGCCGGCTCCAGCGGCGGCGAGCAGCGACCGGAGGAGTGGAAAAGGCGGCGGCGGCGGGAGCGATAGAGGGCACGGGAGGGAGCGGTGGAAAGAGGAAAAGGTAGAGGGGAGTGGTGGGATGGTTTATATGGGCTCGGGAGGGGCGGACGAGGCCGGGAGGCGGCCGGATTTCTCGCCGACGTGGGGAATGGAGAGAAAGAGAGAGAGAGAGAGAGATATTCGAATTCGAATCCCTCCGTTGAGGGGTGCACGCGCGAGTAGGAGGAGTGGGGATAGTGGGCGGCGACGTGGGCGCGGGGCGCGGAGTGGGGCGCGGAAGGCGGGGGAGGCGGGCGGCGTGGGCGGCTCGGTGGTTGCTGGCTTGGGGAGCGGCGGCGGGAGGTGGAAGAAGGGGCCGATAGGTGGGCCCCACCTGTCGGTGACCCGGAGGGGTTAGGGAGGAGGGATGAGCCGGCTTGGGCCGGCCCAGCCGAGGGAAGGCCGGCGCGGGAGGCGAATGGACTGGGCCGACGGCCCAAGAATAGAGGAAAAAGGAGGAAAAAGAAAAAGAAAAAGAAGAAAGGATTTTTCCAGGGATTTAATATTGCCCTTTGCTCATTTTAATTGGTTAAAATTATTTCTAGGGCTCTGAAAATTCCACTAAAAATCTTGTTAGCATATTTTGACATGTAGAATCCAAGAAAAATTCCACATGTCGATTCCGATTATTATTTGCATTTATTAATTAGGGATTCATCTCTAGGTTAAATTAAACAATTACTTCGGACGATTTATTTTATGAATTTAGAGCAAGGGAGGGGAACTTCAGGGCGTGACAAACCTACCCCCCCTTAAACGGAATCTCGACCCCGAGATTCGGAAGAGCTGGCGAAGAGGTGCGGATGAGCGGCCTTCAATTCATCTTCTCTTTCCCAGGTGGCCTCTTCTTCTGAGTGGTGGCTCCACTGAACTTTGCAAAACCTGATCACCTTGTTTCTGGTCCTTCTCTCACTGGTCTCAAGGATACAAATCGGCTTCTCCACATAAGTCAGATCTTCCTAGATGTCAATGTGCTCTGAGCTAGCTTGTTCCTCAGGTACCCTCAAACACTTCTTCAATTGAGATACATGAAACACATCGTGGATACCAAGCATATTAGATGGGAGCTCAAGCTGGTAAGCGACTTCACCTCTGCATTCCAAGATCCTGTATGGTCCCACAAAGCGTGGTGCCAACTTGCCTTTAGTTTGGAAGCGGTGTACTCCCCGAAGCGGAGTGACACGAAGGTACACATAATCCCCTGCTTCGAAAGTAAGCTCTCTTCGGCGGTTGTCAGCATAACTCTTCTGTCGAGATTGCGCAATTCTTAGCCTTTCTCTGACGGTTCTGACTTTCTCCTCTGCTTCAGTTAATACTTCCGTCCCAAACAATTGGTGTTCTCCAGTTTGATCCCAGAAGAGCGGAGTGCGGCATTTTCGTCTGTACAACGCTTCAAACGGTGCCATTTGCAAACTGGCTTGATAACTGTTGTTGTAAGAGAATTCCGCATAAGGCAGACTTTTATCCCATGCTCCACCAAAATCGAGCGCACACGCTCGCAGCATATCTTCCAAGATCTGATTGACCCTTTCGGTCTGACCATCAGTTTGCGGATGATAAGCCGTGCTGAAATTCAAACGAGTCCCCAATTCTTCTTGCAGTTTCTGCCAAAATTTTGAAGTGAACTGACTCCCTCGATCAGATACTATCTTCTTAGGTACCCCATGCAGACACATGATCCTTGCTAAGTACAGCTCTGCCAACCTTTTCCCCGTATAGGTAGTGTGCACCGGAATGAAATGAGCAACTTTCGTGAGGCGATCCACGACTACCCAAATTGAATCATGCCCTGACGATGTCCTGGGCAAACCAGTGATGAAATCCATTCCGATTTCTTCCCATTTCCATTCCGGGATCTGAAGGGGTTGTAGCAGTCCTGCGGGCCTCTGATGTTCTGCTTTGACTCGCTGACAAACATCGCAGAGTGCGACGAATCCGGCTATCTCTCTTCTCATGCTGGCCCACCAGAATTTCTCTTTTAGGTCCTGGTACATTTTAGTACTGCCGGGATGAATTGAATACTGAGTTTGATGAGCTTCTGTGAGTATGAGATCCTTCAGTTCTTTGTCGTCAGGCACACACAATCTTTCTCCCAACCAGATTGTGCCATGCTCATCCTCATGGAAATCTCGGGCTTTTCCGACCCTCGTATTCTTTTTTAGCTCAGCTATTTCAGGATCATTTACCTGAGCTGCTCTGACTTGATCCACGAGCGTAGGCCGTGCCTCTAGGGCAGCTACGTACCCGTGTTCCACGATGCCCAAATTTAGGTGCTCAAGATCTTGCTGCAATTTGCCACACATGTCTTCAGTGCATAAGGCATTGCAATAGCTTTTTCTGCTCAAAGCATCTGCTACCACATTTGCTTTGCCTAGATGATAATGTATCCCCATGTCATAATCTTTAATTAACTCCAGCCATCTTCGCTGTCGGAGATTCAAGTCAGGCTGAGTGAAGATGTACTTCAGACTCTTATGATCAGTGTATACTTCACGGCGGTTGCCAATAAGATAGTGCCGCCAGATTTTCAGAGCATGAACCACTACTGCCAACTCAAGGTCATGAGTGGGATAATTGGTCTCGTGTGGACGCAACTGTCGCGAAGCGTATGCGACCACTCTGTCTTCTTGCATTAACACACATCCCAACCCTTGGCGAGATGCATCACAGTAGACTTGGAAGTCTTTTGTCTGATCTGGCAGAATTAGAATTGGTGCAGAGACTAACCTCTTCTTGAGTTCTTCAAAACTTTGGTTGCACTCAGCTGACCACTTGAATTTTTCATCTTTCTTTAGCAACTGTGTCATGGGCCTGGCAATCTTGGAGAAATTTTCGATGAACCGACGGTAATAGCCCGCAAGTCCAAGAAAACTCCGGATCTGAGAAACTGTCTTTGGTGGGGTCCACTTTGTAACTGACTCCACATTTGATGGATCCACTGCCACGCCTTGAGCAGAAATGATGTGACCCAGAAATTTGACCTCCGATAACCAGAAGTCACACTTGCTAAACTTGGCATATAGCTGGTGCTCCTTCAATTTCTCGAGTACCAGACGGAGATGCTGCTCATGTTCCTCTTCTGATTTTGAATAAATAAGTATGTCGTCAATGAATACCACGACAAACTTGTCAAGAAACTCCATAAACACTTTGTTCATCAAGTTCATGAAGAAAGCCGGTGCATTGGTGAGTCCAAAGGACATAACCGTGCACTCAAACAACCTATACCGAGTGGTGAAGGCTGTCTTGGGAATATCCTCTTCCCGAATTCTCAACTGATGATAGCCTGATCACAGGTCTATCTTGGAAAACACCTTAGCTCCTTTTAGCTAATCAAACAGGTCATCAATTCTGGGCAACGGATATTTGTTCTTGATTGTGACCTCATTAAGGGCACGATAATCAACGCACATCCTCTTGGTCTTGTATTTCTTCTCCACAAAGATAACCGGAGCACCCCAAGGTGAAGTACTCGGTCGGATGTACCCTTTCTGCAGCTGTTCGTCAACCTGCTTCTTGACCTCTGCTAGCTCATTAGCTGCCATTCTGTACGGCCTCTTGTAAATTGGAGCAGTCCCGGGTGCCAAATCGATCCGGAACTCGATTTCTCTCTTCGGTGGCATTGTAGTGAGGTCTTCTAGGAACACCTCAGGATACTCTTGTACTATAGGAATATCCTCCAACTTCCTGGGACTTTTCTCCACTGTTTCTGTCTGACCCACAATAGCAGCCTGATTAAGACTCGCTACGGACTTCTGCGATGCTGGGGAAAGGAAGGTGATCTTCTCCCCTCTGTCGTTGGTTAGGGTGATGGTGCGGCTTGCGCAGTCAATCACTCCCTTGTTTCTGGTCAACCAATCCATTCCGAGAATGACATCTAGGTCTTTAGATTCGAGAAGGACGAGGTTGGATAGAAACGGTGATCTTTTGATCTCTATAGTCACCGAGGGGCAGTAGTGTGCTGTCCTCATATCATTTCCAGGGGTATGAACCTGCATCGGTATTTTAAGTTCCACTACCGATAATCCATGTGTCCTAGCAAATCTTTTGGAAATGAAAGAATGCGAGGCACCCGAATCAAAGAGAACTGTTGCTGGATATGAGTTCACTGGAAACGTGCCCAACACAACCTTTGGTGCTGCCTGTGCTTCCTCTGCAGACACATGATTGGCGCGGGCCTGGATGAACCTGGGTCCAGTGCGATTCAGCTTCGGACACTTGCCAGCAAAGTGGTCGTGCTTGCCACAGTTGAAGCAGGGTCCTGGCTTTCCTACAGCCCCCTTCTTGGGTTGTTCTGACTGAGCTGACACAGCTGGCGGATCTGACTGAGCTGGTGCCATTAGTGGGGGTGGAGTCGAGTTGTGGTTGTGTTGCTTACTGTTGTTGTGACTGCCACCGTTGTAATCGTTGTTGAAGTTACTCGGGTGATAGGGACGGTGCTGACAGACGATCGGGGTGGAAGGCCCACCTAGCTGTCCCGTCATGAAGCGAGGCTTCTGATTGTTCCCCTGAGGAAAGCTGATCTGAGCTGCCTTTCTTTTTCGGTCCATTTTGTTGCGTTGCTCTTCCTGGCGGATAGCCTTGTCCACAAGCTTCTCAAAGTTCTCATAGACTCCGGAGATTAGCTGGTTGGTCAATTCATCATCGAGCCCAAACAAAAACTTCTCCTGCTTCTCAGCATCGGTGCGCACGTCCTCAGGAGCGTAGAGCACGAGGCGGTTGAACTCGTGCAGGTACTCTGTAACCGTTCTGGTTCCTTGTTGCAATGCATGGAACTCTCTCTTCTGTTGTGCCATAATCCCTTCAGGAATCTGTGGCTTCCTAAAGTTTTGACAAAACTCTACCCAAGTACCCTTCGTTGCATCTGGACGGGTCACCACGTAGTTATCCCACCAGGCAGAAGCGGGACCTTGCAACTGGTGTGTAGCAAAAGCAACTTTCTCTTGGTCGTTGCATTGCAGTAGGTTCAGCTTCTTCTCAATAGCACGGAGCCAGTCGTTGGCCTCCATTGGGTTAGTGGTGCTTGAGAAAGTGGATGGCTGGATACGAAAAAAGTCTAACAGTTTGGACACGTGTGATCGTGGAGGACCAAACTGCTGGTTCTGTTGCGCCTGCTGCAACATCTAATGGTAATGTTGCTGCATCTGTTGCATCATCATTGTCATCATCTGAGTGACTGTTGGGTTCTCGGGCGGCGGAGATGAACTGATGCCAGGTGCACCACTGGTATGAGCTTCATCTGTCTGCTCTTCGCTGCCACTGGGGTCGTTGGAGTCACGGGGATCATTCCTTGTCTTCACCATCTGGATGAGGATAGGTAGAAATAAGAGAAAGGAAGAAAACAGATGGCTCGGAAACTAATCTTTCTTATAAAATTAAGTGCAATTATCTTAATCTTGATTAAAACACTGAAAAAGAGGCACGCAATTCCTAATTAAGGCTGTCATACCACTCACACATGATATCGACCGCCGACTAACCCACAAGCAACAAACCTAAACACAAAAACTAGCACGCAAACAGACTAAGAAGACGATAAAGCTAAGGGCGGCGACTCTGAAGCTCGGAGCGGCGCTTGCGATCGAAGAACAGGTCTGACTTCTAAGGTAGACAAGGGATAGGAATCAATGCATGCTCAAATCCAAATTTAAACAAGGCAACAAATGGCCCAAACAACTAGCCAAGCATGATGATTTTTATGCATGGAACATTTTTCATGAACCCAGACAAAAGACACTAATGCAACTGACTAAACAATAACTTAATGCATGAAATAAATGCATGATAATAATGATTCGCATAAAGACTGCATCCCATCGAATCTAGACACAACTTAATGCATACCACCTAACAATTCCCGACTGACTGCCAAATAAATTCCAAATAAAGTTTTGCTAAAACCCTGGACTATCCCTAGTCAAGAGATCCGATTAAATAGGCGACCAAGATTTTCTCCCAAAATCAAAAGATCAAACCCCAAAGTTTCCCGAAACAAATCCAAGTGAAAAAGGCATGTGCATATGAAAAGGGGTTCAGAGGGCTCTTAGGTTTTCCAGTTGGCTTGTCCTACGGTCAAGGTCGGCTCTGATACCAACTTGTCACGCTTAGAAATTCTGGTTCGTGAATTTCTGGGCGTGACACGTCCCTGGTCAATTAAGGACCGAGCCATGAAGTTAAGCATGAAACGACCCCAATACAACCGTACTTCTCGAATGGGTAGTGGAGTAAATAGTTGAGCGAAGGCAGTATCCATGCATAGTGGTTTCTTTTAGGTGTGTGAATCGACAAGCAGTCTGCTGGCGGATGCCTTGTTAGGAGGTGGCCAGAGGCTGACTTGCAGTCTACTGGCGGTACGCCCTGTCAGGAGGGCCAGAGATTGACTTGTAGTCTACTGGCGGATGCCCGGAACGGATGGCCAATTTGCTGGCGGATGCCCGTTACGGATGGCCAGAGACTGACTTGATAAGACTACGAGAAGGAACCCAAAAGAGGACAGCTGAAATGGATTGGGTTCAACTACCGGATGCAATGTTAGGAATGCATGTGTGAGTTTTCCCTCCCCGGGAGCGCCAGAACTCCTCTCACTGCTAGAAATCGTATTACGCCTAGAGTGCATGAGGATTTAAAGTTCATGGAGCGGGTACTGCCAATGCGAGGTTATCGAAAGGCTTTGCCGTGACGCGTCTCATGTGTTGGGGTGAAGCTCATGTGTTGGGCAGTCGCGGAGTACGGGTAAAGTGTACATCCACTGCAGTGTGAGTAAACCAAATCTATTCGAATAGCCGTGCTCGCGGTTATTGAGAACCGGGACATGTATTATACTTGGCTAGACTCTAAATTCTTAACTTGTGTGGGATGGTATATTGCATGATGATTTTTATGCTGATGGAGCCACTTCCTGAGAGGAGGGAAGGTGGACGTCCTTAGAAAACCATGACGACTCAATGGCGGGAAGCTATCGTTGGGATCACAATGGATGGTGGACAGAACCGTCGTTGTTTAATGTGAACACTGGTATTAAAATTTGATCAGTCTATGCTAGGTCTTAGGCTTGTGAAAAGATTTGCAAAACCTGCTTTACGCAAAAGAACTTGAAGCCATTCCTTGAAATACCCTCTCTCATACGCATTGTTGTTGTAGTGGCTTGCTGAGTACGGTTGGTACTCACCCATGCTATTTATATATCTTTTAGGAGTGTGTTGAAGAAAAGCCCTTGTTAGTACGCTTGCGTACCTAACAAGATGATCGGAGTGTGGTCTTGTTCTAGGTCTCGTTCCCCAGTCGACTGCCTGTGGCATGTTAACCGGGCCCTTATATTATTATTGTCTTCCGCTGTTATTCTCTGATAGTTGTTGGCCTACCTAGCCCTAATGTAAGTATTTAACTCTTTTAGCCTGAATTTATTCGTGATATGTTGTGATCCAACTATGTATGTGTGTACCAACTACTGATCTAGGGATTGGTACGAATAAACACAGAAGATTTCCGATTTCCAAAATCGGGGGTCTACATTATCGGACACTAAATACACTTTCCTAAAGATAAAAGAAATTAATAAACGCTTCCTAATTAATAGATAAAATGTCATGCCATATCCTCCTTAAACTCGGCCTCTTCTAAATAAACTTCCTTTATTCAGTTAATTTCCTTAACCGAACCCATCAAGAATCTGACTACTGATGACTGATAGTGCCCATCGGCCGATTCCAGAACTCTGAAGCCGATACTGACTCTAGGCCAATAATGACTTCGGAGCTTACTAAATTTTGGCGTTAACACATGTTCCCTAATTTTAAAGCATGAGAACTCATGCTTCAAAATTATCTTCTTTCAGATCTTGATAACTCCAAAATTAATCCTCTGTTGCTTCTTGCCATCGGCTTTCATGAGGCGATACCGTTTTTGTTAGATCAGTTAGGCTGTCAAACTCGTGGAAAAAGAATTTGTCCTTGATAGCTCCTTGATATGGAGCTGTGCCAAACAAGATTAAATGAGATTAGAAAGATGTAGCTTGAAATTCATGTGGATTTATTTTTTATGAGATATGATGTATTCATTTTTTTCTCTATTCAACGTTTTCTGAATTGTCCTTTCCATAAAGCGGAAATGTTGCTTTCCACGAAGCCGTAAAGTTGCTATCCAATATGTGGCATTTGGTTCTGATTAAGATGGAGATGGAGTAATGACACGAAAAGAAAAAAAAAAAAAGACACCACAACGTACTACTCCTACCTGCTACTGTACTGTCGCCATCTCGTTCACAGCGGCACCGATGCTTTCACCTCCCAATTTAATCAGCTCGGCCGACCACCGGCAACCACGAGCCGCCTCCGCGCCTCCCCTCGGCGCACACAGCAGATCGGCGAGGTCTGAGCGCATCGTCCTCAACACCGAGTAGACCGGCCGGCCGCGGCGGCCATCATCGCTCCTACCATGGCCAAGGAGCTCCTCGCCTTCCCCGGTGTCGCCGTACCGTACGTGCAGCAGTTTCTTGACAAGAACGATGGCATACTGAAGTGATGCCAAATTGCCAACTGCCAAGTTTTCTTGTGCTTCTTTTCCAGGTTAATTTCACAATATCTCTGCATCTTTATTTAGGTTCCCAGTCTTGCGCATCAACCAAGAAAAGAATCAATGGACGTTTTGCAGGTGCCTTAGCTCCGGGAGCACGATCCATTCTCGATGCTAGGCAGTTAGCTTTTTCTCCCCTTTAGCTCCTTTTTGCTTTGTCAGGCAGGGGAGGCAGTTTTGCTTTGCCTCTATAAGAGACAGTGCGATTATTAGGCTGGGCAAGTGTTAAACCGTTGCTGGGATTTGTTGGATCTATCAAAGTTGGTCGGGTGGTATCTCTTGGGTGAAATAGTACTACTGCCAGGTACTACTCTAATTCTTAATTATTCAGTGAATAGATGATATCCTTGTTTTCTTTTTTGCAGCAAATAGTTGGGAATTGTGTATTGCAAAACTAGTGGATCATTTGTAAAAACTATACTTTTTTTTTCATTTTGTTTTAATATATGGATGTCAGCCAGTATAGCTATACAGCTAGTTTGCCAGGAGCTCAGATGGAGAGGCGGCTCCTGGAGGCAGCCATGGTTGGCAGTGCCACATCAATGAAGGAGATGGCTGCACAGGATCCAAGCCTGCTGCTTGGAACAACTCCTCAAGGGAACACCTGCCTCCACATCTCCTCCATCCATGGCCATGAGGGATTTTGCAAGGATGTGCTGACGCTAAACAATTCTCTTCTCACTGTCGCAAACATGGATGGTGAGACACCACTGCTCACTGCCGTGACAAATGGACACATGTCTTTGGCCTCTATTCTACTTGAATGCTGCTGCACACTAGGGTTCAGTGAGGCAATCTTGCAACAAGACAGAAATGGTTGTAATGCACTGCACCATGCCATTCATTGTGGTCACAAGGACCTTGCACTGGAATTGATATTAAAAGAGCCTGCCCTATCAAAAGCTGTGAACAAATACAGTGAGTCACCAATGTTCATCGCGGTAATGAGAGATTTTACAGATGTTTCTGAGAAACTGTTGGGAATTCCTGGATCTAGCCATGTTGGAACATATGGCCACAATGCCTTGCATGCTACTGTGAGAAATGGAAATGCAGGTGAGAATTATATGGACTATGGACTAAATTGGGCGTATTATTTATTTATTATTTCAGAAAAACTGGCAACACTATTTTTACAACTCAATCTTGTGCAGGAAATTAGATTCTTTACTATGTGCCCAATATTATTCGTCATTCCTTTGGTTTGTTAACAAGCAAATTGCTGCCTCGATTTGTTTTCAGTTATGGCTAAAAAAATTTTGGAGGGTCGTCCTTGGCTGGGGAAAGAACGAACCAGAGAGAGGAAGACCCCAATCCTGATGACGGTAATTTGGGACAAGATAGACGTGCTTCGTGTGTTGTTGGAACATGATGTGCTTTTAGGGTATGAATGCTATGATGATGGTGGTAATCTGAGCCCTCTTCTTGTTGCTGCTGCATATCGAGGTCATGTTGATGTTGCTCAAGAGCTTCTTAACCACTGTCCAGATGCTCCCTATTGCGACAGAAATGGTTGGACATGCCTTCATGAAGCTGTAAAGGAAGGTCAGACAGAGTTTGTGGAATTTATCCTAAGGACACCACAACTTCGTAAGCTCATCAACATGCGAAATAACAAGGACGGACAAACTGCTCTGCATCAAGCTGTCCGGATGTGCAATCCTAAAATTGTTGCCTCGTTGTTGTCTCATAAAGACACAGACTTCACACTGAATGATCACAAAACTGGCCAGTCAGTAATTTGGCAATTATGTTTGGGTTCAGAGCGTGCCAAGACTTTAAACTGGGTATGTTGCAACTAGCTACCTTCATAACGCTTCGTGTATACACCTACGTATAGACCTTTTGAAGAAGAAATACATAAAGTGAATGCAGCTAATTCAGGATAAAAAAAATGAGAATTGAAGGAAAGCAATAAAATGAAAAAAAAATCTAGTTGAGTGTTATGGAAGGCATGCTGCCCCCACAATTTCATTTTTTTTTGTTTTCATTCAGTTTTATGACCTGTATCACTTTGCCCTCATGAACATGCAAATCACTAGAACACAAATCTCATGTAGAGGCACGCTATTAGAGGCATTTTGCACAAGGCATATCAAACGGTCGTGGGATGGGAGATGTTTTTTAGGTATTGTATAAGCAGTTTCCCAAACAAAAATCGTGTAGTCGATTTTTTTTGACAAACAATTTTAAAAACCAAGGTATTGATTACTATTTACCGAAGTTTAAATAACATCTTTCTTTGGATTGGAAATTGCATGTATTCCCCTATTATATTGAAAATATGTCTACTTTACAATCCTGAACTTTCATAAACTTCAAACAAGATACTAGTCAATCTTACGCCATTTAGATGCATGGAATGGGTATGTATAGTAGTGGCATATTTCAAATAAATGAAAAAATATTTTTTTTGGAATAATATAACTGAAAAATTATAATTACATGATTCTAAATATGTGAATAGTAATAACATATTTTCAAACCAAAGAATTTGTAATGGTATGGATCTAATTAACCCTTACTTTTATACTGCAGAATGAAGTGTCCATGCTTATGACTAAAGCTGATCCTGAAGCTGCAACCACGCTTCACCGTCAGTTCGCAAGGAAACGACTAACTGATGAATTAGCAAGGAATGTTAAGTCACTCACTCAAACATACACAAGCAACACTTCGCTAGTGGCTATTCTCATGGCGACGATAACCTTTGCCGCAGCCTTCACCCTGCCTGGGGGATACAGCAACGATTCTGGAAGCGAGGGACTTCCTGTCATGGCAAAGAAGTTAGCGTTTCAAGCATTCTTGATCTCTGACACCGTAGCAATGTGCTCCTCGCTTGCCGTCGCATTCATATGCATCCTAGCAAGGTGGGAGGATCTTGAATTCTTGCTTTACTACAGATCCTTTACGAAGAAGCTTATGTGGTTTGCATACATGGCGACCACTATAGCGTTTGCAACGGGTTTATACACCGTGTTGGCCCCACGAATGCTGTGGTTAGCTGTTGGAATTTGTTTCCTTTCGGTTTTACTGCCCATTCTCACTAAGCTGCTAGGTGAGTGGCCTGTCGTGAAGCTCAGATTTCGTTTGGGTAAGACTTTCAAGACTGATCTCCTTGATATGGTATGACGTCATCAAATTTATATTATTTGTTCTGCTTTCCAACACTACATATAAGTTCATGCAAAATGTATGTTGTAATATATACATTTTATTTTGGTGATATGTCTAGAAGATATCATGGAGAGTTGGAGACGATTATACCAGAGACAATATTTATGAGTTACTCCCTCTATCTCAAAATATAAGACATAATTATTTTTTTCACATGTCTCATAATATAAGGCAGGCATGCATGCATACATTAACTATAATACCTCTTGGTTATTTAAATTTGGCTTATTTTAAATCATCTACCATTAAGCTCCCCAATCACATTGCTTGCATGTATTGATGTGATTTAATCAAGGGGGTGGTCTTTGTGTTAGGAGTGGTTGACCTTTATATTTTTGGGATGGAGGAGTAATGAACAAAGTGTTACTCTATCTCTTGAATAATATATCATTTACAAATCTGGAGAAACTTTCATTCAAAATCTAATGTTAGAGTGCTAGATTACACACACATATTTATGTTTGGGCCTAGAAATCCCAGCACATCCTTGTAAGTGGACCTAGACTTTAGTTAAATTCTGAACGGTGTACAGGGATGACCTGGTGAGTAGGGCTGTCAACGAGGAGAGCTTGAGCGAGCTCGCCTGCCTAGGCTCGAGCTCGATACAAGCTCGAGCAAAGCTTATAAAATATTCGAGCTCTCAAGCAGGCTCGGCTCGAGCTCGACTACCACTACTACAAAAAACCGTTTTTGCAAACGGGCCGGAGCGATCATCACATGCGGTTGCGCCAACCGCATGCGCCAAATCGTCTGCAAAAATGCAAATCTTTGCATGCGGCCAGGGCACCCGCATGCAAAAATGGGATTTTTGCATGCGGTCGCTTATACCGGCCGCATGCGAAAATAAATTCAGCAAACAAAAAAAATCCAAAACCCCAAAAAAAAATAAAAATCCAAAAAATCCCAAACCCTAGCCCGCCGTCCACGCCGCACGCCGTCGTCGCCCCCGCCGGATCCGTCTACGCCAACATCGGATCCGTCGCCCCAGCCGCCCGCCGTCGTCGCCGCCGCCGCTTCCGTCTCCCCCGCCCCCGCCATCGTCGCCCCCGCCGGATCCGTCTCCCCCGCCGCCCGCCGTTGTCGCCCCTGCCGGATCCGTCGGCGGCAGCACCGGATGCGTCGCCCCAGCCGCCTGGCGTCGTCGCCGGCGGCGGATCCGTCACCCCTGGCGCCCGCCATCGTCGACGGCACCGGATCTGCGCAGTGCGGCGGCGCCACCCGAGGCGGCCAAGCCGCCCCTACCGCAGCGGCGTTGAGGAAGAGGGAGGGTCGCCTCATCGTCGTCGGTGAGGAGGGGATCACGGGCTGCCGAACCGAGGCTGCCAAGCTGCCGCCCGCCGCCGCCGTAGCCGCGCCGCCCGCCGCCGCCGCTGTAGCCGCTCCCTATGGTGGCGGATCCGGCCCTCCCAAGGGCGGCGCTGCCGGATCCGCCACCTGCGCCGACGCCATTACCATCCGCCGCCCAGCCGCTCTAAGAGAGGGAGAGGGAGAGAGGGAGAGAGAGGAGAGAAAGAGAGAGGGAGAGAGAGGGGAGAGTAATAAATTAATAGAGGGAGAGAGAGGAGATGAGGTAGAAAAATTTTGAAGTGATGGGATGGAAAAAAGAGTGGAGAGAGATGAAAAAATTGGGGGGTATTTTTGCATGCGAACCACTTAAGGAGCCGCATGCGAAAATAGTTATTAAAAAATAATTTAAAAATATGAGAACTTGTAATCAATTTTTTTAATACTAAATGAACTCAAATGAAAAGGTTGCCAAAAACAAAGTTGTAGAACTCGTTGAGATCTACCAATTTTCTTTTGGTCATTTCTCCATCCGAGTTTGATTGAACTATACAAAATTTGAACTTTATAATATAAGAAATTTAAATATTTTTTTTACATAGTAAATGATTTCAAATAGAAAAGTTGTCAACAACAAAGTTGTATAACTTATCAAGATCTGCAACTTTTGTATTGGTCATTTTTCCATATGACTTTGTTTGAACAGTTTAAATTTGAATTTCAAAATATGACAACTTCAAACAACATTTTCAAATACAAAATGATTTCAACTGAAAAAGTCATCAATAACGAAGTTGTATAACTCATCAAGATCTATAACTTCTATTTTGGTCATTTCTTTATCCGATAAAGTGATTTGTAATATTGTTCACAAAATGTACATCTCTTATAAAGTTGTATAACTCATCAAGATCTATAACTTCTATTTTGGTCATTTCTTCATCCGATAAAGTGATTTATAATATTGTTCACAAAATGTACATCTCTTATATAGTTTTTAAAAAAACTATATAAGAGATGTACATTTTGTGAACAATATTATAAATCACTTTATCGGATGAAGAAATGACCAAAATAAAAGTTATAGATCTTGATGAGTTATTGTAACGACCCGCCTCTCCCAGGCCGGGCCCGCTTACATCTGATAGCTCTACACCAGCCATGCGCACCATGCCTGCGCAACTGCGACATACGCGCCCGTGAAACCGCGAGAGTCGGCTCTGATACCATTTTGTAACGAACCGCCTCTCACTGTTTCTAGCAGTGAGAGGAGTTCTGGCGCTCCCGGGAAAGAGAAGTCTCACACACATATTAAATTATGGCTCAAGTTAAGTTCTCCCTCTTACACACTTATGGCAGTCCTACTAATGGCGACACCGATGTAGGGCACGCCTCTCGGCCCTACCTCAACGGCTGTCCCACCGTAGCGCACCTGCCTCACTCAGGGGTGAACCATCTATGCAGGGATACTGCCTCCGCTCGGCTATCTACTCCGCAAGGTCTATACCCATACGAGAAGTGCGGTTGTACGAGGGTCGTTTCATGCTTAACTTCATGGCTCGGTCCTTAATTGACCGGGGACGGTACTAGCCTTTTCCAGATACCACCCAAATCCTCCGTCCGCCCCAGTCGAAAACAGTTATTTAGTTTATTTCTCCTTTCACAAATCATGTCCTCGATATCATGGCAATGTGGCGCTCATGTCTCCACATGCCGCATCTCAATTACCTTCCCAAAGATAATTGCCCAAGCATATAGCATTTGACAAATATGAGTATGCATGATTCTAGAATAGCATTTCTAAGCATTTATCATAGTTGACTAGGGACTCATACGTAAACATGGTTACGAAGGAATAAGGGGCAACCAATAATCAAGGCATGGCATAATCACAAGTAGGATGTTCATCATTGCATGCAATTTTATTTGTAAACAAAATAATTTCGCAATTGGGATCAACATGTTCAAGGAATAGTGATGACTTGCCTTGCTCAATGTCTTGCGGGTCTTGACCTTCGCTTGGATCCGCAACTCCCTCGGGCTCTATAGTTACGTGCGAAAATTGATTTGAATTCGGTTAGAATTCAAATAAAAATCCAAATGAATCCAAATGAAAGTCGAATGCGAAAGTCGATTTCTTTATATTTACTTTATTATTCGCGAACTAAGGCAAACCCAATTTCGATTCAAACTATTTTGCGGGTATAAATATTTTGTTGTCATAAGTTTTTAATTTAATCTACCCGAGCATTATATCCATATAATAGGTTAGAAATTTCTATCGTGAGCTAAATATCGGACGGAATCCTAGAAATATTATACGATTTAATTTAGTCTATGACTAAATGATTAAATATAATACACGGGTAAAATCCCTAGTAGTTAAATCCGAATTTCTACCGTGAATCGATTACTTATAGGGATTACCCATAAATAATCTATAATAATCCATAAGAATTCATCTATTCGTTTAGTTATTAACTACATCTAAATTATTATCGCGAATTGATTTCTTATAGAAATTGCCAAGAATAATCCATAATTTATATTAAATTTTGCAATTCTATGACTATAATTAATCTATAATTAAATTCCAATTATTTTAAATTTTCTAAACTTCCCTAATCTCCCTCTAATTTCCTGTTTATTTCCTTTTTCTTTTTCTCCCTTTCTTTTTCTTTTCTTTTTCTCTTTTACTTTCTCCTTTCTTTTCTTTCTTCTCTCCCGGCTCCTTCCTCCTTTCCTCTCTTTTCTTTTTTCTCTCCTCCCTCCCGGCTTCTTTCTATCTCTCTCTCTCTCGGCTCTTTGCTTCCCCGGGCGGCGACGGCGGTGGGCGCGAGGTGGAGGGGGGGGGGGAGACGGCTCACCGGCGGTGGCAGTGGCGGCGACGACGGCGACGGCGGCGCAAGGCGGCGACGCACGGCGCGGCGGCTCCGGGGCGACGGCGCGGCGGCTTCGAAGGTGGCGGCGCGGCGGCGCGACGAAGGCGGCGCGTGGAGAAGGGGAAGAGGGAGAGGAGGAGGGAATGGAGTGGGGTGGAGAAGGAGGATTGGGCCGGGGTTTTTATAGGGGAGAGGGGAAGAAAGAGAGGGGAAGGAGGAGGAAGGGTGAAACGACGGCGGCGCGGCGGCGCGGGGCGCGAGGCGGCGGGCTCGCGGCGCGAGGCGACGAGACGGCGCGCGGCGCGGCAGCGGCGATGGGACGCACGTAGCGACGGGACGTCGATGGCGACGGCGACAGCGGTGGCGCGCGGCTCGGGGCGGGATGCGATGGGCGGCGACACGACGACACGGCGCGACAGCGACAATAGGACGGCACGGCACGGCACGGCGCGGGCTTGATCGCGACAGGCGGCGACGCGGCGAAGGGACGGCTGCGCGGGGCTCGAGGCGATGCGGCAACGGGACGGCAGCACGCGCGGCACGGGGGTGGCGAAGTCGGCACGGGCTCGGGGCGGCTCGGCGACGTCGGCGCAGCGGCAGGAGGCGATGGCGACGGGCGGGCGGCTCGGCGATGGCGGCACGCGCGGTGATAGCGACGGCGACGGCAGAGGGGAGGCGGAGCGGCGCACGGCGCGCGGGGCGCGAGGGCAACGCGGCAAAGGAGGGGCTAGGGCTAGGGAACGCGATCGAACACCTGGGGGGCAATGAATAGTGACTTTTCCTATTTATCCCGATTTTAGTGTATTTCCCATATAAATTTGATTCCACAATTCCTAATTTTTGCATATATGCATTTTACTCAATATTTGTGTTATCTCAACTAATGAATTCACCCTAGATTAATATTACTCATATTTATTTTTATATAATTTATTTGAATTTTTAATTAGGGTTAATTCTTATTCCATCGTATTTAAATTTAATTGATCCAAATATGGTCGCGATAATATTTTATTTATTCCTATCCACAACTAATATTTATTTTAATTTATATTTATTTTACCAATTTGTTTTTTTTAAGGTTTATTCCTAATTAACTATTCTTTACTCACGATTAATAAACTTCGAGATCAAATCCAAATAAAATAGGCGAATAAGATCGGCATGATGCAATTAATTTAAAAAGTTTTTGAAAAATCCGTATTTTTAGAGTTTAGATTTTTTTTTTGTCGTCGAATTTTCAGGGTGTTACAGTTATACAACTTTGTTATTGATGACTTTTTCAGATGAAATTATTTACTGCTTCAAAATATTATTTGAAGTTTTGAAATTCAAAATTTTAATTGATAAAACAAATTCACAAGAAAAAATAGCCAATATAATACCAGTAAGAACATAATAACATGATAGAGCATGATTTTAGAAACATTTAGGAAAAAAATCATCCAATTTGGAGTTCATATGAGTGAGATACACTAGTTTCAAATTTTTCAATTTTTATTTTCACATACGGCTTCTTAAGTGGCCCGTATGGAAAAATCGATTTTTCCATGCGGTCGCTTAAGTGAGCCGCATGCAAAAATGAGCTCATTTTTGCATGCGGCCCTCTTAAGAGACCCGTATGGGAAAATCGATTTTTCCATACGGGCCACTTAAGCAGCCGTATGGGAAAATGACCCTCGATTTTTACACACGCCACTAGTTATGGTCCGCATGGAAAAATGATGGGGCCTCGTATAGAAAAATCACTTTTGTAGTAGTGTACCGAGCTCAATTTTTAAATAAAATAATATATATCAAAGATAATCATTAAAAGAATAATTAATTTCTAGTTAACTATGTTAATGTAAGAGGAAAAAGAATAAAATAAATATATGATGCCAATACAAGACATAACATATATAACCTCCTAATTTATTAAATAACAACAAACATTATATATTATTAGGCTCGTTGGAAGCTCGAGCTCGACGCGACAGAGCTCGCGAGCTTTGGGAGAGGCTCGGGCTCGGCTCGTCTGGAGCTCAAGCCAAGCTCGAATCAAGCCTAGGACGAGTCAAGCTCGAGCAGCTCGCGAGCCTCGAGGTTTTTTTACAGTCCTACTGGTGAGCCCCCTCCCCCCCCCCCCCCAAAAAAAAGAAAAAAGTCACAGGCAGAGAAAAATGAGAAATGCCTACTTTGAGTTTACCATGGTAGGAGATATCAAGAGCTGTCTGTGTAAACTGAATACCACGGGCGGCTGCCTTAAGAGCAAGTTTAATAGTATAGCCAACTATTAGCTCCAATTCATCTATAGTCAATCTAATAGTTCATTCATATAATAGTTACATACTACACTATTAATACATGGTCCCACCTGTCATACACACATAGTGTCTTAGAGTCCGTGCTATAGCTGGCTACAAATTTGTATGCATGTGCGGACGACCACATGTGTCCATAGCATTTTCCAAGGCATGCTCTTAAATGCCCACCTGTGTGTTGTCTGTTCATTTTCCTCACATCACTACTTCAACTACCTACACTAACATCAGTTCACACGAACTCCTGGAAGACGAATTGCCGAACGGTGGTCACGTCTTCCATTACCACTCCGCGTCTTCTCACTTGCCACGTCGCATCAATTTTCCAACAAATAGAGGGAAATGGAGGTTTTCTCGCCACACTCTCCTCTTTTTTTTGTCACACCCTGATCTAATAACACCTTAAAAGACGATGTCAGATGGAGTGTGCCATAGGATAGCGAGCCATTGGCCATCGCATACGGAACCGTGTTCGCCGGTACCAGTCACAGGGTTCTAAGTTGGTACCCATGGTAACAAAATAAGAATCATTGCAACATTTAACTAAACTCGTAATATAAATTATACCTTGTTTCAACATCAGGTAGACCCGGATAGACAACCTTCAATCAAAAACTGCAATGGCGAAACTTAGCATGGCTAGCACATCAATCCAAAGGCAATGGCTTTGGTCTATGGACAAAATGGTGACCTTCAACATCTTCAGCCTGAACTCGATGGAGAAGAAAAACAACAACAAAAGGAGAGTGGGTACTTCCGTCCTCGCAAGACACACTAAATGTGATTATGTAAGCTTCAATGGAAGGTTGGGTTTATTTCAAAAGGCTTTCTTTTAAAAACATTTCTCGAAACTTCTAAGTGTGGATTTCTACAAAACTAACATTTCTCGAAACTTCTAAGTGTGGGTTTCTACAAAACTAATTGGAAGGAAACTCTCATCTTTTGATCCATCTATGAATTGCTTTGCAACAACCCAAGTAGACAGCGAGAGAGAGAGAGAGAGATCAAACTTTTAGTGCTTATTAGCTTCTTTTCACTTTCCAACTCTACATGGCATCATCTCCTCATCTAGTCAAACCATATCATGCATGTCATCTCATTTCCCTTTCGGGAAACCTAGCGCTTCTCGCAACAACACTTAATCTTCGGCTTCTCGCCATCCATAGCCCTACAACACTTCGCTTTAACTCGGAAAGCCTACTCTATGATACTATCTCGGCATCCCGGTCACGCAGGCCCGTTTCAAACCACCCAGGTCGTTCGTCAGTCACCAAGACTGGCTCCGGCAACCACAAACATTTTTCACAAAAGCAATAGCAAATAAATCTATGCTAACAGAATCACCTTACATTTGCCCTTGATTGTGGGCATGGCTATTCAAATCTTGGAAATCTTCTCCGTCAACCAAAATCTAAAACAGTGCTACGCAATCAACAAAACAATCCTAACAAGAATCCTACAAATAAACAGTATCTCTTATAAATTAATAGTTGAATTAGATAGAACTCATTTTTAGAAAAATTTAAGAAGTTGAACGGGGTTGATCGGAGTTACGGTTTGACAGGTATGAAGTTTGGAAGATTATATGGATTTTCTGGATTTCTAGAAAAGGATCCTAACTGAAAAATGGAGGGAATATTCCCTGGTGGGGTAAGGTTGTCAGTGAGAGGTGGAGACTGAAGAGAGATGAGTCTCCAGTCCATGGTGGACTGAGTCCATCAAGACAGGTTAAGGGTGTGGACCGGTAGGGTTCACATGTCACGGACTCATTATTTAAAATCAGGTTTAGTTAAACTAAATGGTCGTGGGCCCATGTCACGACCGGAATTTCTATCCAAAATTCCAAACGCTTACATGTGCGTTAAATCCTCGTCCAGGAATCAGCCGAGGCACACAATAACAAATTGATAATAGAGTACTATCAAACAGCTAATTAATATTCACAAAATAATAAACTATTACAGAGGTAGATAATTCCTCTCAAAAGAATAAAATTCTACACAGTGGAAAAAAATAAACAAGAGACTAAACAGCTATAGTGACTCCACTCCACAAACAACTTGACCCAAACAAAACCTAACCCTCCTGATCATCACCTTCACTGAAATACTCCTTCTCTGATGAATGAATATTGCAAGAATGAGCATATGACATACTCAACAAGCCACACAGCAAATATGCAAGTGCACAGGATAACAAAGGATAGCATAATATAACTTATTTGCATAAATAGCATTTAATAAACATTTGAGAAAATAGTAAAACAGTTGAATAATTAAACAATATTAAGTAAACACTATACAACACACCCATGTTGCATAGGCCCAACCACATCTGAACAACCAACCCCGGTTGTACAAATCAAACCTCCATACCAGGAATATACCATTCCAAACCAGGAGTCAACTTAATTATCACAGGTTAACACCAACAATGAGTAGTGTGAGACTAATCACGAAAAACATTGTTAAACCCACCCATAACCGTGGGCACGGCTATCTGAATAGTTTTACTCTGGCCAGAGATGTACCACTGTACCCACAAGACACAGCTCCACGACATGTCACCATGTGCCTCGATACCACCACGGTACCTTGGAAAGGAACTGTGACAATACATCTCACACAACACAACTCACCACAGTGCACCGTTCCTGAATCATAATCTCCCCCTCAAAAACCAGAGGCATGGACTCCCCAGCGACCCCCACGTACTTCTTGCCGCTTCTTAGTCTGGCACCCCATAACGAATCATGCTATACAAAAGGTAAAGCCATTGCCCACGCTGGCTTGTGGTTGGCACGGTAAATGTTTCACAACAGTAGCTCGCGAACCGGTCCTTAATTGTCATGAGCACGACCATCAAAACCATGTGCTCACAACCCACCTTTAATCAGGTTTTAATTATCAATTAATTATCGTAACACGATTAACCATCGTGAGCTACCATTAAATATAATCATAAATAATAATGTAGTATGATTCATCTCATTAATAAGCTAAGGTTTCTAAGCATGGCTAAGCAATTATATACATAGCATTTAGCTGAACCAAACCAATATATAAGGTCCAAGCTAATCAATTTATTACCTATAGGAAAATAAAGTCATCTTCAGCCATTAATTAATTGGGAAAGGCTCACCACCCGATGACATTCAAAAATAATGCATAAGTTGAAATAACACATTAGCTTTAAACGGGTTCAACATGCTCAAAGAGTTGTTTGGGATCTGTGTGACTTGTCTTGAGCTTCTTCAAACGCTTCTGAACCTTCCTCAACGAAAACGCTCTCCTCTGGAACGTTGGAAACTAAAGCAAATAAACAAAATCAACAAAATAGTACAAAAACAAGCATCAACAGTAATGTGGATATTTTTAATATGTAGATCTCAATTTTAGATAAATTTAGCTACTTGAACCACCTGAATCCAAGTTACGATGATTTAGTTATGAACTTTCTAAGTTTAATCGATTTTCATCTAATACAGAAAAACTAACAAAAAGGAAAAAAAATGACATCATCATGACATCATCGCCGGCGTAGGCTCGGCTCCACGCGACCACCGGCGATAGAGGGCTCGGCCAGGCTATCCGAGGACACCTATGCGAAGAGGACGGTGACGCGAACTCACCGACACAAAGAACAACGACGGACGACGACGGACGACGGCCGGCAACGAGGTCCGGCGGCGACTCGGCTCGGCTCAACGTTGGCGACAGCGCTCCGGCGGTCTTCGGCAGCTGCGAAGGGGCGGACGGGGCGCTCCTCCACCTCACGAACCTGACGGTGGCGACGGAAGGCGGCGGCGACGACCACAGCAGCGGCGCGGTGCGGCTGAAGCGGCGACGGCGGCGGCGGCGCTAGGGCTAGCGTGGCGCCGGCGCTACGGGCAATGGCGGCGGCTTGGACTTGGGGCAAACGGAAGAGGACGACTAGGGGATGCTATTTATAGGCTCGGATTAAAGAGATCGAACTCCAAACGAGAGGAATCAAAGCCAGAAAATCCTAGGGTTAGTTTGGAGAGATAAAATCAAAACGAGTTTAATTCGGTTTATTCGGGCAAAATTGATCTCCGAAACTTTAGGGGAAAGGAAGAGGATAAAGAGGAGATAATTTCCCCACAATCAATTGGACTCGGGGATGGCCGGTTGGGGCAGATTCGAACGGGAGGCGGCGGCGCTCGGGCTCGGCTGTCGGCCGGAGGTTGAAGAAGGCCCCGACATGTGGGCCCCACATGTCGGCGGCTGACAGGAGGGAGGGGCGGCGGCTCGGCTTGGGCCGGCTTGGGCCACACGGCCGCGCAAGGGGGGAAAAAGGGTTGGGCTGGAATCAGACCAACGGCTTAGAAGAAGTTTTTTTAAACTTTCTCAATTAAAATAATTCGTGAAATGATGTTTCATTTATTAAAAATACTTCCGTTGCTCAAATAATTCCCAGAAAAATCTAGAAAATAGATAAACAAGCAAAGTATTTAATGAAACTTTATCCAACTCAGTTTTATGTTGTGATTTTTCCTAGATTATTAGAGTTTAACTTGTAAGCTTTTAAAATAATTTCTAAAAATGCATTAAAGAATGAATTATTAAATTAGGCGATTTTCAGGGCGTGACAGCCCACATGGCAGTGAGAGGGATTACTGAGGGCTTACTGTTGAGTGCGGATTAAGGAGAGGTGGGACCAAGTCAGGCCCACATGTCATTGACTCTGTATCTCTTCTTCCTCCTCGCACAAGGAAGTAGGGGTGACTCAGGGTCGGGCGGTTGCCTACGGTGGATAGCGGACGAGGGGTGGTTGGCGGTGAACTCCGGCGAGCCTCCGTCTTCAGCGGCGAGGAGCAGCGGCACTGGGAGAGGCGGCGGCAAGGCACCGGCTCCGTGAGGAGAAAGGGAGACAAGATAGAGCGAGGTAGGCCAGGGAGTGGGTGTTAGAATAAATGGTTTGTCCCGATTTTTCTATTAAAATCTCAACAGCCCATAATAAGTGGTCGTCCATTTGTTTGCATCACCATGTCTTCCGGAGATGGCGCACCCGGAGCAGGAGCTGGCGCACCGATCGACAACACCAACGGAGGCAGTTCTGCCTCACAATCCAGCGGAGGGACTTTCACAGGGTATAACATTCTACCGCTATCTCTGTTTTTGTTACTTCTATTAGTCGCAATGTTATTGCGTTTTCTACATGATGATGATGCTTATTCTATCTTAAGCATGCTCCTGGTTATGTTTAATTTTATCACTAGATCACCTCACATTATTCATGTCATGATTATTGTCTTAATATTTTGGATTAAAATATGCTGATATATGACTATATTTTCAACAATCCAAAAACCTGATAGGTCATTTTCGATAGTTGGCTTTGTTGTTGCACTGAAACCATATGCTTTTGATGGTTCTAATTATATGAGATGGAAAGCATGTGCACTACTATGGTTGACAGCAATGCAATGTTTCTATGTTTCATGGGGTAAACGAAGTGAACCACCTCTCTCTCCTGAGGAGAAGGTTAAGTTCGAGGCTTCAGATTGCCTGTTCCGTGGAGCATTGATCAGTGTACTCGCTGACAATATAGTGGACGTGTATATGCACATGCCTTCAGGGAAGGACATGTGGGATGTACTTTAGGCCAAGTTCGGAGTTCTCGACGCTGGCAGTGAGCTGTATGTCATGGAGCAGTTCTATGACTACAAGATGGTCGATGACCGTTCTGTAGTGGAACAAGCTCATGAGATTCAGATACTGGCTAAGGAACTTGAGAACAACTGTGAGTTGCCGGACAAATTTGTGGCGGGGGCATTATTGCCAAATTGCCACCTTCTTGGTCGGACTTTGCCACTTCTCTAAAGCACAAGAGACAAGAGTTCAGTGTTTCTGATCTCATTGGCTCTTTGGGTGTTGAGGAGAAGGCAAGGGCAAAGGACAACCGGAGCAAAAAGGTCGAGGGAGGTTCTAGTGCCAATATGGTACAGAAGAAGAACCCTCATGCATCCCACAACAACAAGAAAGTCAAGCCTGATGTCAAACCCAAGGCTACAACCAATTTCAAGAAGAAAGGCAAGGGAAAGGCAAAGGGAGACTGCTTTGTATGTGGCAAGTCTAGGCATTGGGCCAAGGTCTATCCTAAGCGCAAAGACAGGAAGTCTGCCAACATGGTCATTAGCGAGGGCGGATGAACATCGGGGTACGGTAAAATTTTACCTACAGTTCTCTCTGTTTTTCATTCACCTGATTGGTGGGTTGATACTGGTGCTAATATTCATGTATGTGCTGATATTTCCCTGTTTTCTTCTTATCAGGTCGGGAGAGGTTCCTCCTTGTTGATGGGAAATGGGTCACTTGCGGCTATTCATGGTGTTGGTACGGTCCATCTGAAGTTTACTTTGGGAAAGACCGTGCAGCTGAAGAACGTGCAGCATGTCCCTTCAATAAAGAAGAATCTAGTTAGCGACTCTCTACTGTGTAGAGAAGACTTTAGACTTGTGTTTGAATCCAATAAATGTGTCGTATCTAAATATGAAAATTTTATTGGAAAAGGTTATGACAGCGGAGGCTTGTTCCGCTTTTCTTTCGATGACATGTGTAATAATAATAATGTTGTGAACCATATTAGTGAGAATGATGAGTCCAATGTGTGGCATTCGTGACTTTGTCATGTGAATTTCGGTTGTATGACGCGCTTGGCTAACATGAGTTTAATTCCAAAATTCACTTTGGTCAAAGGTTCCAAGTGCCATACTTGTGTTCAATCGAAATAACCTCGCAAGCCTCACAAGGCATCTGAGGCAAGGGATTTGGTACCTCTACAACTTGTTCATTCCGATCTGTGCGAAATGAACAGCGTGTTGACTAAAGAGGGAAAGAAATATTTCATGACACTGATAGATGATTGCACTAGATTTTGTTATGTGTATCTATTGAAAACAAAGGATGAAGCATTGCATTACTTTAAGACCTATAAAGCTGAGGTAGAAAACCAACTTGAAAGGAAAATCAAATGGTTGAGGTCTGATAGGGGTGGAGAGTATTTTTCCAATGAGTTTATATCCTTTTGCGAAGAGTTTGGAATTATTCATGAGAGGACGCCTCCCTATTCACCCCAATCAAATGGGGTAGCCAAACAAAGAACCGTACTCAAACTGAGATTGTGAATGTCATGTTAGACACTGCGGGACTTTCCAAGGAATGGTGGGGTGAGGCAACTTTGACTGCTTGTCATGTCCTGAATAAAATTCCAATGAAGCATAAGGAAGTAACACCATTCGAGGAATGAGAAAGGAAGAAATTAAATCTCTCATACCTACGAACATGGGGCTGTTTGGTCAAGGTAAATGTACCTATAGCCAAAAAGCGTAAACTTGGACCGAATACTGTTGATTGTGTGTTCCTTGGTTATGCTATTCATAGCGTGGGTTATAGATTCTTAATAGTAAACTCTGGAGTACCCAACATGCAAGTTGGTACAATTATTGAGTCAAGAGATGCCACATTCTTTGAGAATGAATTTCCCATGAAAAATACACCTAGCACTTCTAGTCAAGAAACTGTCATACCCCATGAGCACTTTGCACCGATAGAACACAATGATCAAACGCCTGAGGGAAATCCTGAGGAGGATAACATTGTAGATACTCGTAATAGTAAGAGACAAAGGGTTGCAAAATCCTTTGGAGATGACTATATTGTATACCTCGTGGATGACACTCCAAGAAGAGGCATATTCATCTCCTGACGCTGACTACTAGAAGGAAGCAGTACGCAGTGAGATGGACTCAATTATTTCTAATGGTACTTGGGAAGTCGTTGAGCGTCCATATGGGTGCAAGCTTGTAGGATGCAAATGGGTTTTCAAGAAAAAGCTTGGGCCTGATGGTACAATTAAAAAATACAAGGCAGGGCTTGTGGCCAAGGGTTATACCCAAAAAGAAGGCGAGGATTTTTTTCGACACCTACTCACCAGTTGACCGTTTGATCACGATTCGAGTACTACTTGCTCTGGTAGCCTCTCATGGTTTTCTCGTCCATCAGATGGACGTTAAGACAGTTTTCCTAAACGGAGAGCTAGAGGAGGAGATCTATATGGATCAACCAGACGGGTATGTACTAGAAGGTCAGGAGGGAATTGTGTGTAAACTGTTGAAATCCTTGTGTGGCCTTAAGTAAGCACCTAAGCAATGGCATGAGAAGTTTGACACCGCACTTACATTTGTTGGCTTTGTTGTGAACGAAGCTGACAAATGTGTGCGCTATCGCTATGGTAGGGGAGAAGGAGTGATCTTGTGTTTATATATCGATGACATATTGATCTTTGGGACTAGCCTCAATGTGATTGAGGAGGTCAAGGACTTTCTGTCCAAGAGCTTTGAAATGAAGGATTTGGGAGAGGCTGATGTTATTCTTAACATTAAGCTGCTGAGAGGAGATGAAGGTGGGATTACACTTGTGCAATCCCACTATGTGGACAAGGTTTTAAGTCGCTTTGGCTACAGTGACTGCAAGCTAGCTCCTACTCCTTATGATCCCAGCGTGCTATTAAGGAAAAACCGAAGAATAGCAAGGGATCAACTGAGATACTCCCAAATCATTGGTTCATTGATGTACTTGGCTAGTGCAACGAGGCCTGACATCTCATTTGCTGTAAGCAAGCTGAGCCGGTTTGTCTCAAATCCGGGAGATGATCATTGGCAGGCTCTGGAAAGAGTAATGCGCTATCTAAAGGGCACTATGAGCTATGGAATTCACTATACCGGTTACCCAAAAGTACTGGAAGGGTATAGTGACTCAAACTGGATATCTGATGCTGATAAGATAAAGGCCACAAGTGGATATGTGTTCACACTTGTAGGTGGCGCTGTTTCCTAGAAGTCTTGAAAGCAAACCATCTTAATGAGGTCAACAATGGAAGCAAAACTTACAGCACTAGATACTGCGACAGTTGAGGCCGAGTGGCTTCATGAACTCCTGATGGATTTGCCGGTGGTTGAAAAACCAGTGCCAGCTATCCTAATGAACTGTGATAATCAAACAGTGATTATTAAAGTGAACAGTTCAAAGGACAACATGAAGTCATCTAGGCATATCAAAAGAAGACTGAAATCTGTCAGAAAGCAAAAAAACCCCGGAGTGATAGCATTGGACTATGTCCAGACGGCTAAACATCTGGCAGATCAGCTTACCACGTAATGTGATAAACAGTGCATCGAGGGAAATGGGCTTGATACCCACCTAAGGTTGCACAATAGTGGAAACCTGTCCATTGTGATCGGAGATCCCGTGAATTTGGATAGCGAAACAAACTATTGTGTGGCTGAGAGAAGAGACCCTTGAAAAGGGCTCATTTTCATGATGTACTTTACTTCTATTCTGCATGGTAGGATGGCTTATGCCTTAATGTGGTCTAAGTGGCTTTTCTAAGCAGAGATGTTGAACTGCAGAACATTTCAGAAGGAGCACACCTATATGAGTTCGACTGCTAGTCACAGTCTATGAGATTTGGGCAATTTCTAGATACTCATGGAAGGGCCTGGAGTTTGACTTATATGCTCCAAATAGAGGAGATGCAAGGGTTTGAGTGAAACCTGATCACACAAGACTGACAATTCAAGGCATAGTCCATTGTTCAGTTGTGGTCTGATGTAGCTCTTTTCCTAGGTGGAAGTTCAACTTAACAGTCTCCACCAAAAAACTGGTATATCAAACAGATCGGAACGAGAGATCGGAACGAGCAGGGCCTCCGGAATCACACCTTCGCCTGAGATCTACACCGGGTAGGCGGGTGATCAGGTTTTTAGGGAGTGCTTCCGCACGACTGCTCTTTTTCTTCTGTTCGTCGTCCATTTGTATGCATCACCATGTCTTCTGGAGATGGTGCACCCGGAGCAGGAGTTGGCGCACCGATCGACAACACCAACGGAGGCAGTTCTACCTCACAATCCAGCGGAGGGACTTTCACAGGGTATAACATTCTACCGCTATCTCTGTTTTTGTTACTTCTGTTAGTCGCAATGTTATTGCGTTCTCTACATGATGATGATGCTTATTCTATCTTAAGCATGTTCCTGGTTATGTTTAATTTTATCACTAGATCACCTCGCATTATTCATGTCATGATTATTATCTTAATATTTTAAATTAAAATATGCCGATATATGACTATATTTCCAACAGTGGGGCGGCGAGGAATGGAGCGAGGGAGGTCAGGGATGCCTGATGGTATGACGGGCCCCTGCCGAAGAACTCTAACAAGGACTCACCGTTGGAGGACACCAATAATGACGATAACAGTGAAAACAAGAGCAGAGAGAAGGCTGATGACAAGGATGAGGGCGGGAAAGGCGAGCGGAAGAGGTGACCGAGAAAGGCGTGGAGCCGGAGGCCAAGTCGGTCATTGTGGTCTACGAAATATTTGGGAACATATTTTGCAGAGAAACTTGCTGCTGACCCAAGGGATCGAAGACGCAATTCAAATAGGACTGGAGCTATGGAATAAACGCAACAAGTGGGTTTTCAAGAGCGACAAATCCTCTATGAAATACTCCTAGTTGATGTTAAACCAGATAACAAGGGAGAAATTTGATGTACAAGAGCGAGTAAGGTCGCCTCTAATAGAATCTACCTATACAATAGTGCGAAAATAATCGCGCAATAATGTTCCACATAAAGCGATATCTGACTCAGCAACAAAACAGAGGACTCGAAACAAGAACAACATTTGACCCTCTACAAGTAGAACTTACTTAAAGGAATAAGTCCACTTTAACTCTCTCAATATGTGTTCATCTAATTTGTATCCCTAAATCACAATATTTTGAACCCTCAACTATTAAAACTGGTGCAAAATGATTCCCTCGGTGGTTTTGAGAGTGGTTTTCGCTGACGTGGCTCGTTGGAACATGAGTAACATAAATGTTCATGCTTAAACATAAACTCGATGATGACGGCTGGATGTACGTAGGTAGCCTTTTGGTGAAGATGTGAGAACACGAACTCATGCAAAGCATGAATTGCGTTCTCGGATAAATTAAAAATCGATCTCGATATGCTTGATGCGTTGGTGCCACACCAGAATCATGGATAATTGAGACACTAATTAACATTCTCACAGTAGACCTAGCTGGACAAACAGTGCCTGAAGAAGCTGGCGCTGCGCAGCCTCTGATCTGCTTCACCAACAGCATTAGCATTATTCGATCGACCGGGTGCAGCCGAAATATTGAAATCCCTGCCCACTGTCCAAATAGCACATCACAAGTCCTCTTTTTCTTCTTCTTTTTTTCTTCTTTGTTCTTTAGTAGTGCACATCACAACTTCACAAGTAAGAGCTGAAACATTGAAGGGAATATAAATAAAGTAAGCTAGCTAGCTTGTTTCTCAGCTCAAAACCGTCAAATGCCGCCTGTTTCATTTGGATCAGGGTTTCCTTATTTGCTACTGACGATATGTTTACCATTAGTGTTATCATTATCCTCGTCATAGTCTTAGTGCTGCTCACTCCGTGTGCACTGGTGGAGAAACCATCTTTCGTCGGTCGGCCGATTTCCACAATAGTCCCGGATGCAATAAAACCGGGGCTAAAGATGATCTTTAGTCCCGGTTCAAAAGGGTAACGGGCATATTTGATCTTTAGTCCTGGTTGGTGACTAAAGATCATCTTTAGTCCCGGTTCGAATGCTGTCAGGGCATGTCAGGCCCCCCCAGGATCTTTACCAACCGGGACTAAAGATCGTAACTTTAGTCCCGGTTGGTATTACCAACCGGGGCTAAAGATCGTGGTGATCTTTAGCCCGGGTTGGTGCTACCAACCGAGACTAAAGTCCCACCCCTATATATATATATATGTCTTCTTCCTCCTCCAGCTGCCCGAGCAAGCTTCAAAATTTCTTCAAAAAAGTGGGGAGGTCATGCCAAAATTTCTATTGAATTTATTTTGGTGATTACATACAAATCGGAGGTGTCTAAAAGGTTTGCAACTTCATCCTCCAATGTTTTTTTTGTCATACTACATTTGCACCTATGTTTTGCACACTTTTTTTGTCTCCAAAATTTAGTTGTAAGTTGATGAGAGAGAAAATGTGTGTGGGGAAGAAAGAATATATATAAATTTAGTTCATTTGCTAAACAAGGTTTTATAAAATGGTTGAGAAGGAAAACTCTAGTGAAAGTTAATCTTAAATAATAGAAAACAAACTAAAATGAAAATTAAAAGAAGTAAAACACATTAAAATTAATTTAAAACTTTACAAATAGTTTTTAAGAATTATTTGGTGTAATATTTTATGATTTTTGTATGAATAAAGATATCTTATAATTATTGTATGACTGTTATTATTGTAAGAATAATTATTTGTGTACGGTTTTTTTTTGACTCATGTAGATGGATCGGCAATGGATGTACGCTGACCGGCGGTCTAAAGAGTTTATTGATGGCGTGCACTATTTTTTGAGAGTGGCCGAAGCTAACAGACAAAGGGGTTTTATTTGTTGTCCATGCAATAAGTGTAAGAATCAGAAGGAGTATTCTGCATCCAGGACTATTCATTTCCACTTGTTTGAGTCGGGGTTCATGCCAAGCTATAATTGTTGGATATCCCACGGAGAGCAAGGTGTTGAAATGGAAGAAAATGAAGTGGAAGACGACAATATTCCGGACTTTGCTCAGTATGTTGGATTTGAAGAAAATCAAACGGGCGAGGAGGAAATAGCTGCTGATGGTAACGACGTTGCGGATGATCTTGGTCAGATGTTGCAGGACGCCAGGGAGGACTGCGAAAGTGAAAAGGAGGCCCATAAATTGGACAAGATGTTGGAGGACCACAGAACTTCGTTGTACCCAGGTTGCGAGCAGGGGCACAAAAAGTTGGATACCACTCTGGAGTTCTTGCAATGGAAGGCAAAAAATGGGGTTAGTGACAAGGCATTTGGCGATTTATTGAAACTCGTAAGAACATTCTTCCGGGGGGAAACAAATTGCCCGAGACAACGTACGAGGCTAAGAACATAGTTTGCCCGTTAGGACTGGAAGTTCATAAGATTCACGCATGTCCGTACGATTGTATCCTATATCGCGGTGAGGAGTATGAGAACCTAGAAGCATGCCATGTTTGCAAAGCACTACAATACAAGAATAGACGAGACGATCCAGGAGAAGTTGACGGGCAGCTAACAAACAAGAGAATTCCTGCTAAGGTGATGTGGTATTTCCCTATAATACCACGGCTAAGGCGTTTGTTCAGGAACAAGGGGAATGCTAGAATGTTGCGATGGCACGCTGAAGAGCGTCAACAGGACGGGATGCTGTGACACCCCGCCGATGGTTCGCAGTGGCGAAACATCGACAGAAAATTTAAAGAATTTGGAAAGGACGCACGAAACATACAGTTTGGTTTGAGTACGGATGGCATGAATCCTTTTGGAGAGATGAGCAGCGGCCATAGCACTTGGCCCGTTACGATGTGTATCTACAACCTCCCCCCCTGGCTATGCATGAAGAGGAAGTACATAATGATGTCGATTATTATTCAAGGCCCCAAGCAACCTGGTAACGACATCGATGTGTACCTAAGACCACTGGTCGAAGATCTTAAACAGTTGTGGAAGAAGGAAGGTGTTCCCGTGTGGGACGAGGACAAACAGGAGTTTAACCTACGAGCGCTGCTGTTCGTAACCATCAACGATTGGCCTGCACTTAGCAACCTATCCGGACAGTCCAACAAGGGGTACAAGGCTTGCACTCACTGTATGGATGAAACAGAAAGTACGTATCTTAAGCACTGTAGGAATGTTGTATACATGGGTCATCGTCGATTCCTTGCAGCAAACCACCCGGTACGGAAGAAAGGCAAGCACTTCGAACATAAGGGCGACCACCGTACGAAGCCTAAACATCGCAGCGGGAAAACAATGTTTGCTATGGTTAAAGATCTTAAAGTAGTGTTCGGAAAGGGGCCTGGAAGCCAGCCTATAGAGAGCAAAGATGGTCACGCGGCGATGTGGAAAAAGAACTCTATATTTTGGGAGTTACCATATTGGGAATTCTTGGACGTACGCCACGTAATCGACGTGATGCACCTCACTAAGAACCTTTGCGTAAACCTTCTTGGCTTCCTAGGTGTATACGGAAAGTCGAAAGATACACTGGAAGCACGTAATGATCTGAAGCATATGGAACAACGCGGCGACCTTCACCCGAAACCAAAGGAGAAAGGAAGCCATTACTTGAGTCCAGCCAGCTACACTCTTAGCAAGGCAGAGAAGGAAAGTATGTTTGAATGCTTGGAGAGCATAAAGGTACCGTCTGGATACTCCACGAATATCAAACGAATAATAAGGACGAAGGAGAAGAAGTTCACAAACCTAAAGTCTCATGACTGTCACATGTTGATGACACAACTGCTACCAGTTGTAATAAGGGGTATCCTTCCAGACAATGTCCGGGCAACAATAACAAAGCTATGTGCATTCATGAACACAATTTCGCAGAAGGTCATCGATCCGGATAGATTAGAAGCCCTTCAGAATGAAGTGGTGCAATGTCTCGTCAGTTTTGAGTTGATATTTCCACCTTCATTTTTCAATATAATGACGCATCTGCTTTGTCACCTTGTGAAAGAGATCCGTATTCTCGGGCCTGTGTACCTACACAACATGTTTCCTTTCGAGAGGTACATGGGCATTCTGAAGAAGTATGTTCGTAACCGTGCTCGTCCAGAGGCAAGCATCGCCAAGGGTTATGGAACAGAGGAGGTCATCGAATTTTGCGTAGAATTTATCAAAGACCTTCGTCCAATCGGGGTACCTGAATTACGCCATGAAGGGAGACTACGGGGAAAGGGAACTCTCGGAAGGAAAGAAATAATGACGGTAGACAACAATTTATTCCGTAAAGCCCATTTCACTGTTCTGCAACACTCTTCATTGGTAGCTCCTTACATCGAGGAGCACTTGGCTCTAGTTTGTGCCAGGAACATCGGTAAGTCCGATGCATGGATTACACGGCATCACATTGATACTTTCCCCACGTGGCTACGACAACATCTCATGGGTAACGAGTCGATCAACCAACAACTTGCCTTCCTGGCGAGGGGACCGTCTGGGTCAATCGCGACATTCCAGGGATATGAGATCAATGGGTACACATTTTACACGAGAGCCCAAGACATGAAGAGCACGAACCAAAACAGCGTTGTTCGTGTCGATGCCATGGGACACGATGGAACAACTGCCACGTATTATGGTGCCATCGAGGATATATGGGAACTTGACTATGGTCCTCTCAAGGTTCCTCTGTTCCGGTGCCAATGGGTTAGGTTGACTGGTGGAGGCGTAATGATTGATGGCAGTGGTATGACAACTGTTGACCTTAACAAGGTTGGATACTCGGACGAACCTTTTGTCCTTGCCAATGATGTAACGCAAGTCTTTTTCGTGAAGGACATGTCTAGCAAAGGAAAGAAGGGCAGAGGGCCTGACGAGCCTAAGCGTCAAGTGGTTCTCCCAGGCAAAAGAAAAATCATCGGAGTTGAGGACAAGACTGACGAGGATTACGATCAGTTGGATGGGCAACCCCCTTTCAAGGTGACGATTGACCCTAGCATCCTCCTATCAAACGAAGACACCCCTTACTCACGCAGCGATCACAATGAGGGAACAATAGTGAGGAGAAAGTACGTGCAGTCAACCGTCACCGCCGATGTAATGCCGTAATTATTGTGTACACGATGTAAACTATTTTGGATGTATTGATTATCCATATAAATCAATTGATGTATGGCATAATTTACTATCATTCATATGCTACATTTAATTGACTATCATTCATATGCTAATTATAATTGACTAGAGAATTTTTAAAAGTATTAAATCATTCATGTGGCATTTACAGATGTTAATTAGAGTTTTTCACAATTTAATTTACTATCTTTCATATGCTACTTATATATGACTATTTGAATTTTTAAAAGGTTTAAATCATGCATGTGGCATTTACATATGTTAATTAGAGTTTTTAACATTTAATTTAATATAATTCCTACGCTAAGTATATATGATAATTACAATTTTTATTAATTTTAAATCATGCAGTATGTACATACATATCTTAATTAGAGTTTTTACCAATTTAATAATATCATTCATATGCTAAGTATATATGATTATTGGAATTTTTATTAATTTTAAGTCATATATTTGCTTATTACGATTTATCCACTTAATTTATTACAGACAAAAATATTTTTTTGAAGTAATTGTCATTAATCTTTGTACTTTAAATAATGTTAATGCATTAACTTCTATTTTAGAAACACATATGTAAGCGAAAAAAATATGCAGTGCTATAATCTTTAGTCCCGGTTCTTAACCCTAACCGGGTTTAAAAAGAATTTGGAAATAGCGGGAAAAGATATTTACTCACTCCCGGTTGATGAGAACAACCGAGAATAAAGATCTTTTCTTTAGTCCCGGTTGTTCATCAACCGGGAGTAAAGATCGAGGGCTATATATATTCCCGATGCGCGCCCTCGTCTTCTCCACCAACACTTAACGTTTTCGGCCGATCGATCTCTCTCGGCCTCTCTCCTTCGCCGCCACTGCCTAGGGCAAATCCCCGCGCCGACGCCGCCGTATCTCGCCGTCGTCTCGAGCTCGTCGTCCTCGCTGCCGCCTCTGCCTCCTCCGCCGCCGCCGCATCTCTGGGCTGAGAGCCGCCGCCACCTCTCCCTTCATTGATCTCCGATCTCGATCTCTCTCTCCGTCGCGCCGCCCGCCACGAGACGCCGCGCCACGACGACGCCGCGCCACGCCGCCGCCGGCACGCCACGCCGCCGCCTTCGCCGCCGCGCGCGCAACGCCGCCGCCGCCACGCCACGCCGCCGCCGCACGCGCAACGCCGCCGCCGCATGCAACGCCACGCCGCCGCCGCCGCCACGCCGCCGCGCCAAGCGCCGGCCCGATGCCGCCACACCGCCGTTAACTAACACGTGAACGAGAACGAACACGTCAACGTACGTTGCCGCGAGAACGTGAACGAGAACGAGAACGATCGAACGAACGAGAGCGAGAACGAGAACGATCGAACGAATTAACGTGAACGAGAACGACAACGAACGTGAACGAGAACGAACGTGAATGAGAACGAGCGAACGAACGTGAACGAACGTGAACGTGAAATGCAATATATATATATGTTACTTCGCATTATCCTAATACATATTTTTTGTATCTTGCAGAAAAGACGTGTTGTCGGAGTCGTCCCTCAAGCCGGAGTGGAAGAGCTAGCCCTAGAAGGAATTCGTGCAGGCAAGTGACGTAATAATATAAATGATTGTTATATTTGTAATGCAATTAAGAATATTAGACTTGTAATTAGACTTAGCATATAAGATTGTGTAGTGTTCTAATATTATTTGAGTTATAATATAAGATTATTTTATTGCAAATTAGACTTAGTATGTAATTATTGACTACGGAATTGGTGCGACTCCTAGCAATTGACTATTGTAGTCTTAATTAGACTTAGCATATACGCACGAAACACTTAGCATATACATGACTATTTTAGTCTTAGCATGTAATATTATTTGAGTTTTAATATAAGATTATTTTATTTGTAATTAGACTTAGTATATAATTATTTACTAGCTAGGGTTGTATAATATACGTCACCTAGACTTAGCTTATATCACGATTTGTAATTAGACTTAGCACGTAAGGTTGTGTAGGGTTCTAATGTACGACATTTACACTTAGCATACATGACTTAGATTGTTAAAACATAAATGTCTCGTAACTTAGCAGATGTTTCTTGTATCAACAGATGGCTGACCACGATGAGGAACAGATATTGTACGATACAATCGCGGAGGGAAGCAGCCAGTACTGGAATGAAGAAGAGGGGAACGAGGTTCCAAACCAGTACTTGAACGAGGAAGGGAACGTGGAGAGGGATGCGGAGGGGAACCAGCAGGGGCACGTGGAAAGGGATGTGGAGGGGAACCAGGAGGAGGAGGCTAGTGGTAGTCAACCCTCCGTTGGACAGAAGAGGGCACGCGGGCAACGAGGTGCAGCGAAGAAGCTTGAGGGTCGGCACATCATAACGGAAGTGGAAGAAGATGGACGTCCTAGTGCCCCGGCCGAAGCCGCCAAGAACTATGTACGTCACAGCGGTTGGGTTGTGCGGGATAACGTGCCTGTCAGTACGGTGTACTGGCGAAGAACAAGGGCACGCGGAGATCATGAGAGCTTTGTCCCAGATTCGGAGAAAGAGATGCTGTGGACCACAATGCTCGAGACATTCACCCTTCCCGCGGGTACAGAGGACAAAGTGAAAAGGTGGACTCTGAAGAAAATGGCAGAACAGTTTTAGAGCTTCAAGGGAGAGTTGTACAAGAAATATATCCTGAAGGGGCAGACACCGAACTTCGACACATTCCCAAAGCTAAGGGATCACTGGGACGAGTTCGTTGCATATAAGACAGGTGAACAAGGGCAGGCGATGATGGAAAGAAACAAAGAAAATGCCGCCAAGAAGAAGTACCATCACCACTTGGGGTCAGGAGGCTATAGCGTCGCGATGCCGAAGTGGGAGGAGATGGAGGCTAGCTTGATTGAGAGGGGTATCGAACCGGCAACCGCCAATTGGCCGGAACGATCGAAGTTCTGGTACTATGCTCACGGTGGAACGCTCAACCCAGCTGATGGCTCACTGGTCTTCGGCGATCAAATACGAGAGGCTGCACGACGACTAACAGATGCAGTGGAAGCCTCCTCTCAGGGCACGTTCCGACCGGACAGAGATAGGGACGAGCTGACACTCGCCCTGCAGACTCCAGAGCATCCAGGACGAACACGAAGGAAAGGGGTGATTCCTTGGAAGATTGGTTTCAAGGAGGACATCCACACGTACAGGAGTCGGATGAGGAGTAAGAGAGATACCGAGGCGAAGATTGCAGATCTAGAGTTCCGGGTATCGAGCTACGAACTCAGCATGCAAGAGGAGGTGGCAAGGAAGGTTGATGAACGCATGGCCGCACATCGGTCCCATGATCCCCAGCCGACCATTCCTCCTGCAATGGTGAGCTCGTCAGGAAACCGTAGCAGCTGCGCCTCAACGGGGCAAGTAGGATCACAGAGCATGGACGCCATGCAAACACAGGACGAATCGACCTGTCCCGTTGATGACATCACTCAGCGGACACCATGTGAGCTGCATATTCCTTACAAGAACTTATCAATAAAGGTAAGCTCGTAGTTTATATATTTTAGATTTAGCCATTCTGCTAGTTGCTGCTTATATATGTTGATTACTAATAAATAATCTCTCACAACATGAAGGTGGCGTCGGGCATGGCCATCCCAACGGACCCTTCAGGTACTTACCACTGCAGGCCGATTCCAGCAGGATACTCGAAGGTCGAAGTTGAGTTGGTCGAAGGCACGTACGAGGACCTCGAGCTGGATTACCGTAGAGGAGACGGTGAGACGCATCTACGAGACACAAGCCATGCCATTATTCTATGGCGCAGGTGGTACATCATCCTCCCTGGGCGACAAGCAGCGTCTCGTGCACCATCTCCTCCGGCTCCGCCATCTCCTCCTCAGGATCCTGCACCGTCTCCTCCTCATGATCCGCTAGCACCGTCTCTACCTCAGGCTCCAGCAGCGACTCCTCCTCAGGATCCTGCACTGACTCCTCCTCGGGCTCCTACACCTACTCCTCCGCAAGCTCCTCTTCCGGCACCTTCAAAGTCAAGGGCCCCCCCAACTCCACCGCCTGCCCACACAAGGGCAACGAAGAAGGCGAAAGTTGACGCCGCCAAGAACAAGGACCCGGGGTACGATTGCACGCAAGAGGAGCTTGACGCTTACGTTGCATCAGAAGTCAAGAGACAATTCAAGCCTCGAAGTCCAGAAAAGAAGATTCCTATAGACCCCAGTGTCAGGAACTTCTTCAGGGGTATGTCTGCATCTGTCAAGGAGGCCATCAAGCTATCGGACTATGAGTGAACGCTGAAGAAAGCATCTTCTGGAAAGTCCAAACCAGTCCCTCAGCTTGGAGAGCAACCAAACCAGGAGATCGAGCCGTTGGTGACCGGTAAAAAAATGACGATAGAACAATTTATTACTGACACCGGTCTAACTACGGATCAATTGCTAGGAGTCGCACCAATCGAAAAGGCGGAAGTAAAATACATGTACGAACTCGGTAAACCGCTTGTCAAGCCTGAGCTGCTGCAGTTCCTACCCACACAAATGTACAAGTTCCATCAGCTGTACATGGAGATGAGCGCCACCGGTAGAGAGATGATCGGAGCGAGGATCAGGGACACGGACTTCTTGCAAGGAGATGACATTCTCTGGATCAATTTCAAAGGAATCTATGAACTATACCAGCTGGACGCCCTCGACGTCTCTATTATGAGTTGCTGGATTTTGTAAGTATATCGTTCAGTTAGATTTCTTACTATACGTCTCCTCTAATTAATTAGGTCCTTGTATATAAGTAGACTATAGAAAATAATATACTCCCTTTTATCGTTGTAGAATGGAGATTCAAAGGGCCCGACGGCGGAGGGTTTTCGATATTGGATTCATCGACCCTCGGAGAGTAAACGTCGCAATGCTCGACCAATATCCACAAGAAACAAAGGACAATCTCGTCTATCTCCTGAAGGCGCAGCATTACAAGACGTTCATACTGTTGCCGTACAACACAGAGTTAGTTTAATTTTACTGTCTTCCTACATACCAAATTTCATTCCCGTACGAACTTGCTAACTGTTTCATATGTAATGCATCCCACGCACATTGCAGATTCCACTGGGTGCTTTTACTCTTCGACCTGTCGGCCTGCACCGTCAACGTATATGACTCAATGGATAAAAAAGAGTCTACGTTTGACAAGGTTTTCGAACTTATAGACAGGTACCGTCATAAGTTCCTCTGTTAATTAAGAAAATCTTGTTATGTTAATTGCTACTATGAATCATAGCTTTAAACTCCATGTAGGGCTTGGTATCGGTTCCGTCATTTGGTCCGCGGCAAATTGAGAGAAAGACTTAGTCGGAAGTTCAAATTTCCTGTGAGTACACATGATCTACATTTATATTTCTCCGATTCAAATACATACAAGTGTATATTAATTAGATCTCTCGTTGTTTGTCATTTATTTGTAGTGCGCAAAGCAAAAGCAGGGAACTAACTTGTGCGGCTATTACGTGTGCGAGTATTGCCACTGCCTTGCAGACCAAATCATCACCACAAGAGAGTTCGATGTACATACAAATAAATTCAAAATTTCATTATGTAACGATTTCTTGTTTAATTACTAATCAATTTCACACCAACCGGGACTAAAGATCGATCTTTAGTCCCGGTTATTTCACCCGGGACTAAAGATAGCGATCTTTAGTCCCGGATTGGTACTCCCGGTTTGAAAACCGGGACTAGAGGGGGGTTCCAAACCGGGACTACAAAGGGTTTCTCCACCAGTGGTGCAAGGTCGCTCTGGCTGCTATTCGGGTTCTTCATGTGCTGACTTCATTCCATAATTCATGTTCAAGCTGCTTGCTCCATGTCGATAAATTATTATTAAAAACACTAAATTCTTGTTAAAAGTACTGTTACATGTGCGTTATACTTCCTCCAATATCATAGTTCTTTACATTTTGAATAATGACGCAACCTTAAAACACTACTACAAAACATCAAATAGATGTCGCCACTATAGGTGCCAGAAGTGTTAAAACCGGCACCTATAGGTCTTTTCCCATCTCCGCGGCCCGAAACACAAAAAACCGGCACCTTTAAGTGATTATAGGTGTCGGTTATGTAAAAAAACCGACATCTTTACTATATGTGTCGGTTGTTAGTATAGACACCTATAATAAACTATAATAAATTAAAGGTGTCGGTTGTTTTTAGAAAAGACACTTGTAAAAACCGACCCGTGAGCCAAGCCGCCGAGTCACTGCTCTCGTTCTTATCCACACTGCCCGAGTCATCGTTCTTATCCATTCATCCCCCGCTGCTCTCTCTCTCTCTCGTTCTTAGCGCTCTCTTTCCCTCAGCTCTGTCACCTCTCTCGCGCGTCGGCGGCGCGCGGTGGCAGGAGGGAAGGTAGCGGCGGCCCGGCAGGAGGGGAGGCGGGGTGGCGGGAGGGAAGGCGGCGGCGGCGCCTCCCCTCCACCAGATCTGGCCAAGAGCGGCAGCCTGGCAGGAGGGGAGGCGGGGGCGGCGGCGGCGCCTCCCCTCCGCCAGATCTGGCCGGGAGCAGCGGCCTAGCAGGAGGGGAGGCGGGGGCGGCAGTGGTGGGCGGTGGCGGAAGGGAAGGCGACGGCCCCGCAGGAGGGGACTCGGCGACGGCCCGACAGGAGTGTTCATGTGCGTATTCTTGTGTTCATGTGTGTTCTTGTGTTCATTTTGTGTGTTCATCTTATGTTCTTAATGTTCATGTTGTGTTCATCTGTTCTTGAAGTGAAATTGCTCGATGCATCGAGCCGGCTTTCAGTCATCATTGCCGCCTTGGTGGTGTCTGTTGGGAAAACCGGCACCTAAGGCCGGTTCCCAACCGACACCTATTAGCTTTATTTTGTGTAGTAGTGAAAACATATCTTTTAACTATAATTGTATATTATAATATGTAAAAAGAGGTAAATATTTAATTTTTATTAATATAATTTTTTAAAACTAATCTATATGTCATGCTCTAGTGCCTTCAAACTAAGTATTTTAAACATGATCAATAGTCAAAGTTCTAATTATTTGTCATTACCCTTATCTAAAACATCAAAATTCTGGTTACCATTTAACCCTGCTGAATATAGTCGTACACCCGTTACTCTAACATCATCTATCTAGTGCTTCCTTGATGTCTTTCCTCCATTATTGCATCAACATTTTTTTTATATTTTGTTTTTAGTGGAAACCAGCTGCTGATGAACATACAAAACCAAAAAAGCGCCAGCATACTGTGCTGTACATACCAAGAAGAAGAAGGAGAAGAGGTAATGGGCAACAACGTGCGGGCAGGCATCACGCTCGATAGAATTAATTGTTTGAAACGATGATATGATAAGAACAAGAGGGAGACCAACTGACCTTAATCCATTATTCATGGAAGCGTGAAGGTTACGTACTTCCGTTGACATGAAACTTCATAGTATATATGTCGACCTTTCATCTGCAATCACCAACTAAACACCCCAGTTAATTGGCTGTCATCTCCGTCGTCTCTCACAGCGAGCATTGTGCTGCCTGCGCAAGGTACGTAGGGACGTTCGTGTTGTTCAGCACTTCAGCTTTGTCTTACTATTTGATATGCTTCATCGTCAGGCCGATTCATAAAATGGTCGTTACATAAGGACGCGTGTGGCCTGATATGTAGGTACTTCACTGTTTCTCCAAATAATGTGGAAATTTATAGTGAGCACCTAATTAGTAAAGAATAATCTTTTAGACGATTTAGTATACAAAGTATTAATAAAATGGACTGCAAAATTTGCTCCGGGACGTTCTAGTTTTGTATTTTAGTTGTTCAATGGGAATTAAATTGCTCCGGGGTGATTCTCGTGTGGGGCTCAAAATTTTGCAAAATTTGCTCCGGGACGTTCAATGGGAATAAAAATTTTGCAAAAAGATGATTCTGATCATATAACAGAACTAATACAAAATTAGAGTAAGACCAAATCAGCATTTTCTGCCCCCCATATACAAAATTAGAAAAGGCGACGTAGGGTACTGACTATCAAGGAGGATCTGGCAGAGATACAACGATGGGCTAACCTTAGACATCCGATGTCGTCACTATAAGTGTCGGAACAGCTAAAACCGACACCTATAATGCCTTTCCCGCCTATACACCCCCTCCACATATTAAATATTCAAAAACCTGCACCTTTATGTCCAAATATGATTTAAAAACCACGGCCGCTCCGCCCTAGCCCTCCCGCCGCTGTCGGACCTCGCTTGCCGCCGTCATTGCTGACATGTGAGATGAGAGAGAAGAGAAGGAGGTGATAGAGAGAAGAGAAATAGGAGAGCTGGCATGTGGGTCCAAATGCATTTTTTACATTTCACACGAAAACTATTATTTTAATGGATGCGGTGTCCACCAGAAAATATCTAACTTTTGGGTGTGTTTTCCCCCTAAAAGTCACTTCGTCTTGTGTCCTATGGCTAAAACCGCAAAGTCACGGTGTGCTGTAGCAAAATTTCCACCAAATTTTAGACAGGTGCAATATGTTGTCAACTTGTGATCCATTTCAGCCCAATTAAGTAAGGTAGAGAAAGGCCCATTATATTCCTGCCAATAAGCCTAGCCACCACCAGCAGATGACCCACCACGTCCACGCAACGCTCATCGAATCCCCTGCTGCCGGCGGCCACCGCGTAGGCACCCACGCCGATGAGCTCCGGCCGTACTCCACCGCCCACCGGCAAATGCCGAACGGCGGCGTCCAGGGGGATCCGGTCAACGGCGACCTGGGGTTGGCCAACCCACACCCCTCTATGTAAGTTCTGGTTCGTTGAAATCTAAGGTGGCGAACTAGTTTTTTTTTCTTTTTTAATTTATTTTTGAAGGTTGTATCTTAGTTGGTTCATCCTCAGATGTGTTTGAATTCAATGATCAACAATCAATGTGGACCCGTAGAATAATAAATCATGGCGAAGATGTAATCAGTTTTGCATCCTCATTGTCTAAATAATCCTAGCTCTAACAATGCTTGCGGCCCTCGCGTTTGATAAATACTTTGGTTAGAAAAAAGCTTTCAATTATGCGTGGGAGAGCGATGCGTTTATCTGATCTCAACACTCAATTGTTGCGGAATTAGTTAGATCTCACTTTCAAATTACGGAGATAACGACAAAAAGTTATGTAACAAATATATTATAAACAATACTCATTTTAGATCTTAAAATGGTCTTTAAAAATACAAGTTTAACCTCTAATTCATATTGTAAAACATTTAAATTATTGTAGCATTACTAACCTTTTTGAGGCAAATATATGCATGAGTTTCATACATCCAATCTAAATATTTTAAATGAAATTGATGTTAAAAGTTTTATAGTTTGACTTCAAACATGTCCTGAACAACTTGTTTTCATGACATTTTGTTTCAAAAAAAAGAAGTTTTCATGACTCAAAGGAGTACATATTTGCTTAATCGTTAGAAACAAAATTTATCTGAAGTTCACATACGTTTTGCATTTCAGAAAGAGGTGTACTGAAACAAGTCCCCATTAACCATTTGTTGCTTGATATATGTCCCTGAACGTTATCCATTGCATGAACACTACCAATAAAACTTTTACTAGCAATGTAGTATAGTTTGAAAGAACTAAAGAGGCCAAGAATTTTTCTTGTTTAAGTTCATTTCCTAAGTGTCACGTTTAGGATTGTTTGAACACTTCTTTTCAATTCTTTTTGTGTTCTTCCTGAAATTTATGTTCCCTGATCAAGCTCTATAGCAAAAGACTTGAAGAGGAGACTGAATAGTGTTATCTCTTTCCTCTAACCTTCATCCATTTTTTTCTTTTAGGGACTTCATCCAAAGTTGTTGAAATAAAAGGGAGATCATTCTCTATCCTTTCCATAAGATAGATGGCAGCCTGTGCAGCCAGTACTGCAACCATAGATTGGGAGCTCCTGGAAGCGGCCATATCTGGTGATACCAGGTCAATGAAGATGAAGTACATGGATTCACATGATCCTACAATTCTGCTTGGAAAAAATCCACAAGGAAACACATGTCTTCATATATCTTCCATGTGTGGCCATTTGGAATTTTGCAAAGATGTTCTTTCACTTCCACAGGATCCAACCGTGAAGAAGAAACTACTCACTACTGTGAATGTGATGAATGAGACGCCACTGCTTACTGCCATAACAAGTGGCCATGTTACTTTAGCTGCTTTTCTACTCAAATACTGCCATGAACAAGGATTCAGTGAGGTAATCTTGAAACAGGACAAGCACAAATGTAATGCACTGCACCATGCCATTTGCAACGGCCACAAGGACCTGGCACTGGAGTTGATAGCGACTCAGCCTGCCTTGTCCAAAGATGTCAACAAATACGGCGAGTCTCCCATGTACATTGCGTTGATGATGAGGGATTCTAAGTTTACAGATATTTTTGAGAAACTGTTGGGAATTGATGGTTCTTCTCATTCAGGAACCTATGGCTACAATGCTCTCCATGCAGCTATTAGAAATGGAAATCCAGGTGAGAACTATGGAGTTCAATTGAGATCACATGGCAAACTAGCCTAGTATCATGAAACTTTATGCTTTGAGCTTTTTAAGATCCTTGGGGACATGCTTTGTATTGTCCTTGAGGAGATGCCATACTTTTTAGTATTTATATATGATACCTCTCGGTACCTCAATAATAGGTAAGTGCAAGGAGGCACCATAAACTAACGCTAGAAAGTGTGGTATCTCATATTACCTTCTCAGGACAATAAAAACTTTGATAATCCTCAAATTGATACATCCTTCATGCCTTGGTTTGTCCTCAGATATTGCTAAAAGAATCATCGTTGAACGCCCAAATCTGGCCACAGAAGAAAATAAGGATGGTAATACTCCAATTCAGCTAGCTGTACGTTGGGGAAAGATCGACATGCTACGAGTATTGTTGAAACATGACAGATCTCAAGGGTATGTTATCAACAGAAAAAATGGTTATCCTCTCCTCCTTTCTGCTGCACATCGAGGTCATGTTGCTGTTGCCCGAGAGATTATCAAATATTGCCCAGATGCTCCATATTGCAAAAAAGATGGGTGGACATGTCTTCATAAAGCTGTCAAATCAGGTAATATGGAATTCGTTGAGTTTATCCTTGGGGAACCACGACTTCAGAAACTCGTGAACATGCGTAGCAGCAAGGGGAAAACAGCTCTACATTATGCCATCCAGAAGTGTGATCCGAAAATTGTTGCTGCTTTACTTGACAAGAAAATAGACTTGACAATTCTTGGCAGTGACGGTAATGCAGCCGCTTGGGAATTACGGGATGCCTTGGATAGTGCGAAGACATTAAACTGGGTATGTATGTTTGCCATAGGTCGATTTTTTTTTTCCATTGATGATGTGGTCATTTTGTCCATTTTGCAATCACCGCTAGTAACTTGATTTTACTATCAAGAAATTAACAAACATTAATTAGGGAACATCTCAACTCCCGTGAAAAGAATAATCTGATTAATTAAAACTTAATATTTCAAAACACTTTACTATTTACACAATGATCTTGCCTAATTTGGAGTAAAACCAAACACATACTTGCAATAAAAACATCTGGAACAATTTGAATTTTATATGGTAACTTTGCAAGATGGTAGCAAACAGAGAAATTGTGAAATGATGCCATGTCATCCCCATAGTTTCAGAGGATTCTTGTTTCTGTGCCATTGCACCTTATCAAATCTCACCAGTTATAATAGTACAGGCACATTCTGGTCCCAATAATTGATGGTACAACAGCAAGCTTTGGTGATGCATCTTTTCAGATTATAACTTACTATTAAAAGCATTGATGTTCACACACATTTATGTGGTAGTTCTTATTTATATTCCTCATTATGTTACAGTAGCACAAAATTATCTCTGTAAACAGGGATTGCACGAAATTATTTCACCTGAAAGTTTCATTTTTTGAATTTAGGAAAAAATATTTAAACTTGGTAAAAAAATTTTGAATTTCAACTTTTTTGGGGACAAAATATTTCTTAATTTCAGATCTATTGGCTCCTCACACCCCCAATCCCCAGAGGAAATCCTTTTTGGCTTTCTGAAGTGTTCATGAACCCTTCTGGTTAAGTGTAGTACTTCATCATATATCATCAAGGACCACATAGAAAAACTTATTCATGTAATAGATTAGCTGATATTTTAGACATACTGTGAACTCTATTTATTCCTCTCTCTGGATTAATGCAGAATGAAGTGTCAATGCTTATGATTAAAGCTGATCCTCCAAATGCAAAATCCGTTTATAATCTTCACGAGGAAGCCAAAGAAAAGTTGATCAATGCGTCAAGGAAGGATGCAAGGTCGCTGACTCAAACATACACAAGCAACACTTCGCTAGTGGCGATCCTCATCGCAACAATTACCTTTGCTGCTGCTTTCACCCTGCCTGGAGGATACAGCAGTGATGCTGGAAGCCAGGGACTTCCTATAATGGCAAGGAACGTTGCCTTTAAGGCATTCTTGATATCAGATACCTTAGCAATGTGCGCCTCACTTGCTGTTGCGTTCATATGCATCATAGCAAGATGGGAGGATCTCGATTTCTTGCTTTACTACAGATCCTTCACCAAGAAGCTTATGTGGTTCGCGTACATGGCAACAACTACAGCATTTGCAACCGGTTTATACACAGTATTGGCCCCTCGGCTGCTATGGTTAGCTGTTGGAATTTGCTCTGTTGCTGTTTTAGTGCCAATTCTCACTAAGGTGCTCGGGGAATGGCCTGTCTTAAAGCTCAGAATTCGGTTGGGCCAAGCTTTCAAATCAGAGTTCCTTGATATGGTCTGATATTATCGATATATCTTGTAAATGATAGCATATTATATCGTTATTGTTCAAATATATGTGTCACGTGTTGTTTGATCAATAATAGCATACATTGTTAAATCTTTAACTTCATGTATATAATCTAAATAATGTACTCTGAACATTATTCATGTGGAGCTTATGTAATGACTTGTATCTTTTTTTTCAAGTTCTTGTTTATTGTTATTGATTTGTTAACTGCAAATTATATGCGAGTTTTCATCACAGTTTTAGCCTTTTAGGGATGTTCAATGATAATTTGTGAACAATGGAAAAATTAATGCAAACTAATGTGTCACATACTTGATTGTAAAATTATTACAAGGATGGGGATATGAAGTTGTAAATTTCTAATTCATTGGTAGGGGTAAAAAAAAGTTTTGTTAATTAATAGTAAATTAATAAATTAGTCTTGAGCTCATCTTACCTTCATCTCCATAGCCACTATTTTTTGTCCATCACTTCCGGTTATTAAAAAAAATAACAACATACCAAGCGATGTACAGCTCAGTTGAATATTGGGAACAGAATATATCATTCTGGGTAAAATGATCATGGGAGAGCCTGAGATAGCATGATTTTGCATGTCTGGGCAAAACCTCACCATGAAAAATTCAGATCTTGAACAAAAGTTGACTGAATTTGAAGCAGTTTAATCAAACTTCAACCAAATTCATATATATAATTGCGTGAGACTAGTCCAATCTAAGGTGCACCCATCTGGGGTGTACATGAGCGTGAATGTGGCTTGTGTGCGTGAGTATATGTGTCTAACTTTTATACAAGAAAGAATAGTTAGTATATGACAAGCCTAGGGCAGCTAGGGCTTTAGGCTTGTTTCCTAAATTCCTATAAGATTCATTTAAATTTTAGTGAAACTTTCGAAGATATAAGGTATCTAAACAGGTTGTGAGCCCTACTTTTGGTGGTTTCCTGGCTCCGCCCCTAGTATATACTATGTAGTTTAATCACAATGGTGTGCACCATGACAATGCAATTAGAAGACCTAATCAAAACAGGGGGCCAAATCAGTGTTGATGTCATTATCGAAATTGTTTAGCGTTTGGCGTGCAATAGATAAAACGATAAGAAGGCTGGGTTGGCGACCCTCTTAAGATCCCTATAACTGCCTTCAGCAGCATATATGGATCTTTAGCTACTGCTCTCCGATTTTATATAAGGTACAGTACTTCTGCGAGTTTTATGCCATTCTTATTTCATACAATTTGATCTTCTATGCCATTCTTTTGTGGATTTTGTTGTATATGTCCTAAAAAAATTTGGGAATTTTAGAGATTTTGATCTTGTCATCAGTTATACTTGTCACGTTTGATGGAATCCTCTTATGATTATTTACAGGTGGGGATGGGATTTAACAAAGAGAATTTAGTTATGTTACCGTGTGATTGAACATCAATTTCGTTGAGATAAATCAACGTGCACCCCACTCTAGAAATTCTCTTACAGATCCTAAAAAGGTTTAGGGACTCTACCGTTAACTGATAAAGAGGAACGGGATTAGAATAGGAAAGTGGGTGAAGGGTTAGTATGAAATGAGGGAGGCATAATAGATAGCTTGGATTTGATCATTTGAAGATATTGTTAATTTGGTGGGTGAAAAATCATTTCTCTAACCTATTAGCCGAATTAACATACCTATGTGTTTACTAAATGTACTATATTTTGCATTATATATGAGCTAACAACGAAGCGAACAAAAGAACTTAAATGTATGCTTCTAAAATGACTTTGTTTTTGTTAATTCTAGCATTATTTATTTGGAGACGACTAGGGATCGGACATCCAATCCCAGTCAAAACTTCGGACGGTGTTTTACCGTATATAGAAAAATTGTTTCACATGTTTCACCATTAACTAAAAAATGTTTCAACAAAAATGTTTTAGATGTTCCCTTGTCCAATGAAAAAATGTTTCATCATGTGGTTAAAAATATTCCAATTATATGCAACATTTAAAGATGCTGATTGTAACACCGAAAACACCATTGTGTGCAACATCCAATTAGAAAAGATGAAACACATTGGAATCAAAGATTGAAACATTTATGTCTTACACATGAAACATCAAGTTTATACTGTTGAAACATCAATGGATCCTCAAGAATCAATGATAAAAATGTGAAACACCATTAAAATACGCTGTGAAACATTTCGATTTAACATATAAACATTGAGAAATATCAATGGATCCTCAAGAATCGATGAAAAAAATGTGAAACAATATTAAAATACATAGTGAAACATTTCGATTTAACACAGAGAAACATTGAGAGAAAATAAATTGGAACATCGAAAAATCACATAAGTTTACCTGGTCTAGATTTGGGTTCTTCCTCCATCCCGGTGACCAAATCTTCAACGGTGCCGGAATGTTGCGCTCCCTCGGCCACGGCCTCGGCCACCACCACGACTACTAATTCCGCCGGTGTCGGTTCCTCCCCGTAGCCTCCGCGGCAGTGGTGCTCTTGCTCCTCACGCTGCTGATCCCTCTCCCTCCACCACCTCCGCACCACGACTGCCTCCCTCGACTCCGGCGACCTGCCCGCCATGCTCCATCTCACCGTTGTCCAGTCGCCTCGCGCAGGTCCGCGCGAGAGGCCCAACCGAGTGGCCGGTGGTGGCGAGGAGGAGGGCGCCGCAACGGCCGCGGCCAAGGGCGGCGCGGCGGACGCGAGGCCATCGTCGTCCGGCGAGGACGCCGCCTCTTACTTCAGCATCTCCACCGACATGAGAGAGAAAGAGATGAGGTTGGAGTGGTCAAGAGGAGTGGTGCGGGCGTCCGGCCATCCGATTTTCTCTCCAGATAGGAATTTAGGAATTTCCTTGGTATGACGTGAGTGGGACGATGTAATTTGTGGAGCACCGCATTATCAAATCATGGAGCAATTAGGGTTAAAAGATTCGTCTCGCAATTTACACATAATCCGTGTAATTAGTTATTTTTTCTTTATATTTAATACTTCATGCATGTGTCCAAACATTCGATGTCACAGGGTAAAAAATTTTGCCTAACTGACACGTTGATTTCATTGATTTTTTTTATTTTTATTTTATTTTTTCTCGTGCCATGTATGTGTGACATGGAAAAAAACATCAAAAGTCAACACATCATCTACCCTATAGTTAAATAAGTGGTTCACTCATTCATCGTATGACACATCCGACGATCGACAATGATCTGATGAGTTTGCATTTGACGGCATCCGCGCTTCTTCCACCCGATCGCGCCTCTCCCTCACGCATCCACCCCGTTCCCATCCCCACGCATCGCCGCACACACTGACATCCGCATTAAGCCATTATGCATCGCGCTGACGCCACTCCACCGCTGCCGCCACTGGATCCCCGGCGTGGCGCTAACTTCCTCATCATCCGCAGCAGCTGCTGACCGGCACCGCCACTACGCATCGCGTTGACGCCGCTCCGCCCTCTTTCCTTTGCACGCCTTCCTCCCCACATCACCGCGGCTGCGCCCCAGTCCCGTCCGCCGCCAAGTTCGCCCCTCAGGCCACAGTGCCCTCGCCCAGATCGGCGCTGCCGCCAACCCGAAATATGGATTTGCCGATTTTCAAAAAGAATAACGGTGTTGCTCCTACTAACAATATCTGGGCCATGTGAACAAGATTAATTAGAATGCGTTTATATTAGACTATTTTTGGGTTTATATGTTAATTTCTTGATTGCAAATTAATATGTCGTTTTGCTCTTCAAAAGAAAATAGAACAACAAAAACATCCGGTGGGATTTTTCTATTTATCACTATTGTACTATAAAATATCACCATAGCGTTAGTACAGGCAATTACTAGTATGATATAGGATAAAAAGAAATTTTGATAGTTATTTATATATCTAGTTTTGCGGATTAGAATTACGAATGATTCTTTTTTTCTTCCTCTTTTTCTCTATTTTTTTTCTTCTTCCCTTGTTTTTCTGCTCTGATGTACTTTTGCTGTAACACCTTAACTACTATTAATAAAATGGTTATAACTACTATTAATAAAATGGTTATAAGATAGAGCCTCTCTCTCTCCTCTACCTTCTTCAGTCAAAAACAAAAAAAAAAAAAAAACGAATGAAACTCGACGGTAAAAGGAACTTTTTCCTTCTAGGATTGTCCCGCTGGAACGGCGGGCCCAGGGCGACGCGCGAGCAGGCGAGGCGAGCTAGCCCCAGCCGTAGTGGCGGCGAGGCGCAGAGATGCCGGCGACGGGACGCGGCGGCGCCGGGGAAGTGGGGGAGAAACCAGCTCTCGGCGCGGGGGCGGGTGCCGAAAAGCATTACGCCGACCCATGCTTCTCTATCCGAGTGCAGCGAGGCTGGCCACAGCGGCGCACACAGCCGCAGCCCGCAGCGGAGTTGGCTTGTCGTATCCATGGCGGAGGAGTTGGCTGGCCAGTCGTTAGGATTGCCGACGCACGGACAAAGTGCATCCTCTCCTCTTGCTCGAACGAAAATCCCAAGTATTAGCCCCTTGTTCTTGCTCAAATAAAAATCCCCAGATATTAGCCCTGGCTTGATTGTCGCTTCGTGTTTTATCTGAGAGTTGTTGCTTTATTATTTTTTTTTTGGATGTGGAATGTTTCTTTTATGATGCAACTGTAGTTTTTATTCAGATTAGAGCGCAGAGATCGTGTACAACTGTGCACATGTATGGTGTTTGTTAGGGCTCAAAGGTTGTGTACACAAGGTGTTTGTTGGAATGCCAAGTTGGCTGAAGGGGTAGTTAACCATTTAACCTGATGATGTGAGGACGAAAGAACGATTTACAGTGAGTTACTTGTTTGAAAATGGGGAACTGAATAGGCACAATACGTGCATTAGTTTATATTAAGGGGCTCAAAACTAGTTGGAGCTGATCGGTTCTTTTTTCTATTATTATTCAACTAGCCGTTGAGTTAATTGTTAACCATCACTGCTGGGTATGCGTGGCTCAAAGGCTAGACGAAGCCAGCATTATTACTTATTCCTACACTTTTGGTAGGAAAGAAGTACAAGATTCAATAAGAAGGTAGTTGATACAAGCTACCACAGGCAAACACTGAAGAATAGCACTAGCAGAGAGCACAATAGACAACACACCATCACTTACGCAGTTACACTGGTCTGGTTGAAGCCAGGATTAGCCAGCTCACGGGGGTGGGAGGTAAATTTAGGAAAACGTAGAAAATTGCTTTCTTGTCATCCTCCTCTGTTTCCAGCCCAATCCATTTCTATTTGTGTCCATATAAGAGCAGCATAGTCAACACCATGGTGTCCAAGCTGCAGCAACCAGCCCCATGGGGGAAAACAGCATCGTGCCAACAGGTATGGGTGTTGTTCAAACCTGGTTTTGACTTTTGACAAACCATTGAAAACAGTTCTGCTAGTTCATCAATTCGGTCATGTCACCGTGTCTCATGTGTACCTTCAGTGATGGGTTTTAATGAGTTGAGTTCAGTCAACCCACATTGGACAACCCTATCAACTGGCTCTGAACCCCGCTCCCTGAAATCGTGATATCCTATTAGATCCTACATTACAATTGTAGTTTAAGTAGTAATAGCTTCCAGATTAATTTTACTCTAATCCTAGATTTTCATCAAATCAAGTGCTAAATGTTGATATTTTTTAGTTAAATCTTGTACTACTATATATTTTCCTTTTGTCTTGTCAAGAAAGCTTAGATCACATGTCAGTGGATTTTATTATACGATAGATAATAAACATGTAGAAATGATACATGCTATGATGTGATATACTGTACAATTTTCTTTGCAGTTTCGGGCTTTTTACATGTGTGGAAAATGCAGTGCTCTCTACATGTGAAGAGTGGAATCTGGTTGGAGTTTTACTTCTTGTAAGGCATTGCACAAAGACATCATTCAATATCTTCACAATCAGCACCAAAAAGATATCTCATCAAGTATGTAGCCACAATGCCCCAAAAAATTAGTCACCAGCTACTGGTCCTATAGCTATATTTATTGTTTCAGCCAGTACATCAGCACTGAAAGTCTGAAACACCAGGAGTAGAGATGAACAGAGGGCTCCTGGAAGCAGCCACATCAGGTGATTCCAAATCATTGAAGAACATGGTTTCGCAGGATCCAAGCATACTGCTCGGAACAACTCCACAGGGCAACACCTGCCTTCACATATCCTCCATTCATGGCCGTGAGAGCTTCTGCAAAGATTTAATGGTGCTATCCCCGTGTCTTGTCGCTAAAGTCAACTTGTATGGGGAGACACCACTGCTCACTGCGGTGACGAGTGGCCATGATGCTCTGGCCTCAGTTTTACTCAGATGCTGCCTCGAGCTGGGACAGAGCGAGGCAATCTTGAGGCAAGACAGGGATGGATGCAACGCGCTACACCATGCCATCCGCAGTGGCCACAAGGAGCTTGCTCTGGAGCTGATAGAAGCTGAGCCTGCGCTGTCGCAAGGTGTGAACAAGCACAACGAGTCTCCCATGTTCATTGCAGCGATGAGAGATCTCGCAGACGTTCTCGAGAAAGTGCTGGAAATTCCCAATTCTTCTCATGTGGGAGCCTGCAGCTACAATGCTTTGGCTGCTGCTGTGAGGAATGGAAATGCAGGTATCTTCAGCATCAATCGTGATTTTGACATTTAGGACTATGTAGAACATTGACCACTTCTACTACTCAAATTTACATATTCCACTTGTGCCATGATCACTTGTTTTTCAGCTATTGCTAAGAAGATTGTGGAGGCACGTCCTTGGCTGGCCAGAGAAGAAAACACAAAAGGGACTTCTCCGGTGCACCTCACTGTACTCTGGGATAAGGCTGATGTGCTACGAGTATTCTTGGAACATGACCAGTCTTTAGGATATATAACAACCACAAATGGCTCACCCCTCCTCAATGCTGCCGCATACCGAGGTCACATTGGTGCAGCTCGTGAGCTTCTGAAGCATTGTCCAGATGCTCCCTGTTGCAGTGCGAATGGCTGGACATGCCTGCATCAAGCTGTGCAAGCTGGTAATACAGAGTTCTTTGAGTTCATCATGAGGACACCGCAACTCCAGAGACTCGTAAACATGCGGGATAGCAGCGGAAAGACTGCTCTACATTACACGGTCATGAAGCGTAATCCGAAGATGGTTGCCGCTCTACTGTCTCGGAAAGACGTTGACTACACAATGGTTGACAACAGTGCACAGACAGCAAGCTCGCATCTATGGGATGCCAAGGATGCTAAGACTCTCATCTGGGTACGTATATTTGCCGCAAATTAATTTCCATAAAACTGTTGCAGTTAATTCATGGTAGAAAAGGAAGATAAATTTGACTGGAAATCAGTAAGCTGCTGAACAAATTAAGCATACATACTCATGTAAGGCAATAGCAATGAAACTGAAAAGTAACATTGATATAGGAACCATGAAAGGCATTAGTGCACCGCAATTTCAAAGTACTTGTTGATTTCTCATTTTTATTATCCTATTTGGATCGATTCCCAGTATCTTACCCGGAAATAGAGCTCTCGTATATAAATTTGTACAATCACTTTATTTGATTTACGGAGTAGTAGTAGTAGTAGCTATAATTGAAGTTATTGTATTCAGTCAAAAATGGTCATTTGATTTAGTAGAATGCATTAAATATCCATAAGATCTAGTAGTAAAATGTATTCCCTTCATTCCAAATTATAAGATCTTTATTTTTTACACGGTCTTCAATAACATACTTTGACCATTAATTTATTCCATGTTATATTCCTAATGAATATGAAATTAACATCACATAAAAATATTTTAAAATATGAATCTTGTGATATAACATACATAATACTTAGTATTTATATGATTAGTATGGTTATTAGTCAAAAGTTAGTGAGTTTGATTTTTCCTAAAAAAGATGACACTCTATAATTTGAGATGGAGGGAGTAATAAACCAGAATTGATGCCTGTTAAATACTGTGCAATATACTATTAATAAAGCAAACCCAAACAAGCATCAGCAGCATGAATCAAAAAGTAAACAAAGGGACAAATGACAAAGAAAAACATGTGGCATAAATACATCATTTCCATTTGATTTGCAGGATATGCGTAGTCTTATAAAATGCTGTTACATAATTACATTCTCCTTCATTCTGGCCTCTAATCACAAACTTATAGCACCACTCATTTGCATTGCTATCATAATACCATGTGCTTCATGTGCACCTTTTTTTTACGTGTGCAGAATGAAGTGTCTATGCTTATGTTGAGAGCTGATCCAGAAGATGCAACATGTCTTTCTAACCTTCTTGAGGAAGCCAAGCAAAAGGTAACTAATGAATCAAGGAAAGATGTCAAGTCACTGACTCAATCATACACAAACAACACTTCTTTGGTGGCAATCCTCATCGCAACAATCACCTTCGCTGCTGCTTTCACCTTACCTGGAGGATATAGCAGCGATGATGGGCATCCTATCATGGCTAGAAAGCTGGCATTTCAGGCATTCTTGATCTCTGACACCTTAGCTATGTGCTCCTCACTTGCTGTTGCCTTCGTGTGCATCCTGTCTAGGTCAGAGGACCTTGAGTTCTTGCTCTACTATAGAACCATTACTAGAAACCTCATGTGGTTGGCATACATGGCAACCACAACAGCATTTGCCACTGGGTTATACACTGTTCTTGCCCCTCGCATCCTGTGGTTGGCTATTGGAATTTGTTTTCTATCAATCTTATTGCCTGTTCTGACTAAGCTAATTGGTGAATGGCCGGTCTTGAAGCTCAGATTTCGGTTGGGTCATGCTTTTAAGACCAAGTATCTTGATATTGTTTGAGCCCAAAAAAATTTATTATTGATTACAGATTGTACATTACTTAGCTGACTATGTTTATTATATATTGTTGATAGTGGAATTCTGCGCAAGTCCTAATCTATGTACTCTGAACATTGCTTCTATACATGGCTTATGTTAATGGGTGTTTACTTGCATCTTATGTTCCAATGTCAAATTGTTATTAGTTCATTCTTAGGCCTTTGCTTGTCGTGTAAATAAACCGTTTTAAAATTTTTAGGCTTGGCAATTGTTCTCTAGTCAAGGGCAAAACTGTAATTTGACAAGTAAAAATTGTTCGCTTTTAAGATGAGGCTTAGTTTCATTATTTTCTATTCTTTTTACTCTTAGCTCCATTGATGAAAAAAAAATATATATTAAAAATTGCTTAGCAAACCTGTAGCAAAGCATGGAGAATCACCTAGTAATAGAAAGTGGAAGGGCCTAGAATCTTCGATGATTCGTCCCCGTCACCGCTCATTGCCATCGCGGCCCGCCATGTCTCAGCATCACCGGAGATCGTGGCCCCGGATCCGGTGGGTTAAAGGATGTCGGATTTGGTGGCTTAGAGAACTGGTCGTTGGATCGTGGCATTGGAGCTTTACTTGTCGCGTCGGTGCTGGGAGAAAGGCGATAGCTGTTGGGGAAGACGACACTCGCGAGAACAGGGATTGCCACGTCAGTGCTGGGAGAAAGGCGACAACCATTGGGGAAGATGGTGCTTGCGAGAACAAGGATTGCCGCGTCGGTGCTAGGAGAAAGGCATCAGCCATTGACGAAGACAACACTTGCAAGAACAAGGAGAAGTGGAGGAAGATGATGGTAGCGGAGGTAACATCGCCCTCGTCCCTTGATTGTCCAAATCTGGATATCCTCATTGAGCCCTTCTTCATCCCTCTCTCTTCTTCCTCCTGGATGTGGTCGAGCTTGGGGTGGCGGTCGTTGCTACCGTGGATGGCGTCTCGACCTCGATGCTCGTTGGCTGGTTGGCGCGTCCACACTCGCGGACCATCACAGCTGGTACGGCTCGACGCCCTCCGCTTGCTCCATTGAGTGAATGGATCTTGCTCATTGGCAACAGCTTCCGTGGATCCGGAAAATATTGCGGTAGATGTCTTCCTTGTCGCCGGTTTACGACAGCTAATATTAGCTCGCTGTTTATATTTTTTTTCGAATTGCTAAAAAGCTGTCACAAGTTTTTTTGGCAAAAAAAACTTTTAAATGTTACTATAGTGTAGTGTAACACTATAGTTACATTGTACTCCCTCCATCCCATAATATAAGGGATTTTGAGTTTTTGCTTGCACGGTTTGATCACTCGTCTTATTTAAAAAATTTGTGCAAATATAAAAAACGAAAAGTTATGCTTAAAGTACTTTGGATAATAAAGTAAGTCAAAAAAAATAAATAATAATTTCAAATTTTTTTAAATAAGACGAGTGGTCAAACAACGCAAGCAAAAATTCAAAATCCCTTATATTATGGGACGGAAGGAGTACACAATAGTGTGACTGTACTATAACTACATTGTAATCTCTATATAAGTTAGATATAAAGTTGCATATAGTATTTTAATACTTATATACAAGTTATAATATTGTTATGATATAGTTATAGTGAAATTATATTATAATTATATTATAGTTGTTTTAAAAGTTCTTTTTCACCAGTTCTTTTCGTGTTCTCATGTTATTTTTTTCAACCGAGTTTAGAATGCTCTGGATTTTTCCTTTGTTTTATCTGGACTCTTCACACACGTTTAAAATGAGCGTGCTCTTTTGGACACGTGGCACATTTTAACGATATGTGAACTTGGTTTTTGGTTTGGCCACGTGGCCCAATGATTTGGTAGAGTTTGCACCTTGAAATCGGTATTTTAGATTAGTGTGACTATTCGGTTCACATGATTTCCAAATCACAGGAATAGGAAAAACATAGGAATAATACAGGAATGCACGTGCAAAACAAAGGATTGGAACACAGAAATTTTTCCTCCACCGAGCTAAACAAAAGAGGATAGAGTGGATGTTTTCATTCCTATGGAATTAGTACATTTTGCAGGATTTTTGGAGGATTGGCATAGTGTTCCTATGGAAAATTTTCCTTTGAATCCTACAAACCGAATGCATGAATAATGCATAAATAGTGTTTATTCCAAAGGAATTGAGATTTCCTTTAGGAATCCTTCAAAACGAATAAGGCCTAATATTGCACAGTGAGCTGTGCACTAGCATGGTGACGATTTTTTTTCGGTTTTAGATTTTTTTTTTAATATTTACAGAAATAATCTATCGACCAAAAAAATTACAGAAATAGCCCCTGCCGCCCACCTCTGGGGCGGCAAGCTGACGTGGCAAACGGGGGAGGAACGGGCGGTGACGGAGGGAGGGTTTTTTGCAGGAAAACCCTTGCCGTCCTCTGGTGGGGCGGCAAGGGGCCCGAATGCAAAAACCAGTCGGGGCCGGCTATTTTGCAGGCGGCCCCTTGCCGCCCTCTGGCCGGGCGGCAGGCCTCGCTGCCTATAAAAGGCCTGCTGCCCAGCCCCCAGCCCTCATTCTTCTCTCCTCAATTCCAGTGAAAAAAAAAGAAGAGAGGGGAGGAGAAGAGAAGAAGGGGCGAAGCCCTGCCGGATTCAGACGCCGATTTCAGGTAATATTCATAGATCCTATATGTGACTATTGAGTTAAATAGTGTGTATTCTTTAAAAATTTGTTTGAATAAATGCATTATATTTTTAGGGTTTTAGTTGTACTAATCTAGAAGTGCGTATTGTAGATATCGGTAACTACGTAGATCTGCTAGTTTGGAATTAATACATTACCGTTGCATTGGCTTACACAAGAAGATATTACGTTGTAGATGTTTATTGCATGAAAGAGTAATATGATCTAGTTATTTCGTTGACAGATATGTCGAACAAATAAATATTCCAAGTTTACCATGGACCAGGAAACGTCCGTTACGGGCCAACTGGGGTAGATCTGTCAGATTTTATTGTATCAGAAAGGGGAATTGATAGACCGGCTGAGAGGAGTGTACCTTCTATAAAAGGATGGTTAATGAGGGGCTTCAGAGTTGATCCACAGACAAGTGACATAACAATCAATGTTATAGTAAGTCGGGCAACTGAGGGTTTTTATTGGGAACTAATGCCAGTTCAAAACTCTCGAGTGTGGAGATGGTATTTGGAAAATGCATTGCAACGCGGGTGGCCTCTAGCTTTGGTTCCGTTTGTTCACCCGAAGGATCCAGGTGTGCAGACGAACATGGATGATGGCAAGGGACCAAGTGCTGAAGTAAACGAGACTTCTGTGGAGGAGGTCAACGCACGAGAGGACGGGGGCGTAGTAGCTCCAGTGGGCATTCAACCAGGTGGAGTGGCCGACGAGGGGGAGACTGTCGGTGCCATTGTGGATGAAATGGAGAGGGAGGATTCTGACAACGAGCGTGTAGAGAAAGGTGATTCGTCAGATGATGAGACGGATATTAATCCAGCAGAATGGGCTAGTGAGGATTTTTCTGGGCTGATCGTCTCTGAAGAGGATAGTGTGAGATGGGAGTACAAAGAAAATGAGGTTATTCAGGGAGCGATTTATAGTAGAGCAGAAGATATGAAGGAGGCGGTAAAACATTTTGCAGTGTCACTTCATAGAGAGTTTTGGGTTGCCAAGTCGAACCGGTCGCAATATGAAGTTCGGTGTGTTAAGGAAAAAGATGGTTGTCCCTGGAGAGTGCACGCGTATAAGGGGAAATGGAAGGATTATTGGACAGTGTCAGTTGTTACCAAGCATACATGTTTTCTACCTAGTGTTTAGAAATACCACAGGAACATTACATGTGCATTTGTTGCATCTGAGATGTATGCGCATGTCATCGATAATCTCACATATGAACCAAGGTCAATAATCCAACACATTGAAGAGACATACAAGTATACTATTAGCTATGCCAAGGCCTGGAGGGCCAAACAGAAAATAATAGAGATGAGATTTGGAACTTACGAAGCCTCGTATGACAATTTGCCACGCCTGCTTGGTGTTATCGAGGAAAGAAACCCTGGGAGCTCTTACGAAGTGAAGAAATTCCCCTCGATTGAACATCCTGGCAAGAGTGTGCTGCAAAGGGCGTTCTTAGCTCTACATGCATGCAAGATGGCATTCGTGAACTGTCGTCCTGTTCTCTGCATTGATGGGACATTCTTGACAGGAAAGTATCGGGGCCAGATACTAACTGCAATAGGGGTAGATGGGAACAATCAGGTATTGCCCTTGGCATTTGCTTTTGTTGAGAGTGAGAATACCGACAGCTGGTACTGGTTCCTAAAATTGATTAAAACAAAAGTTGTTGGTATGAGTCCAAATGTATGCCTGATACATGATAGGCACGCTGGCATTCTGCGAGCGATAGGAGAGTTGCAGTTTGGGAGTATGGAACGAGGATACCCCGGTGTTTGGGAAGATGTACAGAGTAGGTGGTGCATGCGTCATATGGGAGCTAATTTCTTCAAGCAATTCAAGAACAAGGAGCTCATGAACATGTTCAAGAGGCTGTGCAATCAGAACCAGGAGAAAAAATTCAATGAGCTTTGGAAGAGATTAGATGAGTTGACAGCCAAATGCAGTGATCAGCGTGCAGCGGCTCCATCGACCGCCGTTGCTGACCCTCCTCAAGCTCTTGGACCTCTCCCAACGGATAGTCCAACATTGGTTAGAAGAACTGGATTGGAGATTCGGAAATTTTCTCAGTGGATTCTGCATGAACCAAAAGAGAAATGGGCCAAGGCGTATGACACAGGTGGTGCTAGATATGGAATAATGACAACAATTTTGGCAGAAGTTTACAATTGGGTGATGCGCGGTGTCCGTGGACTGCCACTAGTTGGCATAGTGGAGTTCATTTTACATGGGACATGCAGGTATTTTAGGGATCGGTTCCAGGCAGTTCTTCCCTCTATGCCGAACAACAGCATTTTGTTTGGAGCTTTCATGTAGAAAAAGCTAGAGGAGTTGCGTAAAAAGGCCATGAAACATTGAGCTCTAGTGCAAGGTACCCAACAGCACAGGTTTGAGATACTATGTCAAGATAAGGCAGGCAGGGGTATCTACCGCAAGAGAGTGAAGCAGGAGTGTGTTCTCAAAGCCGACGGCACATGTTATTGCTCTTGTGCAAAGCCGAAGCTGCTCCACAGGCCATGCACCCATGTCATTGCTGCCGCAGCGGAGTGTGGCATACCAGATGCAGTATATGTGTCACAGTACTTCAGTAAGCAAGCAATATATCATACATGGAGCGGCGAGATTTATGGGTTCGGCATAGCTGGGGAGTTCACAGAGACTAACGATGAAGTACTCAATATTCCTGACCCATCGAAGCTCCGAGGCAAGGCTGGAAGGAGGAGGACTCGTCGCATCCGCAACGATATGGACGAGTCGGAGGCTGGCAGGGTGAAGCGTTGCAGCAAATGCGATGAACATGGGCACACCTACAAGCATTGTCCTAAAGACAAGGAGAAACCAAGTGCGGCGGAGGCAGGACTATCAGGATCAGCAGCAAATGGAGCTCGCCCTACGGGTGAAGGCACTACCTCCACTCGACCACGTCCTAGGCGTCGTCGTGCCACGTCTGGCTACGTGGTGTAGTTCTTATGTTCTATGTCGGCATGTGGATTTGCTTGTAATTCGTTTCGAACTTATCGATGTGTTTATGTTTCGTCGTGTAATGTCAGACTTCGGCAAGTCATGTCTTTAGGTCTCGTGATGTAACGTCGGACTAAGGTGCCTAATGTCTTTAGGTATGCTGATGTATGTCGGACTTTGACAAGTAATGTTATGTTATATTATTGAACTCTACATATATGTTAAATTGCACGTCATCGTTATGTACCATTAGTAACGTTTGCTATATTTAAATAGCCTGTACTCTTGTTGTACATAATTAATCTCATGATTTTATTACTATTTCATAATTTTGCAAGTTATCTTTTGTTTTACATTACTATTTTTTGAATTGTTCTAACACGAAACATTATATTTTTCAGAGATGGCACGTCAGGATACACCTCAGTTGTTGGACCCGGCGATAGATCACCGACACCGGTCTCACCTTACTGCGGTGCAGGGGGCTCAGCTTGGGACGTTCCGGGCACGGACGTGCGGTGAGCTACTCACGGTTCACGACTCCTTTGTCGAGAGGTACGAACAGTGTTTTACTATAAGTTAGTTGCACTGTAATATTTTTTATAATGACATATTAATTTGTTATTGCAGGCTACGTGAGGCCGGCCTCCTACCGATGTGTCGGCTGGTGGAGGCTGCGGCCGGCGACGCGGACCCAGCCAGACGATGGACTGTGGACAGGTCCCTCCTAGCAGCTTTGGTCGATCGATGGAGGCCAGAGACGCACACTTTTCACTTGCCGTGCGGTGAGGTAGCCCCTACCCTACAGGACGTATCGTACTTGTTGGGGCTACCGCTCGCGGGAGACGTTGTTGGGCCAGTGACCACGGCTGTAGACTGGCAGGACGATCTGACGGCACGTTTCGCACTAGTACAGCGCGCACCGCACCTCCCGCTCGAGCCGTTGGCACACCACCGCAACACCGGACCTACGAAGAGGTGGCTGCTTTAGTTCACCGTGAGTGTTTTTGTACCGAAATGACAATTGTATTACATATTTAGTCCACAGTTAAGGTGCCTAACATTTTATCGACGGCTTGCAGGTTGAGCAGCTACAGGAGGAGGCCGACGAGTACTCCTACAGCCGATGTTTGGAGGCGTACTTGCTCTGGCTTTTTGGCTGGGTGATGTTCTGTGGCGGCCACGGGCACGCGGTCGACAAGGGACTCGTGCACTACGCCAGGAGCATCACCGACGCCGCGGTAGGCGAGGTGCCTCAGTGGAGCTGGGGTTCCGCGTTGTTGGCGGCTCTGTACCGTGCACTTTGTGAGTCTTGCACGAAGACGGATCCCAGCGCGACCTTTGGTGGGTGCCCTCTCTTTCTTTCTATCTGGGCAGCTGAGAGGATTGCGATCGGCCGCCCTGAGGTGGACCAGCACGCGTACGAGGAGTCACTGTACGAGGAGCAACCAGAGGTCGACTACCCTACGATGGGTACTCTGTGGTGCCGTCGTCAGGTACGTTGCATCGATCTTATCGTATTGCTAAGTTAATTGCTAAGTTCATTGTACATCACATCGATCGTCTCGTATTGCAGCGCCGATGGGCTCACGTCCAGGTTAGGCGGTCGTATCCTGAGTTTGTTATGGAGTTCGACCGCCTTCTGCCGACTGACGTCGTGTGGGAGCCCTACAGTGCCACGGCTACCCAGGCTCGTGCGCCGTTGGGTCTGTCCACACTCTGCACCAGGGACCAGGCGTACTGGATGACTACGGTTCCGATGGTCTTCGACATCTGCGTTGAGCCTCACGCCCCTTTCCGCGTGATGCGGCAGTTCGGCTTCCGTCAGCCCTTTCCAGTACCGTTTCCGACCACCGTCCCAGCTGCTGTTCACGGGTAAGATCTTGCACTACGCTTTCCGTTGTTGCATTAAAATCTGCCTGTTCACAATAATTTGTAACATCTGTCGTTTCACACTAATATTACACATTAATTCGCAGGTACTCGCGCAAGGGTTAGCACTCAGCTGGCGACTGGCCCGCCAAGTTGGCGACTTTTGTTGAGGACTGGTTGCTCGCAACCGAGGAGGTCGTGGACCACGAGGGAGAGCCACACACTGAGGAGTCGTACCAGGCCTACCTACGCTGGTACCAGCCACGCACCCGTACTAGGGTCACCTTCGCTCCCTTGGAGCAGCAACCCCACGTTGCGAGCACTAGAGACCTCTATGCCAGGCACCGCGACCAGGACTTCGCTCGTGCTGTGAGTACCCTGTATCGCACCATTCCTTTATGTTTTCATGTCTTTCTCTTCGTCAAATTTTACGAATATTTACGAACAAATTAACCATGCAGGTCGACGACATCAACCGGGTCGTCGTTGACGGTTCAACGACGATCCAACGTTTAGGCGCGGGGATTCCGGTACCCGTAGAGGAGCACCTGACGACGTACACGCGGATGGTGGAGTCGATGCGCTCGATTCTCCGAGTGCTCACCTGTCGTGCAGACGACGTTGCTCGGGCAGACACAGCTGTACGGCGGCCACCCGTACCGACTGGTCCCCGTCCAGCTGCGCACGTTCCTAGGCCAACTCCCCCTCCGCACGGAGGTAAGTATTTTTATTACTATTTCTGTACATGCCTCGCACATATAAGTGAGCCATTTCACTTGCCGATTGCTTCAGGGTTTCGTGCACCGTTCAGCACCCCGCCTTCCTCGGCTAGGCCTTCTGTTGTGCCCCCCACAGGTACTTAAAAAAACAACATTACTTCGACAATCAATTTACATATATTTTATGTCTTAGCTTACAAGGGTCCCGTTGTCGATGTGTAGGTTTCGCCCAGTTCGCTATGACGCAGGCCGCACACTTCTCCCAGGCTGCAGGGTCAGCGTCTCAGGCAGCTGTGTCGACCTCGCACTCAGCGTAGTTCTGGCAGTACACCGGGACTTCGTCACAGGCAGCCGGCACGTCGAGTCAGGGTCCACCACTGGACCATGCTGGGACCTCGTCGGACCACTTGTTGCCTTCCACCTTCCTCTTCGACATCACTGACTTCGACTTCGCTTCAGGCTCAACAGAGGACGTCATCGGGCCTTCACAGCTGGGAGGCGCACCGCCGGTGCAGACGCAGGACCAAGCGCAGGCCACTCCTCCGCGGGACACTCGTGCTACCCGTGCTGTGCCACCGGATCGTTTCACCTACTCCCAGGACCACGTGCGAGCACAGGCCCGGAGGACCAAGCGTGGTCGCGGCGCGGGGCAGGGCCAGTAGAGCAGTCTTCTCTTTGTTTACTTGCTTCACTTTCCAGTACTGTATGCTTGTGTAATGACTACGTTGTTGTTATATGTGCACGATACCTTTCGGCGCATGCACGATACCTTTCGGCGCATGCACGACTACTTTCTGCCGCACCGATGCAGCCTCCTTTATTCGCGTGTGATACGAGTATTTGCCCGCCATTTGGCGCATACGACCAATGTAACTTTCGGCGCCGATCATGCATGTATCTTTCGGCGCCAATCAGGCGTACCCACCATACCCCACCACGTTCACATGTCAGGGGTATCACTCGATTTTTTGCGCCTATATAAGTCGCCTTAACGAGTGAGGCCTCACAATCTTTCAGAACTCAGTCACATTCAGTACTCTCTTCCCCACTTGCTTCATTACAAATCCGACCGGCTTTCGTCAATGGCTAGACGCCGAGGTGTTGAGGATCCAAACTGGCGTAGCGATCCTTGTGTATACCTACTACCACCTTGGTGCCAGCGTCCTCTCTGCCTATGCGGTGATCGATGCCAACTAATGGCTTCGAGGAATCCTGATATTCGAGGAAGGCGCTTTTTTAGGTGCCCTAACTATGACCGTGAGGTATTTTATTATCTGCATATGCTTATTCATTCCGTATAGGCAATCGCTTTATTCTTCGTAACACTACTCTATTCGGCAGACCCGCACTACGGCTTGCGCATACATCGAGTGGGTCGATACAGAAAATCCCGTTCTCGACCTAACCACTTGTTTACAAGAAGGTCGCTGGTATTTCGCATCCGAAAGTACTGAGCAATACTTACAGAGAAAAGCGGCTTATGAACGACAATGTCGTGAACAACAAAGCGACTGGCGGGTGCTAACTACGGCACTCCCTCCATGGGAAGCCCGTCCAAGATGCAGGTGTGGTGATCGTTGTCAGGTTCTTCGTTCCATAAATCCTACAACATTGGGTCGAAGGTTCTTTGTTTGTCCAAATATTCTTGACGACGATTTCATGGTAAGAATATTTTGATTACATGAATCCTTATTTTCTCACAACATTTACTAACTTTGCTTGCTTTACATCTATTCTTTCCTCCCAGGAACCACCAAGGAGATGTCAATACAGAGAATGGATAGACACCAGAAGGGTTCTAACTCCACCTAGCCGTGTTGTGCAGCTTGAACTACCAAAGCAATACAGGGTTACTAAAGCGCGGTTTAAGAGAGGAGAGGGATCCTCACGTAGGGGTTAGCTATTATCGGACAACTTGGCATATTAAAATTTCTACTGTCATGCTTCCTTGTCCCATTACTACATCGTCGTTGTGTTCAACTATTGCACTACCTCCCTCCTAGTTCGAATCTAATATCATCTATGTAACCGCAATGCAAATAGTTGTATCATGTTCAAATTGTACTACTATTTCTTCATGTTACATAATTCTCCTTGTTTAAGTCCATATAATGTTTCTACGACCCAGACTGCGATAGGCCTATATAAATTATCCGAGTACTAATACGTCGAATAAGGTACAAAATAATACCTCACTTAACATATGAAATTGCGCAACAACCAACTTCAATACATTTTTATAACAATATTAACAAGTTTTACCAATAAATACTTCTTTATTTATTATTAACATAACATAGAAAAATCTTTTGGCCATACTTTTTTCATCTGGGTCCCTTGCCGCCCTCTATTGGGGCGGCAAGGGACCCAGATGAAAAAGTACGGCCGCAAGCTCTTTATGGGCGGCCAAAATTGCAATTAGCCCCTTGCCGCCCTCTGTACGGGCGGCAGGGGCCTAATCGCAATTTTGGCCGACGGCGGCAGACGGCGCGGTCGACCCACCGTCTGCCACGTCAGCTTGCCGCCCACCATTAGGGCGGCAGGGGCTATTTCTGTAATTTTTTTGGTCGATAGATTATTTCTGTAAATATTAAAAAAAAATCTAAAAACGAAAAAAATTCGCATGGTGACTGAGTCTGGCCGGGTGTCTGTATTGGCCCAGGCACACATACGCGAGAGATCCAGAAGGACAGGACTACTCGCAATGCATCAGATTGTTGCACAGGACACAGGCCCGGCCCTGGAGGAGGGCGATCAGTGCGGCTGTCTAAGCCCCCAAAACCCAGTGTAAGTTGGACGTGTGGCAAAGTCTTAACACATGCGCCGTGCGGCAAATCCTAAATGTTCGCCACGATATTTCCAATTGGAATAATTTCAAAATGACTCCTTTAAATGTGACCCTGAACCATAAAACCAGATATCTTGAGCCCCTAAATATTTAAATCATGTACAATCCAACTCCCTCGGTGGTTTTGTACAGCGGTTTCGCTGACATGGCTGTGTTGACCTAGTTTTCGTCACACGTGGCGTTTGACATGACGCTTATGTGGCATTAGAATTAAAAATTATATATGGGACCCATTTAGAAACAAATTGTGGGGCCCTCGAGCCCCTCCGCCGAGCAGCGCCCCTGCTATTGCCCACCGCTGCCCTCACCTCCATCTCCCGCCGCAACGCCGCCTACCGCTGAGCAATGCCCTGTGCCTGCCCGCCGCTGCCCTCTCCTCCACTTCCCACAGCAGCGCTGCCTGCCATCGCTGCCCAACTGCGTAAGAGAGAATAGAGAAGAGAAGGTGAAGGAGGAGAGGATGACAAGTGGGCCTCACGTATATATTTTAATTCTAATGCTACATAAGTGCCACGTCAATACGGCCACGCAGGTGCCACGTTAGTGAAACTGTCCTCCAAAACCGCCGAGAGAGTTAAATTGCACCAGTTTAACAATTTAGGAATCACGATATCAGGTTTTGCTGTTGAGGGTCATGGATAGATTAGATTCGAGTCACTTTTCCGGGAGTCAAAGTGAACTTATTTCTTTTCAATTCCACCACGCAAGTCATGAGGCAAGTAGCGACTCGGTGTAACACCTCGAAAAAAATAAAAAAAACATATGTTGGTTTGGTTATTGGTTTTGAGTTGCATTCCCAGCCCATTGATTCTCCCCTAAAACCTAGAGAGAGAGGAGGGGAACCGGAAACCCAACCTTTCCCTCACCCGTCGCCGCCATTCTCCCTCCCCTCCTCCTGTCTGTATGTGATATCACATCCCCCACTCCTCTACAGCAACTTGCCTTCATAGATCTCCACCCCATGAACTTCGAACAAGAAACGAAGTGGAAAAACGAAACAAGGAGGAGGAGAGGAGAAAGGAGAAAGGTAGATCAGTGCTCCCCATTGTTTTTCCCTTGGAATCTTGAAGGAAACTCTAAGTGAGGTTTATCCCCTTGTACTATCAGTTGTTCTAGGGTGTTTTTAGTGCTTTAATTCGTGGATAAGGAAGGTTAGAGAAGGAGTTTTATTTGTTGTGATTCAATTTGGCTGTTCTCCACGTTGGCAGATTTACATTGTTTCGGTTTTCGAAGTTTCGGAGGTCTAAATGATATTTTATGCAAAAGTGTATAACTAGAAAGTTGTAGATAATATTTGGATCTATCTTCTGACCAAAGGGCGCGAATTTATCTCAAGTGGTTTAGGCGATATGGATTTTTTAGTACAACTGTTGTTTCTATGTCATAATCTGGATAGTAGTAGATTGAACCGTTTTTGGAGTGGTTAAACAGCGGAATCAGTCAGGCCTCTTATAGACAAAGTTGTAGAGTTTTCTCCGAGATTTCCATATTGGTAAAATACACTTTGATTAGATGAGTAGAACTCCAGATATAGTTGTTTTTGTATATGCCCTCTGAAATTCTAGACAGATTCTGAAGCCTGCTTTCAAGCGCAAATTAGTCCATTTAAATGGTAGAATAAAAATATGCTTTCTACATAAAAGTTGTAGGTATTGTTCTGTAGATTTTTAAAATGTATATATTTTCAGTCATAGCCTTTTTATTTTTCAAGATATAAAGGTTTGAAGCAGCAGTATTGTTTATAGTGCAAGCGGCGTTTCTTGTAATTGTGTTTTGATGGGATGGGGGAGTAGGTTCACATTTTTCATTGTTTTATATGCATGTTTGAATGTGTTTGTTAAGGTTTTGTTTGTGATTAGGTGGTGGTCCTTCAGATCGTGCATGATACCAACCCTTGATTGGAGGCAAGTGCATGACGAACTAATTGTGTGATTTATGGATTGTTTGCTCTATCTATTTATTTCCGATATATTTGTTTGTGACAAGTGACTGCTTATGTTCAAAATTGTTGTTCACGCTATTTAGATTTCGAGTTCATCTTATGTTTACAATGTTATTCTTGTTTTAATATTCCGGATTTTGGTTCTAGTTAAATAATTCAAGTTTCATGCTTGACATGGATGTGCAATATGGTTTCAATTTGGTTCTTTGTTTTTTTTTTCAATTATTCATGCTCCATGCGAGTCATGGATGTGCTATCTAGTTTTCTATTCATGTTCCTGTGGGTAAGCGTTGATCACGCTTACTCGGTTTTGCCGACAAATGCTAGGATGTATTCACAATTGTCCGGGATGTAAACTACTATTTCAATTCATGCCTGCACGGGACGGGAACTACTATTTTTCTTTGACTTGGTGTTTAAAAATGTGTTTCTTATCAAAGAAAAAAAGCTTTCTGTGCATGCTTTATTGCCAATGATGTGTATATGTGTTTTCTAGTTCCATATTGTACTTGCTGACTATTTCTGTACTCACTCTTGTGTTTATTCGGTTTTAGGTCCACATTGAGATCGGCATGTATGGGCGGGAAGTAGCACTCCTGTATACACACCTATGTATACACACCTATCTGTGCACTATCAAACTATATTGCTTAGGTACATAATGACACTTAAACTATATCCTGGTTTGGTCTTGAAATAATCCTTTAGATATCTATTAGTTTCTTTCCATGGGTTATATGGATGGATCACACTGTGGGAATGATATTATTATTAGTTTAATTTATAACTGTCTGTCATGGATATCCATATTTATAGGGGAGACTCTGCTGAAATTTCTAATAATTTTGGAAGTTAATGGTTTTGAGTGCATTTTGGTGTGGTACTCTAGGTAAGTGGTTACCTGTGGTGTTACACCTGGCGATCCACACGCCGCACCACATGGCAGCATCCTCCAGTGTTTAATTCTAGTTATATGGCAAGCGACACACCCTCGGCTGGAGGAACAATCTTCCGACAATCTTCTCTTCTTTCTTGAGGTAAATTTGGTCAATGATATATGGCAAATTTTGCTACAAGATATCGCAAAAACAAAGTTTTAGGGAAAGACACTACATAACCGTCGATATTTGCCGATGGACCTCGCCGTCTAAATATATAAAACTTGCTGTGCTGACGTGGTGGTCGGGAGCACGTTTTTTGACACGGTCGAACCGAAATGCCCCTGCGCCTTATCTCCTCATATTGAGCTAGGGTTCTATCGGCGAGATGCGGCAGGCGGGGTGGGATCTCATCGTGCACCCGGGCGTCCCGCTGTGCCACGCCGGCGATGCCAAGTTCACGCTCGAGTCGTTCATCACGCTCAATATGTTCGTTGGCTTCCACCAGTGGGACTTCGGCCTGAGCGCCCTCCACGACCGGAGCTCCTATGACCGGCGACGGTTCTTCGACGAGTTCGCGGAGCTTAAGGCGGCACCAGCGGCAGAGTTCCTCGACGCGCGGAGCTCGCGGTGGGGCGCGCTCGACGAGTTCCCGTGCGACGGGTACCTGTCCGTGGTGCATAAGCGGATGGAGGCGGTGTTCTTCGGGAGCACGGCGCAGCGCGGCGCCGTGGCGAGCGCTGGGGCGCGTTCTCCGACACGCCATGGTTCGTCGAGTTCGCCAAGATGGCGCGCCACGTCTGGTTACTGCATTGCCTCTTCCTCACGTTCGATGGCGGTGTGAGCACCATCTTCCAGGCGGCTGCCGGGGGGCGATATGGACGCCAACGGTGACAGTGACACAGCGCTGGGGGCGGCAGCGGTGACCGCGCTGTCGGGTTCACCGTCGTGCTGGGGTTCAAAGTTGGCTGGATGGTGATGCAATGCCGTGTATACCTCTCACGCCCGGTGCGACAACCATGACGACGGTGGAGCTCGCCGGCGGCGGTGGCTGGATAGAACGTAGTCCACGCCGGTATATCTGTCACATATATGTACAATGTATCTACCTATGTATTTAGTGTCCAGCAAGCAATTTAGTGTCCAGCAAGCAATATGAGGAGATAAGGCGCCGGGGCATTTCAGTCCGACCGCGTCAAAAAATAGGCTCACGTCCGCCACGTCAAATACTATAAGCATCCAAGCACAATCTCCTAGATGCTACATAAGCTTAAATAGTTAGGTGAAGGAGAGAAGAGATGAGAGAGATAAGGAGCCACCCCCTCATGTAAGAGACAACCACTGCACAAAATTCAAAACAAAAGGAGAGAGACAAAAAAGAGTAGATTGGGCGAACAAACATTGGGGGCACTAGAACTAGTATAGATATGATATATTTTCTCCATTCGAAAGTCTAAGACTTAGTCTATTATTTAGTTTTTCTAAAAGTCTAAGTCCTATATGTAGTCACCATGTACTAAATTAAATTGTTGATCGGAATCGAAGAAGTTATTTTAGTACTTATTGGTTCCATGTCCATTGGTTTTATCATATGGTGAATGGGTTAATTGCTTCTTGGCCTTGATAAAAAAGAGATAGGTCTTAGACATTTGGAAGAAGGGAGTATTGTACATGTTACATATATTTATTAGTTGATGTTATAGTCAAGATTAGCTGTGACATCCATCTCTTTTGTAAAACTTGTCCTAATAAAGTAGCATATAGTTTAGCCCAACTTGCTTTGCCTTGAAGCAATTGGTGGTTTTGTGCTTGCAAGCACCGGCGTGTGTTTCCGAGCTAAAAGCTCGCGATTGTAATCCCTCAAATGATTAATACATAGAGCTCTCTCTTTCCGAAAATAAAAAAGTAGCATATTAATACCGCCAAATGATATCAACATCGATGAGGCAAATTTAATGTAAAATGTCAATAATGAAATGAAATTAATAGATATACATATATGGGATGACTACTAGTGTAAATTAATTGTAGGAAAAAAGTTAATATGCGACTTTAATACTACTAACCGGTACACCCGACAGGCAGGTAGGACAGCCACCTACTCTCTCTCAGTTCAAAAAAAAAAAAGACAAGTACTAGAATGTTTAGGTTGCCTTACCTCTTAGTTTTAGAAAATAAGCATGAGTCCTATTGTTGTGCTTATTTATATCGGGGAAAAATGTAAAAACCACCCCATAAATCACTCGAAGTTTGGCATTCCACCCCGTAAGTCATTTTGTTGCAAATACCTACTCTCTACTTAGTTTTGTTAAAAAAAATCACCATAATGCACACATACTTAATCAAATCAGTTTATTATTGCTGGTGTATAGTTATCACAGACTAAGCTAGCCAAGTCAATACCGTCCAAGCGTTTGCATTAGACTTATTTTCCATATTTAATTGAACTTTTTTTCATATAGAGAAACTCAGTGTGACAACGTTTAAGCTCTCGTCTGCAATTTTATTTGTGGTATCTCAAAAAAAATATCAAGAATACTCTGGAAGTATTTAATTTTGGTAAAACCACATTAATCGCTCACACTTTATGAAAACATATTGATTGGATTAAGCATGTGTTTACTGGGATGGTTTTTTGCAACAAAACTTAGTAGGTGAGTGGACATTTGCAACAAAATAACTTATGGGTGGAATGTCAAACTTCGAGTGATTTATGGGGTGGTTTTTCCAATTTTTCCTTTATATCTCTTATTAGCAAATAAAAATAATTTATAAGTAAATTTTATATACGTGTCCTTAGTAACAAAAATAAAAATAAATGTTGTGAAATAAACATCGATAGAAAAATAAAATATTAAGTTTTATAATTTAAATTTTAGCTTATAATATAAGTAATATAAGTATAGGCATAAGCGAAATTAATAAGGCCATATATTTGGGTTGTTTAGCATCTTATCTGTGCAACAGAAGTTTTAACTAAAAATATCATTAACTCGTTATTACCATTATTTTCAATATATATCCTCTTTATTTAATTTGTTACTAACAGCATTATATATTTTATTCTCACAGAAAAGTAAAAAGTTGACCGTGGGGAGCTTGACATGTAGGACCTTTTTTTTTTGTTTGCAAAAATAAAAGTAGACGGTGGTAAAGGTGTGGCAAATTCACCACCACCACTCCCTCTTAAGGATATTCTCAGTGGGCATGTTCGGCAGGCCGACTGTGATGGCTACAGTCGTGCATAGTGAGTGCAGCACTGTTCTTGCCGGCTGCGGCCGCAGCCCGGGCAGCAGAACAGGTCCAGTCTATCCAACCCAACTTGATATTAGTGTGGGCCCAAGCAGCAGGAGGTAATAGTTTATGATAGAGGGCACAATGTTTGTTGCCTGCCATAGAGAATAAGATTGGGTCCACCAAGAAAAAAAATTATTTCCTATCCTGTAGAATTGCTACGTTCCTTATCTGCTATTTGGTTGCTAACTTCCTATGCTTGCTACCCGGTAGTAACACTACAATCAAGTAGTTGTTGTTACCTCTTTTTACAATGCTTATAACCTGATAATAAAAGTGTATTCATTGCTTACTGTCTGCTTTTGAGCCACAATATGGTTGCCCTAAACGTAGAAATGTAATGGTGATTGTCCGTAACTTATAGATAGATTAAAATAAGAGGATATTAATGAAATAAATAACAATACTATAGAAGTGATAAAATTTGTGCTAAAAAGAGATTTTACATTCAGAAACAGATGCATGGTACACGGGACAGCAAACCCAACAACTTGTTAGGTTAGTACTGTTCCAAACGATGAGGCCCATTGACGTCGTCTCAAGTCTTCGCCTTGTTGTTCACATGTCATCATCTGAGCTGACCACCACCCCCGATTTGTTATACGAAGTCTTCGCGGCATTCGTGCCCTCAGTTCATGAACGATTTGTACATATATATACTCGCTCGTGCCATCCATCGGGTCATCTGTGCTATGCTCAAACTCTCTTCGTTTATTGCCGTCGCCGCGAAGCATTGCTAAGGCGTTTCAATTCCATGCCCTCTCGACAGTAGTCCCGAGCGGACACACTACGTATTGTAAGTCCTCATCTCGTTTATAATAAATATTTTTAAAGCTGATTTTAGAGTATTTTTATCGTAGTCCCCTTTTTTAATATTGAGTTTTAAGATGCTAACAATACAGGTATAAAAGTCTTACTCTTAATTTGTTCTATTATTAGTATTTTTCAGTAATAGCCGTTACGACTTATAATCAGCTCTTAGTCAGCCGATGGGCTCTACCTTTTAACATAAGTTTCTTTGTCTTTTTCTTCTACTAGAAAAATGCCCGTGCGTTGCAACGGGTAAAAACGTTTTTCCGTGGTACAACCGCTATTAGGAACTGAGCAATGAATGAAATATTAGGATCACTATATATACATTATAATTAAAAAACTTAATAAAAATTGTTCCTTTGTTTGGGTCGAAAGCCCATTCTTTCCTCCCTCTGCTCGACCTGATTCTCTCCAATCTAGCCCACAAATCGAGCGACATGCCCAGCTCGTACAGCCGACTGTCCTATCTCTCTGATCCAGCCCACAAGTGGAGCTATAGGCCTAATTCACACATCCAACCACCATCTTCAACCTCCTAGTCCTATGCCCGTATGCAGGAGCTGATTCTCCCTATCAAATCCAGTCAAATCTTTTTTTATATCTGAAAATTGGTCGAGGGGTTTTGATTCACTCGATCTACTCTTTCCGCTTTTCCGAAACAGAACGAATCCGCAAAATTAAAGGCCGGCCAACTATCATCAGCGACAAAAACTAAATCCAATGGATTAAAGCGAATTGAAAGGAAAATTGTGAGAAAAAAATGATGAGAGAGGTGTGGGGAATCAATTTTTGTAATCAATTGGAGTAGAAAACGCATGGGACACATATTGAAGTGGGACTGCGCTAGATTTGGTAAGCAGTGGCGGCGTGCAACATATCCGATATGAGATATAAAAAAAACCAGATAAAAAAAATAGCGAAAAAAAAGGAGCAAAAGAAACCGAATGAAAAAACGAATCGAAAAAAAAAGCAGCGAAAAAAAGAAGACAGACAAAAAAAGATAAAGATGAAATTAGAAATCAACTCAAACACACGGATGATATACCAAAATCTCGGCAAAAACATCTTCAATTTTTATAATAGTGGAGAAACGATAAATCTATATAATCATTTAGCTCTTTTACCAATATAAATACATGTGAGAGTGCAATAAAATCTTATTCTTTGGTTATCTATCTGTTTTTCTTTTCTAACGGCAACGCGTACTACTTTTAGTTAATATGTTCGCTTCGGCGTGCACCATTTTAAAATTCAAACTTCATAAATTTGACAAGCAATTAGTCTAACAATATACGTTGAGTGATACAAACACTAGTACAGAAATCCTAAATGGTGCCCGATGGAAAACCTCTTAGGTGCCGGTTTGCCCAACCAACACCCGCAAGGCGGCACTGATTAGCCAGGGTCAAAGGTGCCGATTCCATACCCGGCACCTTTGAGACGCACAGGAGAAAGAAAAAACTGGCTTGATGCATCGGCTATATTTTGATTTAGTACGGACTGTACAGTACTCTCTCCGTCAACCAAAAATAAATTAACCTCACCTCGCACTAGAATTTGATGCATCCTATTATAATAAATCTGCATATAAAATATAACAATATTTATTGTATTATGATATGTCATATATTAGTATGAGATTGATTTATTTTAGAACAGAGAGAGTATCTTAGAATAAGATGAGACATAATCTAGTACATATTTATTGTACTCACTCCATTTCATGATATAAGTCATTTGAATTTTCTCTTAGTCAAAACTTTTTTAAGTTTGATCAAATTTATAGAAAAATACACTAACATTTTCAATACAAAACAAATATATTATCAAAATATATTCAATGTTAAATTTAGTAAAACTAATTTAGTGTTATAAATATTGCTAACTTTTTCTATGAACTTGGTCAAGCCTTAAAAATCTTTGACTCAGAAAAAAAAATTTAAATAACTTATAATGTAAAACGAAGGGAGTATTATATTAGGTAGTACATCGAATATGGTCCAGATTTACTGTACCAAGAGAGAAGTAAAAGTGAGCACTCACAATTACCGCCTCTAAACTTAGGGGTTGTTTATATTGATGTTATTTCAAACCATGTCATTTTTTAAGTAAAGTTGTCATATATATGTATCAATATAGTTTCTTAGTGAAAATCATAAGAAATCTTGCCAAAACTTGACAATATTACTAAATTACCAAAATTTGGTAAAATTTATTTTGGCTACAATCTAAAGAAGCCCTTAACCACGTATCATGCATGCATTAAATTAAGGGCTATAATATTTTGTAGCTTACCCTTTTAAGCAACTACACGTGAAACTTTGACCAGTTTCTAATTCACTTTAACTTAATTTCACCACTCGTTCATTTGACGAAAAAAAAAGGTTATGCACACTACTGGAAAAAGCGTTGTTCCTGGCGGTAAAAACACATTTTCGAGGCGGCCAAACCTTCCGTATGTATCTAAAGGCTCGTAAAAATACCTAAATTTTACAGGCAGACCAAAGCACCACCTGCGAAAATGATTTTCGCAGGCAGCAAATCCAATCTTTCCAGATGCTGTAGGCGCTACAGTGCACGCCGCCGTTGTCGCTCCCTTTCCTCTAGCCAGATCTAGGAGTGGGGAGGGAGAGAGGGGGAGCCGCCGCACCACCGTCGCCCTCCTCTCCTCCAGTCAGATTTTGAGGGAGGGAGGGAGGAGAGAGTGAGGGGCGTGTGTGAGAGAGTGGAGAGGGGAAATGAGTTGTGGGGAGGGGTGGAGGAGAAGATAAGAATGACTTAGATTTTTTTTTATGCATGATTTTTGCATGCGGACCATATAACGTTCCGCATGAGAAAATCAATTTTTTTCAGCCGGCTACTTAAGAGGTCCGTCTGTGCCCTGAAAAATTGTTTTTCGTAGACGGATGATGAAAATACACTCCGGTTTACATTTTCGTAGACGGACATTTGGCTCCGAGAATCATATCCTACTAGAAAAATAAAAGGCCAACATCACTAAAAATCGTTTTTTTAAGTAGTGACACAGTGTTCGATGCATAATAAAACCGTTACAAACCTTCCTATGTAACGGGTAAAATCTTTTCTAGAGATTTAGTGCTTTTTATTAGAGCTGCGGCCTTGAACATATTGAACTTAAAACAGAATATAAATATGATTAATATGAATGCTTCTAGGTCGTTTTCATTTCTTGAGCTTACCAACCTCCCATTCCTTATTTTCCACACACATACTTTCCAGACTGGTAAATGAATGTTTTGTGAATTTTTTTGAAAAAAATGCTTTTAAAAATCATATTAATATTTTTTAATACTTAATTAATTGTGTGTTAATTATCGTTCCATTTTTCATGTACGAGGAATAATTAGTTTCGAATCCACACCAAAGAACACATATATATATATATCCTTGCAAAAATACGCTGACAGTTGACATATTTCAAAAGGATGTCCCAGAATGTTGTAATTTAACTATTACACGATATTTTCTTCTTTCTTTTGTTGCAAAATACGTACACAATCATTTTCTGTCGAACACTCGCGTTATTTCTCTTCTTCTCTGACAAAGTAGTTTAGCCCAGCTGGGCATGTCGATCAACACGTTAGGCCCGGGTTTTATTTTCGCTAAAAACTAGTAACATTATAGTCCTATTAATTTCTTGACATGATCCAATATGTTTTTTTTGCCTAATTAACAGAGAAGGCTTCCAGAGTGTTAAGTCATCCAGTTGGAGTACTCCGTACTTTGTCCAAAATATTGAACGGAAAACAGATAATCTGTGCACACAATATTCTAAAATTGGAGGTAAAATTCCATGGAGGAAACATCAGGCACCGACACTAACCTATCAGAGAATGTAGTAGAAACGATCGACAGATATAGATGGCCAAGAGGCCCGAGGCCCGATGGCCCGGCACACAGCACGGCGTTTTGGTCCGGCCCAAGCACGGCACGGCCCGTCAGGGGTCAGGCCCGTGCCGGCCTGGCTCAACCACTGGGCCGTGCCTGGGCCTCTCCACCGGTACGTTGGGCTGGCCCGGCACGGCACGATGGGCCGCAGGCTAGGCCCGACACATAAACAATAGGGAGTAAAAATAGACATATTATATGCCATGGTCGAAAGAATAGGGACGTAAAATAGACTTATTTTAGCTATATATATATATGTCAACCCAAAGAGGAGGGACAGAATATAGACTTATCTTCACTATATATATGCCACAGCCCAAAGAAGAGGGACGAAAAATAGACTTATTTTCGCTATATATATGCCACAGCCCAAAGAGGAGAGATGAAAAATAGACTTATATAAAAAAAGGCACGATGGGCCACCCGCGCCTTCGGGCCGGCCCGGCACGGCCCGACGGCTGGTGGTCGTTCCTGGGCGGGAGGCGCAGCCCATGGGCCGGCACGGCCCGGCACGAAGTGCCGATCGGGCCGTGCCGGCCCGATGGCTGGTGGGCCGTGCCTGGGCCAGGCCGTGCCGGGCGGGCCATCTATATCGACAGACAACTCCTGGAAGCAGCCAAATCTGGTGATTCCACAACGTTGAAGGAGGACATGGCTGCCCGTGAAGCAGACGTGCTGCTTCGAACAACTAAGAACGGGAGCAACTGCCTTCACATAGCCTGTATCCACGGTCACCTGAAATTCTGCAAGGACGCCCTCGAGATCAACCAGTCGTCTCTCCTCGCCGCCGTCAACTCATACGGGGAGACGCCACTACTCGCCGCCGTGACAAGCGGACATACTGCATTGGCTTCAGAACTACTCAGATGTTGCAGTGAATCTGGCTTGGGCGACGTGATTCTGAAGCAAGATGGCAGTGGATGTAATGCGCTGCACCATGCTATTCGGTGCGGCCACAAGGACCTTGCACTGGAGCTAATAGCTAAAGAGCCGGCGCTGTCGCGAGCCGTGAACAAGGACAACGAGTCACCCATGTTCATTGCGATGATGAGAGATTTTGCTGACATTTTCGAGAAGTTGTTGGCTATCCCAGACTCCTCTGATGTAGGATGCAAAGGTTTCAACGCTCTACATGCTGCCGTGAGAAGTGGAAATGCAGGTGAGATTTTGTAGGTCGAGGTATTTCTCGTTGTTAATTTCTTTTTTTTTAGAATTACACAGTACAACACAGACACTCTGTAATTGTAACAACCATATTGTTTCCTTGGACATACTTAGGATTGCAAGTGGGATGGGTTGTGGGCCGTCCCGCCCCGCCCCACACCAGCCGCAAACTGCATGTGCGGGCAAACGGCAGCCCGCCCCGCATGGCTTGGCGGGATTGCTCAGCCCAACGGGCACCGCTGGACAGCCCACAATGTGCACATCTCTGTTTAATTAGGTTCATCGATCACACAAGCACATAACTACTCCATATCCCAAATTTAGCACATGAAAACTGTATTATTTTCATGTGAAAGTATTCTTTTTCAATGACATAACAAGTATAGTACTGAATAAGAACACCATTCTTTTCCTTCAACATCATGACTAAAGTTAGAGTGATGATGATGCATTTTCTCTTCATGATAAACCAACTGTCCCAATTGACAAAGTGACAAACAACTGCTTCCAACTCTATGAGCTCTTCCGGTCTTTTTCTATATTACCTTCAACACATTAAATTTAATAAAGTTAGAGTGGAGAAACTACTAATCGAAAATTAGAAATGAATTCATCAACCGACTGATCACAACGTTATTCCATATTGTAGAATGGAGTAAATATGTACTAAGTTTCATCAATTAAGAATGCATCCAAAATATGAATTAAAGGACATAATTGACAATAACAAGCAGTTATTCGAGGATAGTGAGATATATAACCTGCTGCTGGTTGTTGTGCTGGTACTACATGTTACTAGAGGTGTATAGGCATTTTCACCTGTATAGGAAGAAACAATGGAGTTAATAAAAAAGAGTACATGCTGGACTGTTAGATGTTAATAAAAAAGAAACAATGATGTTAGTGGTGTAGTATACAACTATACAAAAATATAGAATAGCCAAGTTAATTCAAACGAATCTCAATTTAAATACCTGAATGTTGCACATTTTGGTCATCACTCTCAGCAAGATCACGTGCAAAGAAATCACCCAAACCTTCTGCCCTCATCCAATCTTGAAGGCAAATCAATGCCTCTACAGTACTGCTCGAAAGTCTACTTCTATAGTCACTAATGATCCTTTCTCTAGTTGAAAATGCTGCCTCTGATGCCACTGATGTTGCTGGAATAGCCAAAACATCACGTGCCATTCGTGAAATCACAGGGTACTTTGTTTTGTTACCATCCACCAGTTCAAGATATCAAAATCATGCCCATCTTGGAAATCACCTTCCTGAGGCATATCAGCAAGATATCGACTAAGCTCACTCTTTACTTTGCTCCTGCTTTTGTCATGTAGAAACTGTCTCCAATCAGTGAATTGATTACTTGCATCAACATTCTGCTCAACACTTGTTTCGGGCTGAGAATTGATGTTGTTTGAGCCCCCATACTTGGCAGAATATTCATCAAACAATTTCTGCATATTACTCTTGATTTCCTTAAGGTAAGGAGTTGCAGCAGCTCCAAATGCAGACTTCAAACGAAACTCAATGAATTTGTACTTATACCTTGGATCAAAAATAACCGGGAAACATATTTGCAAGTATTGAGCGTCCCAGTACTTCTTAAATTTTTCTTTCATTTCCTTGACAATAGATGCAATGGTACATCTTCATTTGTAGCCTCCTTGTCCAAAACCATCTTTATCTTCCAAAGTTCATGAAAATAGCATGTTGAAGTTGGGTAAAACGTACCAGATACTGCAACAGTAGCTTTATATTACTACTACATGTAACTGTACTTTATATACTATAGAACAAGAAAAAAAAATCTGAAGCTAATAATTAAGAAATTAGTCTGAAGGAAACTTCTCTGAATGAGCACCTATCAATCTTGTTATGTCAAACCAGTGGTAGCTAATCATGCACCACATTAATTAGATAAAAAAAAGATGCAATAGATCATTTGCAGACGCTGATGTCCAGTATAACAATGGCTAGATCACCAATCACACTCAAAGTTTAACATATACAAAAACAAATAGAGTGAGTGAGACAACCTGCTACTATTCTTGGAGAAGCAATTCGTTGATTCACATAAATACACAAGAAACACATGAAAGGTTAGTTTAATCTTGTACCTTAATTAGTGTGTAGAGATCTGGAGGCGGCAGTGCAGCATCGCAAGCTGCAGGATTTGGATTGGATGGATCTATCAAGAACTATCAAGAACTGAAGTATGAAATGCACTGGATTCACTATTTCGCTGGATCAGGAGACTGGAGGGCGTCGGCTGCTGGATTTGGATGGATGGGCGACGAGGAAGACGAGAGTAGCAGCCGCTGTGGCGCCGTCTCGCCGCCGCCATCTCCCGTCTCCCGTCTCGGCTGCGCCGCTGCGGCTGCGTCTCGCGTCTCCCAGTCTGTGCCCTAATGCCGTGGCGCCCAACGGGCTGTGCGGGATGGGCCAAACAATTTTGCAAGGTCCACGTGGGATGGCCAGCCCGCAAATTTGCGGGCTTTTTTGTGGGGCGGGACTGCGGGCCGAAAAAAAAGCCCGCCCCACTTGCATCCCTAGACATACTTTCAGACGCTGCTAAAAAGGTTATGGAGAACCGCCCTTGGCTGGCCAAACAACAAAACGAATATATGCGTGCTCCTATTCACTATGCCGCCCTCTGGGGCATGGTCCGTGTTACGAGTATTGCTGGAACATGATTCTTCTCTAGGGTACATCGTATCAGACAATAACACCGCCACTAGATCCTCTTCTTGTTTCTGCCGGAATTCGAGGGCATATTGGCATTGCTCAAGAGATTCTTATCCATTGTCCAGATGCTCCCTATTGCACAAAGACTGGTTGGACATGTCTTCATGGAGCTGTATCCGCAGACCAAGTAGAGTATGTTAAGTTTATCCTGAGCACACCACAACTACGGAAACTCACTGGCATGCGAGATAGCCATGGGAAAACTGCTCTACGTGTTGCTGTCCATAAGGGTAACCCAAAAATGGTGGCTGCTTTGTTGTCTCATAGAGGCACTGATGTCACAATGCTTGACAACCATGGTAATTGTAACGCCCCAATTTTCGTTCGGGATTAAAAATCATTTAATAATACATTTTCTAGAAATTAAATAAAAGTTAAATCAATTTAATCAAGTGAATTATTGAGGGAATTAAAAATTTCCTTTGAAAATTATGGCCGAGAATATTTTATAATATTCTTTGCGCCCCTAATGTACTCTCTGAAATTTCCCACGAATTTTCAGAGCTCAAGAAGTAATTTTAAAGTCACAAAGTTCATTAAACTCATTTAAATAAAAAGAAAACAAATTTAATTCTCCTTCTTTCCCCTTCCTCCCTTTCGGGCTCGGCCCAAATTCCTCCCCCTCCTCCTTCACAGGCCGGCCTCCCTTCCCTCGGCCCGCTCGGCTCTCTCTCCCGAAGTCTACTTTGCCTCCCCCAACTGTCTCGTCCTCCCTCCTCCCCCCGACCCGCCGACAGGTGGGTCCCACCTGTCGGGGTCATCTCCCACCTCCAGCCAACCGCCGCCCACTCCACCGCCAAATCCGGCGCCCTCCCATTCCCGAGCTCGCATCTAACCGTGTGGACCGGTTCCTCTCCACCTCCTCAACCGAAACCCCCACTCGCCCCTCGAAGATCGGTGCCGAACCGCCGCCACGAGCCCACGTCGGCGTCCCACGACACCGGCCGATTCCGCCTCTCCCGGGCTCGATCCCGCCATTCCAAGGCTATAAAAAGCATCCCCGGGGCTCCCTCTCCCATTTTCCCTCCACCCCGAGCTCGCCACACCCCCTAATCACCTCCCCACCGTGCTCCCTCTCTCCGCCGCTCGCCGGCGACACTCCAGCCGGCCGCCACAGCCGCTCCCGCCGCCGCCGCTCCACGCAACTGCCACTGGCGGCTTCGCAGCGTCGTACCGTACCCCGGCATCCCCTCCGCTCCTCCATTTCGCCGCTAGAACCGCCACCCCACCGTGCACCCGAGCCACCACCACCATTGCCGCCGTTCCCGGCCACCTCACACCACACCGCCGCAGCTGTTAGCTCCACCACCGTGAGGGCAAGCCCAACCGCGGCTCCATTTCCCCAACCCCTCACCGAAACTCCACCTTCACTGTCAACTCAAGCCGCCGCCACCTCTATCACCATCGGCTGCCATTGGGCGCCATTCCGGACCACCTGGTGTCGCTCTGTCGCCTCCTTCGGCCTCGCGGGAGGACTGCCTCGGCCGCTTCTCCGCCTTCGCTGGTCGTCGCCGGAGCGCCGTCCGCGTCGCCTCCCCGAGGAACGCCGCCGCCTCCCATCCATCCCGCGCTCCGCCGGCCGCCTCCCTCCGTCGCCGTGCCCAACGGTGAGAACTGCCTCCCTCCCCTCTCTTTTTCCCTCCTTCGCCGGCCGCCGCGTTGCGCTGCCGCCACCGGTGGCCGTCCGGCTGGGTCGCCGCCGCCACGCGCCGTGCCGCGCCACCGCCGGCTGGCCGCCTCCCCTTGATCCTAGCCACGGTCGGTCTGGGCCGTCGGATCGGCTGGGCCTCCATCTGGGCCGTCCATGTGGTGGACGTGCGCCCGAGGCCGCGGTGGACCGTGTCCACCGTGCGCCCCTACCCTTGTGCCGCTGACGCGTAGGGCCCACGTGTTAGCACCGGCCGCCCCCTGCTGACGTCAGCGATGTCCCATTTCCTTTGTAAAAACAAATATTAATTGCGCAATAAATCATTAATAATTCTAGAAATCCGTTTAAATGGCTCAAAACTTCTAAAATTCATATCTAATTCATACGAACTCCGAATTGGGCCATTCAAGTTGTAAGATTCATCTAAAGTTGAGATCCACATGTTTGTTTACTTTTTATGTACTTTTTTCTTGGTGTTTATTAGAGTTTTTCGTCGTTTTGCGTGCTAGCGTGTAGAATCCATTGTTTCGGATGTTCGCGGTCGCAAGGATAAGAGTTCAGTTCAGAAGATTGTTTGAAGAAGCAATGCAAGTCACACATTCCCCTTGAGCATGTTGATCCCAATTTACATATGTTTTACCGTTTGCAAATAAATATGTATGTTTTGCTAATTACATGGGATCAGGGTTTTTCTTTCTTTTCGCTTCTGCCATGTTTACTTGATATCTGTTCTTTGTCAACCTTGGGTCATAAATCGACTAGCTTGTGTTACTTATGTTAACCTAGCTAGAACTATATGCTTAGCCATGCTTAATTACTACTAGCTCAGTCGATGATTGCAGTATTAGACATTCTAGTATATTGATGAGCTGCGTGCTCGAGACATCTAGCAATGTTTCATGATCGTAATTATCCAACTAAAACGCGACTCAATGATGGGCTGTGGGTGCATGGTTTTGCGAGTCGCATCCATGGCAATTAAGGACCGGTTCATAGGAAACCCTGGAAGACTTACAGCGCTTGCCACAAGCGGGAGTGGGTAACTGCTTGATCTGAAGTATAGCTCGACCCTTTCCTAGACACCGGTGGCGAGGGTGGGCGTGATGGAGTTGGGTCAGCTGGGGTGTCCGGTTGTCCAGCTGCCGGATTCACCGCGGCGCACGAGGGGACTGCCCACCTCTGGGGTAGGGGTGGGGGTGAAACCTTACCGTTGTGTGGATGGTTATGGGAGGGTTATGCGGAGGGTCTTGTCACAATCACTCGACATGGTGACGTGTCTACGCAGGCAAGGTGACATGCCGGTGGATTGTATCTTGTGGGTACAGTTGTTCACCTCTGGCCAGAGTAAAACTATTCGAATAGCCGTACCCGCGGTTATGGGCGATCAACCAGATTCACCGTGATTAGTCTGACCCTTAATAAATCGACTCAATGCACTAGTTGGTTCAAGTGGGATGGTTGGGCCTGTTCAACGTGGTGTAGCGTTGATCAGTGGAGATTTAATATTACCTTAATTACTCAACCGTTTTACTATTTTGCTTAATAAAATGCTTTACAACCACCTTTATGCAAATAGCCACAAACCATCATTGTCTCCCCTTGCACGTCTGCATCATTGGTGTGGCATGCTGAGTATGGTGGTTGTACTCAGCCTTGCTATTGTTCCCCTTTTTCAAAAGTGTAGTGCTTCTGAGCTGAAGACGAAGTTAAAAGACCAAGGCTCAGACCCCAGTTGAGTTTTGCCTGTGGAGTGGAGCTGAAGCCCCGCTGGGATCGCCTTTTCCGCTGCTGCTGCTTTTGTTTCGGTGTGAGGACTAAGTGCCTCTTCTGTAAGTATTTTACGCTTTATTTACGTTTGTAACTGTTTATTACTTGTCGTTTTGTGTACCCTGGCTGGTCCTGGATAGGGATTTAATACACAAAATAGTCTGGAAATTTGGGCTAAATTTCGGCGTGACAGTAATCCACCAAGTTGGCAATCATGGAAAGTCACGGGTCGCGCTAAGACGTTAAACTGGGTATGTATGCTTGTTTCATTCCCCTCTGATCTCACAAGTACATCTTCTTGAATACGTGCAAGTGCAATTCAACTTTAAAAACTTCGTCGATGACGGCATCAACTAAATTACTTGGTTTAGACTTAGGAAAGCCAGCTTATACTAGTAGATCATGAACAAAATTCCCATGTCATCATATTGTTAGTATTCTATATCGAGCTACTCCTAGCTATATCGAGTTCGTCCACAGGGAAGAGAGAGAAATTGCGAGGATGAGAATGAGAAGGCACAGGAATAGAAGAACAGCATTTGAGTCATTTTACACACCCTCAGACAGACTTCCCAACAAAATACAAAATAGCGAACAGTAGTGCACTTTTTATGACAATTTTGACAATTGGGGTTTAGATGATGGGAGATACAAAATTGTTTCTTTGAGGGGCTAATCTGATATTAATTTAGTTGTGTATTTGTGACCATTGTTTATTATTTTTCCTGTTTGTCAATTCAGGGCCCGTTAGGAAAAAAATATAAATATGAACACCTCATCTATGTCGCGCGGGGGGGGGGGGGGGCTTATCTGTATCGGCGAGAGGCTCCGTCACAAACTAATGGTCTGTGATGTGAAAAGTCATCTTTATCAGCTGGTCGCCGTCACCGATAACTATTATGTTTGTCGAGCCAATATTAAACCTCATAATCGATAGTTTTGACCCAGTAGAGGAGTTAACTAGAACCTGTCACTTATGAGTCATCTTCGATGGGCCTCTACTATAAACCGACAAAGATGAAATAGGGTTGAGTACGTAAAGTGGAAAATAATGAATTCAAAACACACGAACAGTGAAACATAAGGGATTCCGATAACAGGAAAACACACGGCAAATAGATATAGAGAGTGAGGAAGAATGAGTGAAGGAATTGTTCTTTTAGCTTTGGTTGGATGTTTTATTTCCTATGAAACTGGAGGAATGCATGGGAACCATTCTAAAAGAATCTTGTACAGTTCATTTGAAAATCCCATGATCCAAACAGGGCCTTACTGCCTTAGGGTTTATAAGTAATGACAACCAGAACATCTAACATGCATGATGCAAAAGTTTTAAGAAGTTCAAAATCTTATTGGTTTTTATCATTAGACATTTTCATGTTATTACATTGGCACTATCCCATGACCGTGCAAAAGATTTTTTGGACCTTTGAATTGTTTCCCTATACAATTATTATTCAACACTAGCATGCATCCTTAATATCATAGAATTGGTTTTGTTTTCAAATTTTATAATTTATTGCTGACAACTATAATTAATGTAACAATACTATATTCATATTATTTTGGGGATTTTATTATTTTAATTGTTGCTACTGTTGTTGCTGCCGCTGCTACTATATTGATCCTAGTTCCATTATTTATGACTTTATTTGGATTTCCATGCAGAATGAAGTGTCCTTGCTTATGTTGGAAGCTGATCCCCAAGATGCATCCTTTATGCATAATGTTCATATGGAAGCGAAGGAAAAAGTAACTAATAAATCAAGGAAGGATGTCAAGGCACTAACTGAGAGATACACAAGCAACACTTCATTAGTAGCGATCCTTATAGCAACAATTACATTTGCAGCAGCTTTCACCTTGCCTGGAGGATATAGTGCTGTGGAGATTATGGTTACCCCATATCTACATGGCGGTTATATTCCAGCTGGATATACGGTACCAAATATAGATAGAATATCTCTATGAGGACTCGGGTTAGATTCTAAACTTGTATGTTAAGAAAATACCTGGGATCCTAGTCGGTTACGATTGTATTTTATCTGTAATCCCATATCCCGTTAGGATATGGACTGTACTTTATATTACAGATCCCTTCCCCAATATAAGGAGGGGTCCGGGTTCCTCTCGGGACGATTCTTTTTTCTCCCAATCATACAATCAATAACACACTCGGCGGAATCATCTCCGGACAGGAGTAGGGTATTACTTCTTGAATAAGAAGGCCTGAACCTGTATAAAAATTTCTTGTCTCCAAACCCATCCACTTTCCTAGCTTGATAGCCACTCCCTTTTATTATTGCCGAAATCTTGTTTCGACAGTTGGCGCGCTAGGTAGGGGTAGCGTCAAGTTCTCGCCGACTAAGTGCGATGGGTTTCGTTTCTGGCATCGACGACTTCGCCTTCCCTCCCGGGCAAGCGTTTCGGTTCGGCAGCCTCAACTTCATCACCAACGACTTCAGCAAGATCTCTCTCCTTGACTCGGATTCAAACCAGTCGGGGAGAGACCAGGTCCCCATGCCCTTCGGTATTCCGAACTCGGCCGAGGCCTACTCCAAGATCATCTCTCCCGAGTCGGCTTCAAACCACTCGGGCGAGATCCAATCTACTCTTCCGCGACCAGATCAAGACGACGGGTCCTATCCCTCAATCCTAATGAAACTTCCTGATAATTTGGCCGCTGTCTTCACTGCCAAGACATCTCCCACTCGAAGATCTAGGCGAGCTCCGGCTTCGGCCCCGATCCAATCTAGATCCAGAGAGGTTGGCGTTATACTCCAACCTCTTGGGACAGTCTCGACGGAAGAGTTGGATGGTTACCTTAGCTCCCCCGGCGTCAGTTCTCGACCAACCGAGATCCTCGACTACGACGATTTCGGCTACCACTACGACCACGGTGACCTCGACAACTTCGACGACAGCTATGAGGATAACTACACGCCCCTCTTCTTCGGCGTATTCATGGCTGACAACGAAATGGAGGAACAGCGCCAAGCCCGAGAAGCAGACCAAGATCGCGCACGGCAAGAAGCTGAACGTCGCCGACTGGAGGAAGAGCGACAGCGACAGGAGCGAGAACGACTACAGCGTGAGCAGCAAGATCGCGAACGGATTGCAAAGGAGGCTGAAGATCGACGGCAACGCGCCTTGGAATCTGGGCGCCGAGCGAGAGAACTCATTGGGCAACAAGACGTCGATGGAACAGCGGTCTTTCGCACCCCCCAGCAGAACGCGGTTGCAGCAATCACTCTCCTCAACACCCTCCTCAAGGAAGACGCACTCAACCAAGCTGATCATGTTGTCAACATCTTGAACCAAACGAAGACCATGATCGCTGTCTCGGTTCCAGCCAACTCCGCAAGCACCCGCACCCCGACTGGTAGCCGAGTCCCTCACTTCCGATCTCATGATTATCATCAGCCAAGCCTCAGCATCACCGGCACAGGATCTAGTCGCAGGAGCAGGGGTCACGACGAACGATCTGTTCACTCGCCTCCCGAACGTCACAGGGAGCGCCGAGTTGAACGGCCTCGCTCTCCACCTCACCAGTGTCCCGTCGACCTTCGCGACACAGTCAACCAGCGCCGTGCAACACGAGGTCACCGCCATTCACCAAATCGCTACGACGACGACGTGGATGGAGTAGCTGCCTTCATTAATGACCTGCGTCGAGTGCTGATGCTGGAAGTGAGGGACTTCCTGTTATGGCAAAAAAAGGTTGCATTTCAGGCCTTCTTGATCTCAGACACCTTAGCAATATGTTCCTCATTTGCTGTTGCATTCATATGCATCATAGCCAAGTGGGAGGATCTCCAGTTTTTGCTTCATTACAGGTTTATTACTAAGAAGCTCATGTGGTTTTCATACATGGCAACTATCAGAACATTTGCAACTAGTTTGTGTCAGGGTTACGGGTAAGGTATACCCTCTACCCTCAGATATACGTCGTGTATAGATATGGTATATCTGCGCGTATACGGACGTTTTCTGTATACGTTAAGGAAATTCATCACGGAGTCCACAGATGGAAGGAGTCCTACTCGTACAGAACTGGGTCGTCACTGTATCGTGTAGGGTCCGATATCTCCGAGTCCTACTTGGAGACCAACTGACCAGCGTATAAAAGGGACCCCCGAGAGGACCTAAGCATCGAATCTCACCGCCAACACATCCACCACAGCTTACGAAGTCGGAGCCTATAGGAGCCAAGTCGCCGAGTGATCCAGTTGAACCAATTCGACTACGATCTCGTCGGTATCATCGAGTTCCACTATTCCCTTTGTAATCTGGGATTTCCGTCATATAATCCCATATCAACTGGATTAGGGCTATTACCTATCAAGGGGCCTGAACCAGTATAATCTCTGTTTTCCGTTTGCTTGATATCGTATTACGTAGATCCTCGTACCAGCGTACCCCAATACCCTCTATATCCGGTCTACGGGTATCCCCCGTCGACAGTGGCGCGCCAGGTAGGGGCTCTTGGTGCTCAAGGTTCTACTACTATATCATCAGGCTTCGTCGACAACAGCGTCAACACCGGCCTCAACCAAGGAGTTCCTGCTTCAACAATGCTGGTGTGGACTCAAGTCGGCGAACTTGTCTTCCCGTTTACACCACGGTGTCGATCTCGACTGGTCCATGAATGACCAGAAGCGAGAACGCCGTGGCTACAACCCTGGACGACTCCATGTCGAAGAATCCACCCGTCGAAGCGGAGAACGGAACGTCGATGACATCCGAGCCCGAGAAGGATCTTAGTGCGGCCAAACCTTGTCCTTCCGACAAGAATCACGAGCAGACAAGGACAACTTCCGAGATGACAAGGTCCTGGTGTCCTATCCACAAAACCAGGAAACATACCTTGCAAGCCTGCTGGGTTTTTCTCAACGTGCAAGCTGAAATTCGTGCCTGCAAGGAGCGTGGAATTCAGCGTACTTCTCCAACTCATGAGGTCTATTGTCCTATTCACAAGACAAAGAATCACGACCTCTCAAGCTGCAAGGTCTTTCTCAGCGCCATGAAGACACCGCCTCCTAAGGTCCAGCAGTCGCGAATCTCTCTTAGGGATACAGACAAGGAACAAGGAGCGACGCTGATCTCGGATCGATTCGTTGGGGTAATCGACATCGATCCCCACGAGCCATCAGTCCTACACTTTCTCAAAGACTATGGCTCATCATCAACGAGTACACCGCGCGATGTATTTGCTATCGATGGGACCAGCACGTCAGCACGCGCTAATGTGAAAGCGGAAAATCAAGTGGTTACACCAGCCCAGCACATCGGGGTTATCAACGCAATACTGAGGGAAACCCCTTACGATCCCGTTCTGAATGATGATCTCGCACAGTGGACAGAACGGCTACGGGAATCAGTGACCAACCTCAGCAATACGTTCGAGGAGGCCGCTGCTGCAGCGCACCCGGAACAGCCGCCAGCTGGCGGTGCTAATGGCGAACTCCCTGAGCAGCGGGGGTCGCCTCGTCAAGCCACCCCTCCACCTCACGGACCGACGATCTCCGTGATCATCTGAATGGCCGCCAAGAAGCACGACGCACACGAGACAACGGGAACCGTTCCCGACATCGCGTCTCTTCACGACATCGCGAAAACAAAGAACGAGGAGGCCGCTCGAGCGAAGACCGAGACCGTGATAACCGCCACACGCCGTGATCACGATGATCGCGAACGGCGGATGCCAGGCGATACTGGTCGAGGACGCCGCCAAAACGATGAAGACGATGGAGATCGGCGCCGAGACAACAACGGGGGGCGACGACAGGATCCTCGAGAACCTGGACGGCGTCCTCGTAATCGTACACCGGAACCAAGTGACCCGTCGTCATCGTCATCATCCTCTTCATCCTCATCGTCAGATAGACATCCACGAAGGACGTACGATCGCCGAAAACCCACCGCCCCCATCGCCGGGTGTAGAGCTTTCAATCGTTCGTTGCCCGATGTCCGATGGCCTGAGAGATTCCGACCAGGAGCGATAGAGAAGTACGATGGGAGTACCGACCCAGAAGAATTCCTTCAGGTCTACTCCACGGTACTCTACGCTGCCGGAGCAGATGACAACGCGTTGGCGAATTATTTGCCAACTACATTGAAAGGCTCTGTGCGTTCTTGGCTGATGCATCTCCCGCCCTACTCGATTTCTTCGTGGGCAAATCTGTGGCAGCAGTTCGTCGCTAACTTCCAAGGAACTTACAAGTGCCACGCGATCGAAGACGACCTACACGCATTGACACAGACCCCGGGTAAATCCTTGAGGGACTATGTTCGGCGCTTTAATGAGTGCAGAAACACAATCCCCCAAATCACCGATGCTTCTGTAATCCGCGCTTTCAAGTCCGGTGTCAGAGATCGCTATACTACCTAGGAGTTGGCAACGAGGCGCATCACGACTACTCGAAGACTATTCAAGATTTTCGATCGATGCGCTCACGCGGATGACGCACTGAGACGCAAGAAAGACAAGCCGAAGACCGGGGGAGAGAAGGAACCAGCCAAGGACGCACCTGAATCAAGCAAGAAGAAAAATTGCAAGAGTGGGAAAAGGAAAGCTCAAGCGGAAGTTCTCGCGACAAAATACGCGGACCCTCCCAAGCGCCCAGTCCCACAAAGCAGCGACATGAAGAAAATATGGTGCCCTATACACAAGTCGAACAGACACACTCTGGAGGATTGCCTCGTCTTCAAAAAGTCGCTCGCAAAGCACATGGCATTGGAAAAAGGCAAGCAAGTACATGTAGTCGAGAAGGACGCTGAGGTAGCTACTCAGGAATCGGACTCAGCATACCTAGACTCTGATCTCCATGTCTCGCACATCTTCGGAGGTTCCACGGCATACTCCTCAAAGCGAGAGTACAAGAAAGTGGAACGTGAAGTCTGTTCGACGTGGCAGGGGGCCGCGCCCAAAATGAAGTGGTCCGAACAGAAGATCAAATTCTCAGAAGAAGACCACCCCAAGACTGCTGTCATCCCAGGACGATATCCGATCGTGGTCGAACCCACTATTCGAAATATCAAGGTCGCGCGAGTTCTCATCAACGGCGGCAGCTCAATCAACCTTCTCTTCGCCAGCACCTTGGACGCGATGGGGATCCCACGAAGCGAGTTGACACCCACCGATCAACCCTTCCATGGAATCACTCCTCAGTCATCGTCCAAACCATTAGGCAAGATTACGTTGCCTGTGACTTTTGGCCAAGCAAATAACTTCCGTACGGAGCAGATCACCTTTGATGTCGCTGAATTTGATACAGCATACAATGCCATCATTGGAAGAACTGCACTTGCGAAGTTCATGGCCGCATCTCACTACGCGTATCAAGTGCTCAAGATGCCCGGACTAAAGGGAACAATCACTATTCAAGGGAACGCTAAGCTGGCAGTGCAATGCGACAAGCGGAGCCTCGACATGGTCGAGCACACGCCCAGCCCACCCGCCACAGCTGAGCCACCCAAGAAAGTGAGCAAAACAAACAAGACGCCGAAACCAGACGGCGCAATCAAGATCGTTCCACTCTCCAGTGCCAACCCCGACAAGACCGTCAAGATCGGGGCATCACTAGGCGAGAAATAGGAACTCGCACTCATCACCTTCATCCGCGACAATGCTGACATGTTCGCTTGGCAGCTGTCCGACATGCCGGGGGTCCCCAGGGAGGTGATTGAGCACAAACTCATGGTGCAACCCGACGCCAAGCCAGTAAAGCAAAAACTGCGGAGATTTGCACCAGATCGAAAACAAGCCATACGAGAAGAACTCGACAAGCTTCTCAAAGCTGGTTTCATCAGAGAGGTACTCCATCCAGAGTGGCTAGCCAATCCAGTCATGGTGCGGAAGGCCAACGGGAAATGGAGAATGTGTGTAGATTTTACTGACCTCAACAAGGCGTGTCCCAAGGATCACTTCCCACTTCCTCGAATAGACCAACTGGTGGACTCAACAGCCGGTTGTGAGTTGTTGAGCTTTCTCGACGCTTACTCCGGCTACCACCAAATCAGCATGGCGAAAGAGGACGAGGAGAAGACAGCATTCATCACGCCGTTCGGGGTATTCTACTACGTTAAGATGCCGTTTGGACTGATAACCGCAGGAAACACTTTCCAGCGCACGGTCCAGGGGGCACTTAGCAATCAGCTTGGGAACAATGTCGAGGCCTACGTCGATGACATTGTTGTCAAGACCAAGACAAGCGACTCATTGATTGACGATCTGCGGGAAACGTTCGACAACCTCCGACGATATCGCCTCATGCTCAATCCAGAGAAGTGCACGTTCGGAGTACCATCGGGCAAGCTGCTCGGATTTCTCGTCTCTGGCAGAGGAATAGAAGCAAACCCCGAGAAGATCCAGGCAATCGAGAACATGAAGTCGCCCACAAGACTCAAGGAAGTACAGAAGCTAACTAGGTGCATGGCGGCACTATGCAGGTTCGTCGCTAGGATGGGAGAATGAGGACAACCCTTCTTCGCTCTGCTCAAGAAACAAGGCAAATTTGTACGGACACAGGAAGCCGAAGAGGCATTCATCGCACTCAAGCGCTACCTGTCAAATCCCCCTATACTTGTTGCTCCCCAACCTAATGAAGAATTATTTCTCTATATCGCCGCCACGCCATACTCCGTTAACACTGTCATTGTTGTCGAGAGAGAGAAGGTGCAAAGACCAGTCTACTACATCAGCGAAGCTCTCCACGACACAAAGACAAGATACCCACAGATCCAAAAACTGCTCTATGCAGTAATCATGACGTCAAGAAAGCTACGCCACTACTTCTAGGCCCACAGGGTCACAGTTGTTTCCTCCTTCCCTCTCGGTGAAGTCGTGAGAAACAAAGATGTTGTCGGCCGCATTGCGAAATGGGTAGTTGAGCTAAGCCAGTTTGACGTCCACTTTGTGCCACGAACAGCCATCAAGTCCCAGGTCCTCGCCGACATCGTAGCCGATTGGACTATACCTGAAAATAGGTCAAACAGTCAAACCAATAACGAAACATGGACAATGGCGTTCGACAGCGCACTCAACAGCCAGGGAGCAGGGGCAGGATTCATCTTGACATCACCTTCGAGAGATCAGTTCAACCATGCGATCCACCTCAACTTCAGGGCAACCAACAACATTGCCGAATACGAAGGACTACTCGCTGGGATAAGAGCAGCAGCCGCACTTGGAGTCAAGCGACTGATCGTAAAAGGAGATTCCGAACTAGTCGCAAACCAGGTGCACAAAGACTACAAGTGCTCTAATCCCGAGTTATCCAAGTATCTCGCAGAAGTCAGGAAGCTAGAAAAAAGATTCGATGGGATCGAGGTCCGACACGTATACCGCAAGGTCAACATCGAGCCGGACGATCTAGCACGGTGTGCGTCCAGACGAGAGCCACTCGAACCCGGCACCTTTCTGGACGTCCTGACAAAGCCATTAGTGAAAGATGCAAACGGCGAAGATAGCCCAGTCGCCCCCGACATCAGCTCGGGGGCTACAGAGGCAGAGCATGCCGTTGCCGATATCGAGACCACAGATGACTGGCGGACCCCACTCATTAAATTCATAAGCAGCGAAGAGTTGCCCGAGGATGATGCAGAAGCCGAGAAAATAACATGTCAAGCAAAAATCTACTGTATGATCGGCAACGATCTATACAAGAAGGCGCCAAATAGGATACTTCTCAAATGCGTCTCGTTCGACGACGGCGGACATCTCCTCCTCGACATACATGAAGGGATCTGCGGGTCACACGCCGCCGGTCGTACATTGGTTGGAAAAGCTTTTCGACAAGGGTTTTTCTGGCCAACCGCCCTCAAAGACGCTTGTGACATGGTTCAGCGGTGTGAAGCCTATCAATTTCACAGTAAACACACAAAGCTACCAGCGCAAGCGCTCCAAACTATCCCTCTTACTTGGCCGTTCTTGTGCTGGGGGCTCGACATACTCGGACCATTCCCACGAGGACAGGGCGGCTACAGGTTCCTATTCGTGGCGATCGACAAATTCACTAAGTGAATTGAAGCGACACCCACGGGGGAAATCAAGGCCGACATGTTCTGCAGATATGGATTGCCTCACCGCATCATAACGGACAACGACTCCTAGTTCATCAGTGCCGACTTCCAGGATTACTGCATCAGGCTGGGAGTCAAGATCTGCTTCGCTTCGGTTTCTCACCCTCAGAGCAATGGACAGGTCGAGAGAGCAAACGGCATAGTACTACAAGGAATCAAGACCCGTGTCTACGACAGGCTCATGTCACATGACAAGAAGTGGGTCGAAGAACTCCCATTAGTGCTATGGGTCGTGCGTACCACACCGACAACGTCTAACCAGGAGACACCCTTCTTCCTCGTGTATGGCTCAGAGGCCATGCTCCCCACCAAGCTACAACATCATAGTACACGAGTACAGAAGTACTTCGATGAGGATCAGAAGGAGAAGCGAAACGACGATGTGAATCTACTTGAGGAACATCGAGAACGAGTTACCGTCAGAGCAGCCAGCTACCAACAAGCCCTTCGCCGTTACCACGAGAAGCGCATCTGAGCGCGCACGCTTTCGATCGGCGACTACGTCCTCCGATGGGTTCAAAGCCAAGCAGGGCGAAACAAGCTCTCACCCAAATGGGAAGGACCGTACACGACCACGCAAGTCTTGCGGCCAGGCGCATTCAAGATTGCAGACGGCGATGGTCGCGAGTTAGCAAATTCTTGGAACATTGATCAATTACGTAAATTCTATGTATAAATCAATAGTATCCATACCTGTAAGACATCTTACAGCTTCAATAAAGCCTATTTTCAGGTACAGATTACAACCAAAGTGCCCAGTCCTTTTTCACTTCCAACATAGTCCTCTCGAGTTCTGCCACCTCAAACTTCGTCCTCCAGTATTAGATGCGACGATCTCGGTCGGCAAGCGCACTCTCGAGGTCTGCTCAGCATGGAAACGACTAAGTCAAGCTGCCTTTCTCTCTCGAGAACACAGCAAATTAAGTCAATCCAGACGGAAGATCAAAGGAGATGAAAACAAAAAGGACCAACCTAAGGAAGTCGTCGCCATGCCCGTTTCCACGGACAAGTTCTGATCTACGTCGTCCTACGGCACATACGGCTCGAACGCAAGTGCTGGAACGATCACTGGCAACTCAGGCTGCCCGCGCTGCTGGACATCCTCAACATCGACATCTCTACAAACAACAAAGTACTCGGGATCAAAATGCTAAAGAAAACTAAGGTGATGACTGCACACACAAAGGCAGTTGGAGCCAACAAAAGTTTTACAAAGCATAACTAATTAAGGAGTACAGGGAAACTGAAGTCCTACTCTTCAAAAAGGGGGAGAACAGACTCCCCCAAATCACCGACTTCTTCCATCACGCCCTTACGCGCATCGTTAGCCGTCCCCTGATCCAAGATCCTCTGGAGGTCGAGTTCAGGGTGCGCCAACCTTACGCACGCAAGGACGTGGCATGCCCCAGTGTAGATCCCGTTGGACGTTTCCTCTCTGATCCTGGCCGCATGCTTGGAGGGGATCTCCTCCATCACCGTGGCCATTTCCGCGAGTGAAGTCGTCAGCGAGAACTCATCGGGATTCGCCGGGATGGTGGTCGTGACGCCGCACTCCCCGGCTAGCTGATGCAAGCTGGTGTAGGTAACCCGTAGCGAGCCACGGATCTCTGACAAATTGTTCTCGAGCTCCAACATGCGGTGCTCGAGCCCCTGCCGCTGCCGCTCGTTGCCAGCCACCAGCTCCTTCATCTTCTGGAGGTCCTCGCGGACCTCCGCCAGGTCATGCGCCAACTTGTCGGTGCGTTCATTAGCCGACGACGCCGCCGCCGCCTTCGCCTCTTCGATCTTGTGCCCTATGCCACGAGCACCGGCCTGGAGGATACGCTCCATCTCGATCTAGAGCTCCCCCTAGGTGAGGACGTCGGCGTGCGGGCCCCTAGCAGGCACAAGGCCACCGGCAGGACCACTGGGCGTCGCCTCACGGCCCCTCGGTGCGACCACGACATCTGTCGAAGTCGCTGCAAGGGACGTGCTGGAGTTTCCTCCAGACCCGTCCTGCGCCGCCTTCGCCCGCACAGCCCTATGAATGATTGCCGCAGTTTGCCATCAAGACAGGCTACCAAAGTTCGATGGATTAACAAGACCTCAAGTTCGTCTACTTACTTCTCGCCAAGTGTCACCAGCCTCTGCCGTCACGGAAGTGGAGGAGACGCATCCGAGGCCTAAGTAAAATGAGTACGATGTGAGGACAATATCTTTCGACTACGCGATGAATGACCAAAGGGGCTTACCGATGGGGTGGGTGCCTTACGACGGTTACCGAGCACGGAGGAAAACTTACTCCCCCTCTTCGGAACATTGCCGCCACTGGTCGTAGCAGCAGCAGCAACGTTGGACGCCTCCTGGGCGACGCCCTCTTTCAACGAAGTCGTCGCCTGGTGGTCCACGAGTGGCCCGATGACGTCAGTCAGAGGGAGAGCCTGCACCATATGAAGTCACTATGCGATTCGGGAAGAAAAATATAAAGGGGTCGTCGACTACACTCACGTTGATTGCGGCTTCACGCTCGGCTGTCCCCTTCTCGCAAAGGGGGACAGGGACGTTGCTCGTCGTTGTCGGGCCGCTGATCATCACTTGGCTGACACGGCGCTCCACGGTTTCGCGGTTCAAACCTGTAGATCGAGAACCAGAATTCGATAAGTCAGGAATAGAATCCAAAATACAAGAAAAATACCCCGAGGAGAAACCTGGGTCGCGTCCTCCGGCCCAGAATAGTCAAAGGCTGGGTGGGCTCGAGCCTGGAGCAGCTGGATCCGCCTACCAATGAAGTCGGCAGTGACTTCATACCCTGACAACCCTCGTATTCGGAGGTCATTGATGATATCGATGAAGGACTGAAGGGAAGGGGTTAAGGCGGATTTGGCGGTCCAAGACGAAATCTTGTCTGGCTGTTCCTCAGGAACAACGAAGACCGGATCCAAGTTTTCTATCTGAAGATAGAACCACCTCGCCCGCCATTTACTATGAGAAGAGGGGCACTGGAAGGGGATATAGCGCGACTTCAGGCCATCCCGAAGTCAGAAACCAACGCATCCAGATACCCTGTTGGATTCCATCCAACGCAATTCGTAGTAGAAACGAAAGAGGTCAAGAAACGGCTCTACCCCAATGTAGGCCTCACAAAGATGCGAAAAGATACTGATGAAGGCGATGGAATTGGGGTTCAAATGGAGCAAAGAAAGACCGTAGAAATTCAAGACCAAAAGAAGAAACTCAGAAGGCGGAGGAAGAAAACCACAGAGAATATAGTCCTCGACCGCGACCATGCGGCCCAGGACATGCTGGGTTCAATACCTCCTGCTTCTCTCTATGGTCCCGTGACCGAGAAGGGCGCCGTCTTCCTGCAGCTTCTTCAACGACGCACTGGTAGAAGTAGACTTGTCGAGATCCATTACCGCCGGAGGTCGCCGGAGAAAGGACCGAGATGAGCAAGCTAGGGTTTTTGCGGGAGCGGAGAAGAAGAGGAACGCTTGGAGGCTGGAGAGTTTTTCGCAACAAGCGGACTTCAAAATGGATCCCCAAAACTTCCTTAAATAGACGCACTACCGATGGTGCGAATTCCAAGGAAAGGAGAGATGACCGCTGGAAATTTCTGGGTCCGTTACGCGCGGCAGTTTTTCGGACTTCAATTTAAATTCACTCATGACCGTTGAACTTCGCATGGTGTTGTCGATTACTCTTTGTCTCCACGGTTCTCATACCAAGATCGATCAGGCGAAAACGACAACAACCTCGACATCGGAAGTCGCGATCAGTTACATGAGTTCATTTAAGCAGAAGTCGGGGGCTACTGTCAGGGTTACGGGTAAGGTATACCCTCTACCCTCGGATATACGTCGTGTATAGATATGGTATATCTGCACGTATACGGACGTTTTCTGTATACGTTAAGGAAATTCATCACGGAGTCCACAGATGGAAGGAGTCCTACTTGTACAGAACTGGGTCGTCACTATATCGTGTAGGGTCCGATGTCTCCCCTACTTGGAGACCAACTGACTAGCGGTATAAAAGGGACCCCCGAGAGGACCTAAGGCATCTCGAATCTCACCGCCAACACATCCACCATAGCTTACAAAGTCAGAGCCTACAGGAGCCAAGTCGCCGAGTGATCTAGTTGAACCAATTCGACTACGATCTCGTCGGTATCATCGAGTTCCACTATTCCCTTTGTAATCTGTGATTTCCGTCATATAATCTCATATCAACTGGATTAGGGCTACTACCTATCAAGGGGCCTAAACCAGTATAATCTTTGTTTTCCATTTGCTTGATGTAGTATTACGTAGATCCTAATACCAGCGTACCCCAATACCCTCTATATCCGGTCTACGAGTATCCCCCGTCGACAGTTTGTACACGGTTTTAGTCGCTCGTCTTCGGTGGTTGGCCATTGTGATTTGCCTTGTCCCAGCACTGTTGCCCGTTCTTACCAAGCTGATAGGTGAATGGCCTGTCTTGAAGCTCAGATTTCGGCTTGGTAAAACTTATAAGTCAGATTTCCTTAACATGGTCTGAATTGAACGGTTCACATTCCTGTCATTTTGGTATGCTACAGTATTGAAGTCAGAAGCTGATGTTTTATTTTTGGTTTGCTACATTTGTAATATTGTTTATAAAATTCTCTCAAAACTCTGTATGTGGCGTTGGTGATACAGCAAAACAATGCTTATGAAACAATGAATAATGTTATTCTTGTTGCCTCATGCTTTACTTTCCTGCCAGTTATATTACCTAACGAGTACTTAATTATTTGTGAAACTGGTTATGTCGGAAATTACATACGAGTCAAAATAAGATAAATAGATGATCAGCATAAAAATTGATTTACGATTACATTTCACATACACACATGTAGGTTAGATTAGGCGCATCCTATCTTACTATAAAGTTAAAATTCACTAAATCCTAAGGCTCAACATGCAAAGATAACAAACTCATGCAAGTATGCAACATCACCTACCAATTCATGGAATTCGGGACTATCTGAAAAACTGTCGCAAGTTTTTTTTGGAAAAACTTTCAAATCTAACTATAGTATAATTGTAATATAATTCCACTATAACTATAATATAACTTGTATATATATTATATTGTTAAAGGAATAAAAAAAGAGCCTCCACGTTTGTTCTCATGGCCTAGAAATTCTCACATTAATCGGAGAAAAAGAAAAGGCAGAGTCCATATAGAAATACAATTTAGAAATAGCTGAAATTCAGAATTAAAAAATAAGGAATATTAGAAGAGGAGACTAGAGTCCATATAGAAATACAATTTAGAAATAGGTGAAATTTGGAAATAAAAAATAAGGAATATTAGAAGAGGAGACTAGAGTCCATATAGAAATACAATTAGGAAATAAATGAAATTCGAAATTAAAAATAAGGAATATAAGAAGTAGAGTATAGAGTCCATATAGAAATACAATTAGGAAATAACTGAAATTCGGAATTAAAAATAAGGAATATTAGAAGTAGAGTATAGAATCCATGTAGAAATATAATTAGGAAATAATAGAAATTCGGAATAAAAAATAAGGAATATTAGAAGTAGATTATAGAGTCCATGTAGAAATACAATTAGGAAATAATAGAAATTCAGAATTAAAAATAAGGAATATTAGAAGTAGAGTATAGAGTCCATATAGGAATTTAAAACTAACTAAAATTCGTAACAAAAAGGAGCCTCCACGTTTGCGCTCATGACCTAGAAATTCTCACATTAATCGGAGAAAAAGAAAAAGCAGAGTTCATATAGAAATACAATTTAGAAATAGCTGAAATTCGGAATTAAAAAATAAGGAATATTAGAGGAGCCTCCACGTTCATTTTCATGGTCTAGAAATTCTCACATTAATCGGAGAAAAAGAAAAAGCATAGTTCATATAGAAATACAATTTAAAAATAGCTGAAATTCGGAATTAAAAATAAGAAATATTAGAAGAGGAGACTAGAGTCCATATAGAAATACAATTTAGGAATAGCTGAAATTCGGAATTAAAAAATAAGGAATATTAGAAGAGGAGACTAGAGTTCATATAGAAATATAATTAGGAAATAACTGAAATTCAGAATTAAAAATAAGGAATATTAGAAGTAGAGTATAGAGTCCATATAAAAATACAATTAGAAAATAACTGAAACTTGGAATTAAAAATAAGGAATATTATAAGTAGAGTATAGGGTCCATATAGAAATACAATTAAGAAAAAAGATAGAAATTCGGAATTAAAAAATAAGTAATATTAGAAGTAGAGTATAGAGTCCATATAGGAATTTAACACTAACTAAAATTTAGAAAAAAAGGAGTCTCCACGTTCGCTCTCATGACCTAGAAATTCTCACATTAATCGGAGAAAAAGAAAAAACATAGTCCATATAGAAATACAAGTTAGAAATAGCTAAAATTTAGAATTAAAAAATAAGGAATATTAGAAGAGGTGACTAGAGTCCATATAGAAATACAATTTAGAAATATTTGAAATTCAGAATTAAAAAATAAGGAATATTAGAAGTAGAGTATAGAAATACAATTAGGAAATAATAGAAATTCGGAATTAAAAATAAGGAATATTAGAAGTAGAGTATAGAGTCCATATAGAAATACAATTAAGAAAAAAGATAGAAATTCGGAATTAAAAAATAAGTAATATTAGAAGTAGAGTATAGAGTCCATATAGGAATTTAACACTAACTAAAATTTAGAAAAAAAAGGAGTCTCCACGTTCGCTCTTATGACCTAGAAATTCTCACATTAATCGGAGAAAAAGAAAAAGCAGAGTCCATATAAAAATACAATTTAGAAATAGCTGAAATTCGGAATTAAAAGATAAGGAATATTAGAAGAGGAGACTAGAGTAGTTATTACACATTAGTAGTTTCATAAAGTTATTGCAAAATTTAAAATTATGTTGTCATTGTAATATATTTTAATAATATAATAAGAAAACATATACGAGAGAAAATATAATGATGCTAGCCGCGCAATCTGCGGGGGCCACCATGCTAGTTAAAATAATATATACAACTTTATATCTAACTTATATAGAGATTACAATGTAGCTACAGTGCTACACTATTGTAACTACGATGTAATTGCATTGTAGTTCCATTACAACTATACTATAGCCGTAATTGCATTGTAGTTCCATTACAACTATACTATAGCCACATTTGAAAGTCTTTTGCCCAAAAAACTTGCGACATTTTTTTAGCAATACCGTTCACGAATCAACATCCAATCATCTCCCTTCACATTATTTTGCACAATATTTTTAACATATATATATTCATGGATAAGCACCCTAATCCTATAAATGTCATCGACAAAAGTAACTTCCTAAAAATACCATCACCGTCAACTTGTTATTAACAACTCTCCGTTAAGTTGTATGAAAAGACGATCTTACCTTTAGACAACCATTTGCTTAGACAACATTATTTTGTGTTGACTCAAATTTCCATCTCTGAAGGACACAATGAGTACAAAATATCCATCTCTGAAGGACACAAAAGGCAACAATAACCTGAGAAATATCTTCAAGAGATTTTCTTTGATTTCATTAGAATTGAATTCTAAAAACCCTCACAGCTCCCTCGTTAAAATGGTATTCAGTACATAGACACACTTCTTAGAATTGATTATCCAACCCAAATTACTTATCCCTGAATAAAGGATTCATTGAGCATAATGCCATATTATCATCGGACTTTTGCAAGGGTACACCAACTCTCACTCTATATTGTAGTATCTGTTTCTGTTCTCTAATTAGTGATAGTACTGCAAGCCTCCGTTTTGAATTTTATGCAATTGCTCGGCTCCTATCGGATGGCCTATTCAGCCAAAGAAAAAGCTAAAATTTGAATTTTCAAACTTTTTTTTTGACATTGATTTTGAGATATTTTCAACGTAGTTTCTTTTTCAGCATTGGCTTTTAAGTCACCAGAACACATATATAAACGTTTTACCTACAAATTCATTTTTATTCTCTAATAAGCCGTTTTGGCTTATTACGGAAAAAGCCAAAGGATGAGGCCCTAAATTTAGCAAAGTAATCCTTCAAATCACATGGCACAAAAGTTATCAATCAAAACAAAACGTACTTCCCTCCATCAGAATTAATAAAAACCCAACAGGGAGATTAATCAATTTGTCATATAGTAAGTAAAAGAAAAAAAGAAACAAGGTACGGAGTAGCTAGCAATAGAACAGAGCTATTGACCTGTTTCTGGCCCCTCATCTGCAGCAGCATGCCGGCACCGCCATCTCCCCTTTCTCCTCTCCACAGTGCCCTTCCTCCTATCCTAGGAGGATAGGCAGATTCCCAAAATGGGCGTCGGGAGGGCGCGATGGGGCGGGGCTGGGGTGATGCGAGGGTGTGACGATCTGGGTGCCATCACACCCAGGTCATGTCATCGGGTCTTCTCGGGTGATTGTCGGCAGCACCTGAGAGACGGCAATGAAGACGGTCAGGGACCGGCAACTGTGGCCTCCTCGCCGCCCCCAGTGATCGTCGATTCGCCGCTTGCGGCCTCCTCGCCTCCTGTGACCATCATGCCGTCACTTGCGGACCCCGTGCCGCCGCCTTCGGACCCCATGCCACCTCCCGTGACCTCCACGCCGCTGCTCCCTGCGACTGTTGCGCCGACACCGGGCATAGCGCCGCCACCATGGACCGCCACGTCGCCATCTGGGACTGCCACGCGGACATCAAGCATAACAGTGCCACCACCGTGGACCGCCGCCTCACTGCCATTGCCAACCAGGATAACCACGCCACCGTTGAGAGAGCCACCTGGATCGGGCATAAGAGGAGGCTCACTTTTTTACATGACCAAATTGCTCCTCCTTTCTCTCTCTCCCTCCTTTCTCTCTTCTCCGGTGAGGTTGTCGACGTGTTGCTGGCCGGTGAGCCCTGTGGTTGTCGAAATGTTCCTGGAAGCGGCCAAGAGCACAGCGGTGTCGGCTGCTGAGGCGTTGCGGCAGACGGCTGGTCACAGCGGGAGACAAGCTTGGCAGCGGCGGCGGCGCCCGGAGCGCACGCGGCTTGCTCGGCGGCAGCAGCAGCCGCGGACCACGCCAGCACACCGCTGCTCCAACGCGTGCTTCTCCTTCCTCGGTGCGGCGACATCTGACCGCAGCCGCTGCAACTCGTCACGCCCATAGTCAACGCGCCGGCGGAGCTCCTCCACCGCCACCCGCTTCTTCCCCGCCGCCTCCTTCTTGGCCACGACCAGCTTGGCCCAGAGCAGCTCAAGCTCCTCGCCAAGCAGCATGGAGGAGAGCCACGCCTTCACCACCGGCCCTGCAGGAGGCCACCACTACCAGCCACTACTGTGAGGCTTCTACGGTGTAATCCACTGTGCTCCTCGCTACGCCGGGGAGATTCTAGACGGCGACCACAATCGCCGCATTCTTGGCCATGCCGGGAAGGTCCAGCGCCGCCGCCATCGTCGAGCAGGCTGCACGCGCACCGGGTGCCGCCGCTGTCGCCATCCACGCTCCGAGCGCCACTGCCATCGTTGAGCAGACCACACGCACTCCGGGCGCGACCGCCGAGCAGGGCGCACGCACCGCGGAGAAGAGATGAAGGAGGGAGAGAAAGAAAGGGATAAGGAGGAAGAGAGGAATCGAAAGAGAAAGGAGAGGCAATTTGGTCTAAACCATGTAAAAAAGTGTCTAGTTAGCACAAAAATATTATTTTAATGGATGGAGTGTTCGTGACAAATAACCATATGTACGGAGTGTGTTTACCAAAGTGATTTCATGCGGTATCCTAAAGCTAAAACCACAAAGTCACGATGTCCTGTACAAAAATTTATCAATAGACTTTGGAATTGTTTTATCTTTAGACTTTGGAATTGTTTGGTTACCTTTCACTTTATAATTTCATGGAGAATAACGATGAAGAGTGTAATTAAATAGGAGATGGCTATGATTTGATGAGATATAAATAAGGGAACAAGTGAAGAAGTAGCTAATAAAAATATTTTAGAGAACATGTGAAAGTTTTGACTGATAGCCGATTGGGCTATTTGGGCCGTGATCAGCAGAAGGCCTCTCTCTCTCTCTCTCTCTCTCTCTCTCTCGTGCGTCACCTCCTCGCGTGCTCAGCGCCGCCGCCGTCCAGCTGCTTCTTCCGCCGCATCCTCGCCGCCGGTGAGCGCACCTCCTCCCTCTAGCTCTTCCTCCTCTTTCTTCTCTATCTTTTTTCCTTAACCTAAGCTTCTCCTCTAGATCTGGAGTTTTTTTTGGGTTTTGCGGGATTCTTTTGGGATGGGATTTCTGATTTTTTTTTGGTGATGTGGTGGTGGCTGGTTCGTTTCTAGGGTTAGGGTTTTGGGGATGTCCGACCGGCAGCAGTCGGAGGAGCCGGAGGAGCAGGTGGACCTGGAGGGGGACGACGACAACGACGTCATGGACGACGACGAGGACGGGTACCGCCGCCGCCGCCGCCGCGAGGACTCCGACGAGCCGGACGACGACGAGGAGGATCCCGAGGTCGAGGGCGATGGCCACGGAGACGCGGGGACCGCGGCGGGCGAAGGAGGAGCGCATGAGATGGACAAGGCCGCCGGCGGCGGCGGCGATGGGCCTGAGGACGATGACGAGAAGCGGAAGTGGGATGAGCTGCTCGCTCTGCCGCCTCAGGGCTCCGAGGTGTTCATCGGCGGTCTCCCCCGCGACACCACCGAGGAGGACCTCCGTGAGCTCTGCGACTCGTTCGGCGAAATCTATGAGGTATCTGAATGCTATCAGCATCTTCTTTTTCAGTATTGTTTGCCCGGCCTGTAACACAATGCAACTTTGATATGACGCCATGGATGGATCGATGACAGGTGAGGTTGATGAAGGATAAAGAGACCAAGGAGAACAAAGGATTCGCATTCGTCAACTTCACCGCGAAGGAAGCGGCTCAGCGTGCTATCGAGGAACTGCATGACAAAGAACACAAGGTATTACCTTGTAGCTCTGTTGGTCGCCATAGAGGAGGCTTTGTTCTATCACGTATGATGTGCTTACATTGGATGGTTTGGTCTTTGGTGCAGGGGAGGACACTGCGGTGCTCACTGTCGCAGGCAAAGCACAGGCTATTCGTTGGTAATGTACCCAAGGGGTTGGGTGAGGAGGAGCTGAGAAAGATAATCCAAGGGAAGGGGCCAGGTGTTGTCAACATTGAGATGTTCAAGGTGTGTCTTTTGATTTCACAGTTGTATTTTGTACGACAAAGGTCCCAAGTTTGCTAATAGAGATGTTCTCTTGGTCCTGCAGGATTTACATGACCCAAGCCGTAACCGTGGGTTCCTCTTTGTTGAGTATTATAACCACGCTTGTGCAGACTATGCCAGGCAGAAATTGTCAGCACCAAACTTTAAGGTTGATGGTAGCCAATTGACCGTCAGCTGGGCTGAACCTAAGGGTTCATCAGATTCTTCTTCTGCAGCTGCCCAGGTATCTTTACTATATGAAAAGAAAACCTATTGGTGAATCTACCATCCATTAGTACCCTTATCTCTACTACTATAAAAAGCAGAGTTTGCTCTGCCCTTCCGCCCCAACCATCACATGTCCTTCCCATTGTGCACGGCGTGCAATGTCGTGCTGTGGCCTTATTCTGTCATCATGAACAAAATCAAGCACCAGCACATCATCTCCAAACCATCTGCCCCCACGTCCCGCAGAAACTGTTTCCCCATCTCCACTCGTGATCATATCCCACACCTGACGTATGCCATTAATCCATTATCTTCCTCTCGCACACATTTATCCTGCCTCACGCATTGCGCCTTCAGTACAGGTCGACACCCTACCGATATCGATGCTCTATGGATGGAATGCTTGCGTGCTTGGCGCCTCCCAAGCCGTGCCGATACTGACCATATGTTCCCCATGCCCCCAACTGTTGCATGCACCACGCCCCACTGCTATCTTCCCCTTGGCCGCTTGACCTCAAGTTGCTAACTGGCATCACCTACCCACAGATCTACCATCTCACCCTCTTTTACATCCGCTACCACCCTCCTACACGCTAGCCCACTAGCGCGAGCACAACAAAAGGCGGCAATGTGACATGGGCCATGTGCATGGCAGCTCAAGGAAGCTGCAGGGGAACGGCTGCACGGCAAGTGGGAGAAAGCATGCATCAACAAGATTGTCTGGACTCGTGTCCAGCCGTCCATTGAAATGGTGACATTTGCTGACTTTTTTTCCTCTTTTGGTTCCTGTGTTGCTGCCAGGGGATTCAAACAAGGAATTGCCTTGGATAATAGCATTCAGTTATGTATGCATACAAGGTGCTTGAGAAAATACTCCAAGAGTCAAGACTAACAGATTTTAGATCATTCAGTATCTTCTTAATTTGTTGTGTTGAAGTTGTCGGGTCTTTCTTTAGCAAATGGGGAGGTGGTCTGAATGGAAAGAGGCCTACTTTTTCTTGAAGTTGGACTCTTCATGTTTGGTGTGGTGAGCACCAGCAGTCAGAAGTGTGAAATTATAATAATCAGTGCATTGCTTCTTTAGCAGTGGTCTTTGGCTTGCCAATTGTTTTGTCTAGAACTTAACGCTGTAGTTTCCAAGAAAAATGATTCAATCACTTTTCTTAAAGACATATATACCTGAACCCTAAATTTCATTCATACACCAAGAGTTCATATGCAACCTTGTCTGTCCATGCATCTATGCTTCTTGTGTTTTTTTTTTCTTGCAGGTACTATATTGATGACATTTTCTTACACATGAAACATGCAGTACTACCTTAAATTTTAGTATTAGCTTTGAAATGTTTTGATCCCATTGCAGTGCACGGGCCACTCAGTTGGCACACTGTAAATGAAAAACTCAGCATAATTTATGCTTCAATGTACGGAGTACAGCTATGAACACTGAAGTAGAACCCCTTAGGAAAAAAACTGTCAATATTGCGAATCTATTAGGGTAATTTACTTGGAAAAGAGGCACTGAATTTGCTTCCTTTATGCCATATAATGTTTGCTAGAGAAGGAACTGGCAAATGAATAAGGAAACATTAATCTGTGACATTAAAAGATTTTGTGAACCATAATTACTGGTTACCATGGCTGAACCAGAATAACCATCTTTTTGCTGATGTATTTCTAGGTCCCAGTCGCATTCTTACTTTTATTTCTACATGGTACAGTAGGGGATGTATAACCAGTAATTGCTTGTTGTCTGTACATTAAAACAATCTGACATAGTAGTTAGGTTGACTTGAAGTTGGTCTACTCGTTCAATGCCTGTGCAAGGTTGTTTATGTGGTCGATGGTTTCTCCTTATGTGATGCACTTTTAGCTTGTCAATTTTTTATATTCACAGAGATTATTAGCTTTGATATGTCATATCACCTTTTTTGTTGAGTCCTAGGAAATTTTTGTCTGAATGACATTTCCTTTACAGGTGAAGACTATATATGTGAAGAACTTACCAGAAAATGCTTCTAAAGAGAAGATTAAGGAGATTTTTGAAAAGCATGGAGAGGTCACAAAAGTCGTTTTGCCACCTGCTAAGGATGGGCATAAGAGAGATTTTGGTTTTGTTCACTTTGCTGAAAGATCAAGTGCACTGAAGGCAGTTAAAGGAAGCGAAAAATATGAATTTAATGGTAATGTTTTCTCCTTGTTTATCATTTATCATTATTTATGGAACTTGGTATTCTTTGTTTAGGTAGTTGCTTCCTGTGGAAAGCAGATATGTTTAGATCATTTGCTCTGATGATTTTACAGGACCTTTGCAGTCAGCACTGTTACACTGTATATTAGTAACTTGTTAGTTTTGGATATCAAGGAACCACTGGCATTGCCAAGGACTATGTGAATGGCTACTTCTAAATTTTGTTCATCAGAACTAGAGTTAATCTTGCTCTGACTGAAACACAGGGCAAGTGCTGGAAGTATCCATGGCCAAACCTTTGGGTGACAAGAAACCTGATCACTCGTTCAAGCCAGCAGGAGCTCCAAATTTTCCACTTCCTCCTTATGGTGGCTACATGGGAGATCCATATGGTGCTTATGGTGGTGGTGGTCCTGGATTCAACCAGGTAAACCAAACTAAACATTTGTAGGCTACCATATTGACATTGTAGTCTGTCTTTATGGACTTTTCTCCTTTTTTTTGGCAGCCTATGATCTATGGTAGAGGACCAGCACCAGCTGGAATGAGGATGGTCCCAATGGTGCTCCCTGACGGTCGTCTTGGATATGTTCTGTAAGACAATTTTTCTGCTGCCCTAGACAATTTTTTAGCATACCATCTCCATTCCTCACGATTTGTTTCCAATGTCGATAGGCAACAGCCTGGTGGAATTCCCCCTCCACCACCAATGCGACGCGGTGACCGGAGGGATGGTGGCAGCCGAGGTGGTGAAGGGAGTCATGGCCGGCGATATCGCCCTTACTAGTTTTTCTTTTTTTTTTCCGTTCCCCTGTGCCGCCAGCCATCATGCAGTGTGATGGATTTGTTAACTTATGAAACAAGAGAGAAGCTTGTATTCCTGTTCCAGCATAACACCTGCAATAGCGTGAGACATGTACCACCTTTTTTTTTCTCCAATTATAGTCGTGTAATGCGGTGCTTGTGAATTGAAAACAGTGTGTTCAAGCTTTGTATTTCTCGCGGCGTCTGTAGCAGTAAACCGATGGAATAATTTATCTGCAGACATCCAGTTGGACCTACATATGTTCTTCCTTTTTCTTTTTGGCAAATGCACGTCCAGCACTCGAGCTTGTGCCAGTTTTGTGCTTGTGATTTGGTTGCCAAATCTCGAGTTCTTAGGGAGCCTTGCCAAACATCATGTCGTGTCATCCATTTCTTTGGTCCTTATTGGTTGCTCATATTTGTTTTCCCTTATTAGGGAATAAAAATTAATTTATAGATAAAAATTTTGTGTGTTCTTAGCGATTTAAAGCCAATGCTGAAAAACAAGCTGCGTTAAAAGTATTTTAAAATTAACTTCAAAATTAAGTTTGAAAATTTAAATTTTGGTTTTGGCTTTGACTTACTAGGGTAACAGATGAGGCTCTTCAGGTCGTGTCATCCAAATCGGCATGCTTCTGAGGTAGTTTTCATTTTAACGAAAATAAAAGAGTCGATATCCACACGATTGATCTCAAGCCAGTGAAATTAAGGAAAGTGTTTTTCAACACGGTGATTTCTTCCATGCCTGAATATGGAACGGAGAGTACTATTTTCCTGATTTTGCAGGCAGTGTCTCATCTGCCGACCGATAGGAAAATGGTACTCCATGGCTGATTATGTGTGTGTTTTTTTCTCTTGGCAACTAATACTCCAACTTCATTGACAATGCCATTATAATATTTGTAGTGTATATTTCTTCTATTGTCTGTTTTATCTCTTCCTCAAAATTTTCACAAGTTTTTGTTTCTCCTAGGCTGCAGCATATATTGCAATGAATTTAACCAATTCTCTAATACTGATACGTATTGCGATGATTGAGCTAATGTCTGCGTACTGCGTACTGGCATGTAGTTTCAGTTTAAGAGGTGACATCAAATTATCCTACACTAATAATGTGCTATTTTTGGCAACATTTTCTTCAGTAATATCAACACTCCGTAATCCGTATAATACAGTTCAGGGGTATGAAACTGAAACTGTTGGATTTGTTACTTGATGCGGATTTTGCAATTGTCACTTGTCAGCATTGAAGAGCTTAGATCTTAGTTCTCACTCTTAAATTGATTCTTGATCTGCTGTGCATGCATAACAGATTGCTTCCTTTCGAGATCCCTAGCTATTGTAATGCTGATATTAGCGTGGTAATTTTCATGCAAACAAAGACATGAAGACTAAAAGTCTTTTCACAAGGGTGATAACTACCAACTCGGTAGCTGAAACTCACCAAGAAACCAAAGAAACCAGTAATCCCACATCTCATCAGATTATTGTAGGGGCTCACTCCACATTAACTAACAAAAATGACAAAGGAACGCACCGAAAAAAATGTGGAGGATCAACAACCCAGTAGTACTGTTCAACATTGCTAAATCTAAGAGCTACTACAACTAAATTCGGATGCTGATACAGTTGATCCATCTTACAACAGCAGGACATGCCAATCCTAGAGATAGTACACAGCAAGGCAAGAATGTACAGAAAAAGTTTTAACATGGCTAATTGATACAGATCTTACAAACCAAATGGCATGCATATCTTGGAGCTTACAGCTTTACCTAGTGTTGCTCAGCAGTGCAATTGCTGGAAAAAATATACTGAGCAGGATTCCATTCAGTTCGGATCACCCTGATTATCTAGAAGCTTCACAGTAGCTACTGCATCTGAGCAACATCCATTCATCACCCTCATCTAGTTTGCTACAATAAGCTCATCAAGCTTTTCGGCTTCAGCATTCTGCGGCTGCATCGTCAATTCATCGTCTGCAGCGCTAAAATGGTATTTCTCTCCAATAGCTCTCATTAGCTGGTAAACCTCAAACATTGTCGGTCTTTCCTTTGGAGCGGAAAGCACACACGAGCATGCAACCTTCATGAATTGAAGCAGCTCAGCATCATGATCCTTTCCAATCAAGGACTTATCAACTGCATCCTGAAGGATAGCATTGTTTGACAGGTATGTTATCCAATCCACCAAACTTCCTTTGAAGTTTTCCGGGGCATTTTTCACCTGTGTGGGCTCTTCACCAGTGACAAGTTCAAGCAACACAACTCCAAAGCTATAAACATCCCCTTTTGGAGTGGCCACGAGGGTACGTGCATACTCAGGAGCTACATACCCCAAGTCTCCAAATTCACCGTTGACAAATGTGCTCAGGTGGGTGTCGATGGGGTTCATAAGCCTTGCCAACCCAAAATCAGAAATTTTAGGGTCATAGTCATCATCGAGTAATATGCACTTCGAACTAATGTTCCGGTGAAGGATGCGGGGATTGCAACTGTGGTGAAGCCATGCCAAACCTTTAGCAGACCCAATGGCAATTTTGAGCCTCAATGGCCACTCCAATGCCTTTTTCTCACTAGTCTGTTGGTGTAGCTGATCATAGAGTGAACCCTTGGGCATATACTTGTATACCAAGAGCCTCTCTTTCTTAGCAATACAATAGCCTAAAAGAGGAAGTAAGTTGCGCTGCCTTACACTTCCCAATGTTGACATCTCAGATGCAAATTGACTCTCGGAATGTTGAGTATCCTGTAGCCTCTTGATAGCAAGGAATGAACCATCTGGGAGTGTAGCTTTGTACATAGTTCCTGATCGACCAGATCCAATAATATTATCCTTAGTAAAATCACCTGTTGCCTTCATCAGATCATTTAACTTCATCTTTGCAACTGATTTCTCAAACATGGATACCTGAATAAAAAAAAAGGTTGAAAATCCATCAAACAATACTGTTTCTGTAGGTGAATGTGCTGACTAATCAAATATTATCAGGTCTGATGCTAAAAATAAATCCCTAAGCGCTGTACTGATAAAATATACAATTAAGTTTCTTTAGAGATGGGTGGGAACTGGGAAGAGGGTGCCACTTGATAACAGATTGGGAAAATAGAAACATGCTTTGGACATTAATATACCATCAATTACGAAAGAGAGATTGTATAACAATAAAATCTTTGTTAAGTGGTTATTTCGTGGCATGAAAATATGTTAGTATGCTTAGCGAGTTAACCAATACCCACAATTTTTGAACATCTGAACAAGTACAGGCACCTATTAATTCTTAAATCCCAAGAACAAAAGCGTGATTGGAAAAGACAATAACTGCCACCACCAGAAAATAACCAAGTTTCATAAATTGGGAAGAGTAACAAGGTGAATTCAAATAGATAGATGTGCACGCTCAAAAATACACCACAATTCCAAAATGAGAAGTATACCTTCGCTCCTTTTGCACTCTTGATATTCTTTGCCCACTTATTCTCTTCCAAATCCTTTTCCTTCTTCTTGGCAGGCATTTTCCGCAAGAAAATGAACAGGATAACACCAACTATTATAAACATTATAACTGCACCACCAACAGCAGAACCAATAATGACCCCTGTACGGCTGCTTGAAGTGGCAGTGCAATCATTGCTCAGAGGTCTCCCACAGAGGTCTTGATTTGCAAAATTGGATGACGCGAATTTGCCGAAAGATGAAGGTATCGGCCCTGACAGTTGATTGTTGGCAACATTAAACTGGCTTAGGCGAGATAGAATACCAAGCTGCCCTGGGATTGCTCCAGTTAATTTGTTATTTTGCAAATTGACAATATTTAGATAAGTACAATTAGCTAGGGATTCTGGAATCTCCCCTGAGAAACTATTATAAGATAGATCAAGGTTTGTAATGAATGGCAGCTGTTTTGAGATGTCAGCTGGGATTGGACCGGAAAGGCTGTTGCTCGAGAGATCCAGTGAAGTCATGCTACTACAATTCTCAAGCCCATCAGGGAAATGGCCCTTAAGACCCATGCTGCCAAGATGAAGAGAAAGAATCTTGTTTTCATTAGGATGCCAGCACTCCACGCCATTGAATCCGCATATAGATCCCTCAGTAGTGTTAGTAAATGTCCATTCCAATTTATTGTTTGGGTCAACTGATTCCTTCAGTCTCTTTAGGCATTGGATGTCACTTAATGTGCCATAGCATGGCTGACAAAGCATATAGCAGAAGAGAAGTTGGATGATAATAGTAATGGAACACTTGACAGACATCCTGGTGTGCTCTACTTCCTGAACCCCTTCAACATCCAAACTTGAGAATGAAGCTCTTGGATGCCTACATGGAAACATAAGAGAAAATAGTGTGAACATTCACAAGAATACTCATACAGAGTTTACCAATGCATAAGAACTAACGTTTAGATTTGTAGCACATCAGACTATAGCTAAATCACACGTAACACACACATTGATACTGTGGCTCATCGAGGCATCAAGTACATCATTCTTGCTAGCCAAACTTATTTAAGATATATACAAGGCATGAAGGCAAGTGGATTAAATGCACCATGGATCTATACAAAATAAATGCTGGAACCGAAAGATAACAACAGCAAGAGTTCTTTTTTTTTTGGTCATCGACCAGACCACAGCTTAACATGAAAAAGCTCTCACCAATGGTCAACAACCAACTAGCACTAGGACATGCAACCTGGATCACCTAACGAGCAAAACAGGAGCATCCCCGTCAGCAGGAATTCGATCCGATACTAGCAGCAGAGCAAATCAGGGGAAAAGCGGAAATCGACATCACTATGAACAGCTAAATACAGAGCTAATCAGGAGGAGGTTTGACTTTGACCAAGAAACAGCTAGGTCGCGAGAGGCCGGTGGAGGTAAAGAGAATACCACAGTCCCCCGCACCACGCCGGCGGTCACGCAGCCGAGAGAGCTCGCCGTCGCAGCGGCCGCCGCCCGATCCCGTACACCTAGGCCGCGGCCTCCCCCGCAGTCGACCTCGCGCTCGCCGGCTGCAGCCGAGCCGCGCGTGGATCCCCGAAGATCGGGGCTAGCCGTGGGCGCCCGAGCTCGCCTGGCCGCCGATCCCGGCCGGGGAGGGGTCGCCGTCCGGCGGCGGTGAGGTGGGGGCGTGAGGGTTTGGAGCGTGGACTGGAGTGGGGTGGGGTGCTTTGGTCTGGTGCGACGGATTTGATGTGATGACGATGTGGAGAGGAGGGCGGAGGGCCGTTGGATGATGATGGTTTGGGTTAGTCAACTGATGGTGGATTGTGATAGTTCAGTCAAAAAGAGGAGCTCAGCTGTTTGTTTGTTTGTTTTTTTTTTGTTCTGGGTGAGGTAAGCTGTGATGAATGGTTGTTATTACGCTAAATTTGGTTGGTTTTATATAACTAGCATGGTGGCCCGCACAGATTACGCTGCTATTATCATTATATTTTTTTCTCATATAATAGCATATATGTTTTCTCATTATATTATTCAAATATATTAAAATGACAACATAATTTTAAATTTTGCAATAACTTTATAAAACTACTAATGTGTAATATTCATATTATATTTTATATACGTGTTAGTTATTAATTATTTTTAATATCAAATTTTAGTTATTTGTAAATTATATATATTCCTATATGGACTCTACACTCGTCTTTTAATATATTTTTTTAAAAAATTCTAAATTTTCTGTAAATTATATTTCTATATAGACTCTATACTCTACTTCTAATATCCCTTATTTTTAATTTCGAATTTCAGTTATTTCCTAATTGTATTTATATATGGACTCTATACTCTATTTCTAATATTCTTTATTTTTAATTTCGAATTTCAGTTATTTCCTAATTGTATTTCTATATGGACTCTATACTCTACTTCTAATATTTCTTATTTTTAATTTCGAATTTCAGTTATTTCCTAATTGTTTTTCTATATGGACTCTAGCCTCCTCTTCTAATATTTCTTATTTTTAATTCCGAATTTCAGTTATTTTCTAATTATATTTCTATATGGACTCTAGTCTCCTCTTCTAATATTCCTTATTTTTAATTTCGAATTTCAGTTATTTCCTAATTGTATTTTAATATGGACTCTAGTCTCTTCTTCTAATATTCCTTATTTTTAATTCCGAATTTCAGTTATTTCCTAATTGTATTTCTATATGGACTCTAGTCTCCTCTTCTAATATTTCTTATTTTTTAATTCCGATTTCAACTATTTCTAAATTGTATTTCTATATGGACTCTAGTCTCCTCTTTTAATATTCCTTATTATTTAATTTCGAATTTCAACTATTTTTAAATTATATTTCTATATGGACTCTGTTTTTTCTTTTTCTCCGATTAATATGAGAATTTCTAGGCCATAAGAGCGACCGTGGAGGCTTCTTTTTCTATTCCTTTAATTATATAATAGATAGATTGGCGAATGTTTATGTACTTTAGCCATGAAAGTGGGCAGTTCTATTATCCATATAAAAACACGTACAAATGCATAAATGGGCAGTTCTACTCTCCATATAAAAACATGCTTGGTGGTTTATTTTTTACATGGTAATATAAATTTTAGAAAAAAAAATATAGATAGGATAAGCGAGAAAAAGAAGCACACTTGCATCCCCGGTGCACACATAAATGTGTATGGTTTGGCTTGGGATTGTCAAGTCTATCATAAATCGTTATTCTCGAAAACTTTTCCATAAGGGCATCCACAACGTTGCATGCAAAGCCACCTTAAAGAATAAAGTAGTATTTTTTCTACCTTTATGCATTGGGAGAGGAGAAAGTAAAAATATGGCTATAACCAACCTTAAGGTTAGACCATAAGAAATAAAAAAATATTTCATACCTTTTGCACCACGCATGATGCTCTTTATGTTGAATAGAGTTTTTTCATGAGTGGGTCCCAGCTTAATATCAAGAAAAAGCTATATATATTGTAGCATATGTTATATACAAAAGAACATAAGAATGTGGGTCCCATCTTATTGCTCTAGTGACCTTAACCATTGAGAATGCCCTAAGAAACTTTCAATTCTGAATCAGAATTGGCCATATAAAATTTCTGCTTACACAGAAGAGGATAATGCGGTGGGAGAGAAAAAAAAAAGAAACATGCACGCATCCGCCCATCAATTTTTGGTATTTTCTGTGGATTAGTAGTTTAAGGCCGGGGTTTTATGTGACTAAGTATTAATTTGGCATGAATCATGATAAGTTCATTTAGGATGATACCTTTCCTGCCATCCTATTCATCGGATTAAGTTGTTTATTTGTTTGGGCTTTATTCTCTTTTTTTTTTAATAAGATGGCTCGTAAGCCTAAATAAAGAGGAGCTCATCAAGATAATGAAAACACTATTATCAAAGATACCTATGCTTGTAGATGGAGATGTGACTTCTTCTAGTAAAATGAATATGGACAGATCACATCCTATATTATCCTATATTATGTTGAGTTCTTTTTTGGATGAAGTACAAATCAAAGATTTATTTGGATCACAATCTTAAATAACAACACTTTAGGACGAAGGAAGAAAGTAGGTAGCAAATTAACCAGACGAATGACCAGTCAGTAGAGTACAAACAGCACGAATAAGCGGCAGTAGGTTAACTTTTCGTTATTTTTAGCAATCGGATATTTCAATGCACTCATTAGGTATAGCTTGTACATGGACAACACACAAAAGTCAGATCACATCATTCCTACATTTACATAGTTGTTCGATTCATAATCAAGATCATAAGCCCTATTTGTTTGACACATTCAATTATATACTATTAGAATATATTATATTACTAAAGTATATGATAGTTAAATTTGTAATACGATAGGATTGATTGTATCCTATCCTTTCTTATCTCTATCCATATAATCTCTATATATACTGGTCATATATACAGGACTCAATACAACGAATCCAATATATATTACAAAGTAATCTAATTCCTCCTATACTATATTAAACAACTATACCGTATGTTTTCATTTCTTCATGATATATAGTGCTAGTTTCTTTTAAGTAATTTATCTGCTCAGTACAATTACAAAAGAACCATAGCAGAACGTCCAGCTAAGAAATGTCAGCCCATTCAAAAAATAAGTACTCTCTTATTAATATAACACTTCTACTATACTTACTCCATCCCAAAATATTTGACGCCGTTGATTTTTTTAAAAATGTTTGACCGTTCGTCTTATTCAAAAAATTTAAGTAATTATTAATTCTTTTCCTATCATTTGATTTATTGTTAAATATAATTTTATGTATACATATAGTTTTACACATTTCATAAAAGTTTTTGAATAAAACGAACGGTCAAATATATTTAAAAAAGTTAACGGCGTCAAACATTTAGGGGGAAGGAGAGAGTATTTTGAAAGACACATTAGTATCATGGATGAAACCACAAATATGCATAATCACGAACAATTTTCCGTCGCCCGCGGTCAAACCGTCTCTCCTACACATTCATCTGTACGGCAAGCAATCCGTACACACCACGGCATTCTGTACGGCCGCTAATCTCATTCCATTCCGTGCATCCGATCCTTCCCGCCATTGAAGCGCGCGAAGCCGCCGCGCAATCCTTCACCCCACACTCCTACCTAGCCGATCACACGCACTCCGATCGAGGCACCCCAACATGGCCGCGCCGCCCGCAAATCAACGCAAATGCAAGAAAGATCGCCATTAAATACGAGCAATCTCGCAGCCGATCCCGTCTCTGGATCTCCCTCTCTCTCGATCAGCTTGAGATCGAGCAGAGGAGATGAGCGTCATCACGGTGGTTGTGGTGGTCGGCGTCGTCCTCGCGCTCGCGGCGGCGGCGTCAGTAATGGCGGCGGAGTACAGCGTGGTGGACTACGGCGCGCGGGCGGGCGGGAGGGCGGACGCGGCGGGGGCGTTCCTGGCCGCGTGGGCGGCGGCGTGCGGCGACGACGGCGAGCGGCCGGTGATGCGCGTCCCCGCGGGGACGTTCCTGGTCGGGCGGGCGTACTTCCGCGGGCCCTGCCGCAGCGCCGGCGGCGTGGTGCTCGCCATCGACGGCACCGTCGTCGCGCCGCCGGCCGTCGGCAACGCGTCGTGGATCACGTTCCACTACGCCCACGGCCTCGCCATCCGCGGCGGCACGCTCGATGGCAACGGCCACGCCTTCTGGGCGTGCAAGGCCGCCGCCGGCCGCCGCTGCCCACCAGGCACCACAGTAATTAATTTCTTTCAAATATTCAAACCCATACTGTGTTTCACGTTTGAATTTGTTCGTAAATTTGATCGAATTTGGCTTTTAGACGCTGGACATCAGCCAGTCGAACAACGTGTCGGTGAAGCGGGTGACGCTGGTGGACAGCAAGAACGTGCACGTCTCCATCTTCGACTGCGCCGGCGTGACGCTCCAGGGCGTGCGGATCGCGGCGCCGGCGGACAGCCCCAACACCGACGGCATCCACGTCGCGCTGTCCCGCGACGTCGCCGTCCTCAGCGCGACGGTGCGCACCGGCGACGACTGCGTCTCCGTGGGGCCCGGCACCTCCGGCGTGGCCATCCGCAACATCCGGTGCGGCCCCGGGCACGGGATCAGCATCGGCAGCCTCGGCGGGCGCGCCGGCGAGGGTGAGGTCCGGAACGTGACGGTGGAGTCCGCGTCGCTCGCCGGCACGCAGAACGGCCTCCGGATCAAGACGTGGGGGAAGCCCTTCGCCGGCCGCGTCTCCGGCGTACGGTTCGCCAACGTCGCCATGCGCGACGTCCAGAACCCCATCGTCGTCGACCAGAACTACTGCCCCGGCAACGTCAACTGCCCCGGCCAGGTAACCACAAACATAGGATATTTTTTTTTCTTTTTTCTTTTTGAAATTTTAAAAATAAATCTTCCAAAACTTTTTTTAAAATATGAACCTTTTGGCTACCCTAGCCCGTTTGACATAGTAAAATAACACAAACAACTGTACAGTTTTATCTTACCATCAATTAGGATGGTGTGACCAAATAACATTGTCACTCTAATCAATCCGGCGTGGCCAAATAACACTATCACATCAGGTAAACTGGACGTTTGTCTGGTTGGCATGGTCAAATGATTCATATCTTGTAAATAATTAAGTTTTGAAAGAGTTTATATTTTTAAAATTAAAAAAGTTCAAAAAAATAAAAATAAAAATCCAAACCTAGCTTGTTGCTAGCAACACGCCATGCTTGAGCTTGGAGCTCGGTGCGTGTGAGCTGATCGGGCGCCATGGCTGATGATCAACAGAGCTCGGGGGTGAAGATCAGCGACGTGGAGTACGAGGGAATCACGGGGACGTCGGCGACGGCGGTGGCGGTGAGGTTCGACTGCAGCGGGAGCAACCCATGCACGGGGATCAGGCTCAGGAACATCAACCTGACGTACGACGGCGGCGGCGGCAAGCCGGCGAGGTCCTTCTGCAAGAACGCCGGCGGGTCGGCGTCCGGCGTGGTCATCCCACCGAGCTGCCTCTGACCGGCGACCGCACGGCACGGCACGACGCCGCCGACGTACGGCAGCAAGCGTACAATGGTTGCATCTACATGTGAAAATCTTGGTGATTTGCGACGGAAAAAGCAAGCCATATTGGTTGGTGTATCCGGAAGCTACGACGGCCGGCCCTAGTAACGGACTAACGGGCGGATTAAGCCACTCTCTTGGATTTTTGCAAAGAAAGCTAAAGTATGCTCAAAATATTCCAAATTATTAATATAAAAACAGAGTATTACGTAGCCACGTAGGCTTTCTAGTTCTTGAAATTTCTTTTTTTGCCAAATGTGAAGGATTACCCAACGGGGAAACCAGTTGCATGTTATCAAAACAAATATTCCGGTATCAAATATGGTTTCTTTATTAAGCATAAAAAAATTGAATTTTAAAACTTAAGTTTAACTAGATTTGATTTTGAGTTTTTCTGTTTGTAGTTAATTTTTCAGCATTTACTTTTAAGTCATTGAGGAACACAAAAGTATTACTTATAAAAACTTTTACGCTAACAGCCGTTTCACCTAAGTACTGTGAGCGAAACGGTGATATGATATTTTCAGACTTTCTATAAATTTTGAGATAAACGAGTAGCCTTGTCGCCCAGGCCTGACTCTGCATCTTCTAATGGATTGTCGTGCTAAGCTCATGCCAAAGCTTGAGTGTCCGGAAAAAAAAGAACAAATGTTTCGAATGTTTCATGCATGTGCCTCTGCAAAATTGTCCTGAGCGGTCAGCCGATAATATCTGACTTTAAACCGCTCCAAAATCATGGTTAATAATGCCAATGATTAATTGAAAGTGAACCGGAAGCTCGAGACTTTTGGTTGAGAGTGGATGGGATATCTTTAGGTGGAAGTTGTTCTGCCTTTAATTTCAGTTTAAGTTTACCCAACTTTACTCAAAAGCTGTCGCGCTTTCCACATGAATGTCAAATTAATTTCCGTCTGAAAGTCCGAGATATATCACTTGAAACTAGGTTCGCTTTTAGTTAGCAGAAACGATCAAATTCCAAACGGACAACGCCGCTGACCATACACCATCAGTTTACAGGGTAATACTCCCTCCGTCACTAAATATTTAACGCCGTTGACTTTTTTAAATATATTTCACCATTTATCTTATTCAAAAACTGTTGTGAAATATGTAAAACTATATGTATACATAAAAGTATATTTAACAATGAATCAAATGATAGGAAAAGAATTAATAATTACTTAAATTTTTTGGATAAGACGAACGGACAAACATGTTTAAAAAAGTCAATAACGTTAAATATTTAGGGACGGAGGGAGTAAGAGCAAGTTGTGTAGAATAGGCAATTATCACCTCTAATTTTATTCTTGTAAACTAAAAGATAATTTGTACAATCTATCACCTTAATATTTTTATTTTATTTGTTTGTTCAATTCACCTTTTATTTTCACTACTTTTTCTTGGAGTTTGTCTGAAGATTGCCCTAAGTGAGCAGGGCCGGACCTGAAATTTTAGTGTAGAGCGAGATAAAAATTGAGACCCTACGATAACTAGCATTTGTATATATAAATATGACTAAACTTTTCATACTATACGGGAGACACACATGTGCACATTACTACACACAAGTCTACCCCTAACATACACGAAGACCAATTTCACATCCGTAGCCTGAATAAATTCTTATTGAAAGTCCACTTACGTGTGCTTAATGTATATGGGCAATAGGATTTGAACCCTAACGGGTGGCCTTTTATTTTAAATAGAATGGAATGTTTAACTTTAACACATCACTAAACATAAACTATTTGTTAGGTGATAATTGAATAGAAAAACAAATTAACTATAAAAAGGAATTATCAACACCAAACTTTTCAAGTGTATAATATCTGTTATGGCCCTAAAATTTAAAAATCACGCAATCTGTAGAAAATTAGTGCAGTGCTACAAGAGAAATGAATCAATCATGGAAATTATGCTATAGATTACTAAGGCACTAACTAACATGGCCATCTCGTAGAACAAATAAAAATCATCGAACTATTATCTTTTTTTTGTGTGTTCAAGGGATTTTAACCATACTACCTCCATCTCAAAATAAACCAAGCTGAGTATGAATGTGACAGTAGATAGTACAATGAATCATATCTAGATTTGTTGTACTGTCTAGTATCGCATCCCTACCCATGTTGGTTTATTTGTGATGGAAGTAGTACATACATATAGCATAATATATATATAAGAACCTAACTCTCTTTCCAAGAGATAACTAATACTCCATCCAAAAAAAAATCTAGAAGGGGACATAAGTACAATGAATATGAGGTTTTTTTTTCCTGAGGAAGTACAACATAAAGCAACATGTACTTACAAACCCAAACTATATATGCACACTTAGCTACATATAGTTTGGTTGGGGGGGGGGGGGGTGCTTAACGCCTGGGGCCATGACGGCTGCACTGCCCGCCCTGCCCCAAGGATGACTTATATATGAGGGATGACTTATATATGCGCCGCCGCCACTGCCAAGGTTGTCGTCGTGTGCCGCCAACGCCTTCAAGGAGTCCGGCAAGTCACCAACATCCGGATTTGACGAGCCTGCGTCCAGATCCGGCGAGTTCGTCTGCGCCACCGCCACGAACTCCACCGCACAAGCTCGTCGCTTGCCAAGGTCATGGCCGGATCTAGCAAGATTGCGTCCGAATTCAATGAGGTCGTCTGCGCCACCGCCGAGGACTCCACCGCATGAGCTCATTGCCCACCGAGATAACGGTCAGATCAGGTGAGCTCGTTGTCTCATCGCTGCCGTGCCCCCCTCGGTCCGTCACGAGGAGAGGGGAGAGACTAGAGAGCTCCAGTTCGCTGGCGGAGAGAGGAGAGAGCTCGAGCTCGTAGCCCTCTGCCACGGAGCTTGACGCCCCGATCAGTGTAGCCGAGGGAGGGTAGAGGCAGTGCTGCCACCGGCGGTGAGCGGAGTGGGAGGGGAGGAGTTGGTGGCGTCTGGTGGCTTTGATGGGGAAAAGGAGTAGGGGAGGGGAGGAAAAGGAGATAGGGGCTGACAAGTGGGACCGACAGGAGATCAGGGGTATATTTGTGTTTCTTTTTGTTGTCATAGAGTCCAATTATAAAAAAAATCAAGGATTTAATAATAAAGTTTTACAAGGGCCGACATGTAAGAAACTAAGGACTAAAACACAAAAAACACTCAAGGGTGGCTTCCATTGTGGGAGTTGTGGTCTTTAAGTGGTCTTATCTTGCATGTCACATCGAGACCACTCGTAGCAGGAGGATTAGGCGGCGGGGGAGCTCGGCGGCGGAGGATTTGGCGGCCAGGTAGCTCGGCGTCGGCCGGCGGGGCGCCGTCGCTTCACCACCTCCGCGGGCGAGCTCTTCTCGTCGCCGCCGGATGGGATGGCGAACTCGGCACAGATCTGGTACGGATTCAGCGCCCCTACTCCTCTCCCTCTCCGGCGAGCTTCTTCACTCTCTCTCTCTCTCGCTCTGTGGCATGTGCTTTTCTCTGACAAAATTTGCTGAGGTTCTCGGAGCCAAAACTAGCCACGCGAACCTGGGGAAAACGTGGGCCCCACCTCCTTCTCTCCTCCACGCGTACATTGGGCCAACGTGGATGGAGATTGCCACACGACACCTCACCGCACTGTAAGTGGCCTTATACATGCCCTAAGATTCGTAGCACCAAGGCCTAGAGGGAACTGAGAAAAGAAGGTAATGTCCTGCAAGGCTGCACTGCACTGCAAGCTCCTGAAGTCCTGCCTAACCTTGCTGTGCACCCGTGCACACGAATAAGTGGCGTAGCAACTGGTCCACACATTAGCAGCAGTACATAACATTGCCTAATCTTACAAGTAATTGCCCCTCAAACCACTCATGGCACACACGTCCAAGACAGTTTTGAAGGCCACATCAACGTGTCGCTTTAACACAACCAACTCTTGTTGCATCGCACCAGCAATCGCATCGCAAGCTTATCTTCCCCCACCACCCAATGCCGCGCCGCGCTCATGCTCATGCCGCCGTCGCCGCGCACTTGCTGGTGTCGGCGTTCGTTGCGGCGGCGGCGGCGGCGGCGGCGACGTACAATGTCATCGACTATGGCGCGGTGGGCGACGACGGCGGGGTGACGGACAGCGCGCGGGCGTTCGAGGCCGCGTGGGCGGCGGCGTGCGCGGGCGACGCGGCGGCGGCGGCGGCGACGGTGGTCGTGCCGGCGGGCGGGGTGTACCTGGTGTCCAGGGCGAGGTTCGCCGGGCCGTGCCGGAGCGGCGCGGTGGCCGTGAACATGACGGGCGCCACGGTGGTCGCGCCCGTGCCGTACGCCGGCGTGCAGCTGTGGATCGTGTTCCAGGACGTGGACGGCGTGTCCGTCGCCGGCGGGACGCTGGACGGCCGCGGCCGCGCGCTCTGGGCGTGCCGGCGCGCACGCCGCCCCGACTGCCCGCCCGCCACGAGGTCGCTGACGATATACCGGTCGAGGAACGTGGCGGTGCGCGGGCTGACGTCGCGGGACAGCGCCGGGATCCACATCACCGTGCAGGCGAGCGCCGGCGTGGCGATCGTGGACACGGTGGTGTCGGCGCCGGGGCGCAGCCCCAACACCGACGGCATCCACATCAAGCAGTCCACCGGCGTGACCGTCCGCAACGCCGTCATCGGCACCGGCGACGACTGCGTCTCCATGGTCGAGGGCTCCTCCGACGTCCTGATCGAGGCCGTCACTTGCGGCCCCGGCCACGGCATCAGGTGAGCGACACAGCCGAAATCCATGTCGTCTGCTCGAAGATGCTCAGAGAGAGCTCCATTGCTGTGTTGTGTGGCAGCATCGGGAGCCTGGGGGACACGCCGGAGCAGGTGGCGGTGCGGAACATCACCGTGAAGGGCGCGGCGCTCGCCGGGACGACGAACGGGCTGCGGATCAAGACGTGGGCGAAGGCGAACGCCGGCGCGGTCGCCGGCGTCTCCTTCTCCGGCGTCGTCATGCGGAACGTCAGCAACCCGATCATCGTCGACCAGAACTACTGCCCCGGCAACGCCAGCTGCCCAACCGAGGCACGCAGCCCTGAAACCTGTGACCTCGTCGCGCCATCGCCATGGATGCCGACGTCGTAATGGCTTCTCTCTCTGCTGTGTGTTCAGGGGTCGGGGATCGAGATCAGCGGCGTGTCGTACACGGACATCGAGGGGACGTCGGCGACGGCGACGGCGGTGAGGTTCGACTGCAGCCCGAGCCGGCCGTGCGCCGGGATCGCCATGAGGGACGTCCGGCTGAGGTACCAGCCACCGGCGGCGGCGGCGGAGGAGGAGCAGCCGGCGGCGTCGTTCTGCCGGAACGCGCACGGGGTGGCGTTTGGGGACGTCGATCCACCGAGCTGTCTAACCGAGTAGAGATCAAAATGTTGGTTGACTTTTGTCAGAGACGGTTGACTAGCTTCCGTCAAGATCAAGAAACGTAAAGCGTGACAGTTGCCTGACGAGTCAATATTTTATTACGGGTTGTTACGAATACAGAAAGAGGAAAAGAAAAACTTTATATGGGCCGGCTCATTTGTGCCCGCCATTTCTAGCCACGAGGGGCCTCACGGCCTGGTCAATGCATTGACGGGAAGCCGAAAAGTCTTTGGCGATTTCTTTTTCCCCTTTTTCATTTCGCGCGGCAACATGAGCTTTTCGCTTCGCGGGCACTTCGAAATTTCAGAGCCCCAGACGCGGCACCGCGGCAGAGCGGCATCTTCTTCTTCCTCCTCGCGACTCCCACCCTCCGGCCTCGGTCGCCGCCATGGCCGAGACCCCCGACGAATCCGCGGCCGCAATCGAGGTACGCCGCCTCAAGGCATTCCCCTTCGATCTCCTCCTATCCTCCCAATCCTTGCTTCTTCAATGCTATCCCGTCGACCGCCGCTCGCCGGCTCAACCGATTGGCCTTTCGGGATGCTCTTACCCTCACGATGGCGATTTTTTTTTTGGTCCTGCAGGCGCGAGGATGGAGCTCGCACCCGTTCTCGTTCCCTTCCCGTAGGTTCCCTTGTGTTCCCTGACAGATTGTAGCATTTCTTGATACGGCAATTTTGGATCTTCCGATCTCATTTTCGGTGTTGTTCGTCAGAGCCGCCGGATATCAAGAACTGGTTCTCGAGCTATGAGTACGAGTCGCCGGAGGTGCCGGAGCTGGTTGGTGGCAATGGCGGCAATAGCGGCAGCGAGACCCAAGACCCGCTGGAGGTAAAATGTTGCTGCAATTTTTTCTTTTTGGTCAGATCATGCTCGATTTGCTTCTATTTATCTTGCTACCCATTCTCACAAATTATTACAATCCAATTTTTTTTCTCAGAGATTCCTATCCAAATTGACTTCCTTAAATTCATATTTTGTTCTAGAATATCCAGGTCGGGGTGCCTGTGGATTCGTTGTTGGAACCGACCACCCATGATGGTGATGGTGATGGTGATGGTGATTCTGCTTTGAGGGGAAACCAATGTGGACAGCAACACGAGCATGAGGTTTCTGCTATTAGAGAGTTCATTCCCATTAGTAAGAGCAAAGTGGAGCGTGGCACGAAGAGGAAGCAAAGCTTGCGGAGCTTGTTCGGAGATGGCTTTCTTGACAACATCGGTGAGACTTCTGAAACTGAAACTCAGGCGGTGTTGTCTGTTCAGAGAAATGAAGCCGAGCCTCTGCCAGATCGCAATGCCATGGGCTTGCCTGATGATGATGATACTCAAGGAGGTCAGGAAGGCGCGATCGAATGCAGTGAGCTGCCGGTGGATTGTAATGGCATCGATGTAGGTGATACTCAAGAAGGTTCCCAGGTTGATCAGGAGAAAGAGCAGAGCAAACTGCTAATTGGTGATGGTATGAGTTCATGTCATGCTGACAAAATCACCCCGAAAGATGGTAATGAGCAGAGCAAACTGTCAGTTGATTGTACTAGAACATGCAAGGATCGCACCAAAAGGCGGTTTGACGGAAATGGCATTAAGAGCAGCCTACCATCCATCGGTTGTAATGATATCATCATACCTAACACTGAAGAAAATTCTCCAGGAGAAGAAACTTGCCATGGCAACCCTGCAATGGATGACAAAGAGCAGGAAGAAACAGTTGCAGCTGATGGTTTTGTTGCCATCAAGAGAAAGGAGAAACTAGAACAAACATTCAACACAAACAAAATTCCTAAGCCCCCAACGAGAAGAGCGAAGTCCACGACGTTGCAAGAGAACCGTGACATTGTGGAACAGAAAGTCGTAGTCCAAGAACGCACTAGCAGAAGCCCCTTAGCAGACATGACTAATGTTTCAGAAGTAGCAGCTGCTCCAACAACGACAGAGATCCGCGGTAAATGGAAGTGCCCTCGCAAAGGGAAGCACTATGTTGGTCCTCCGTTGAAACAGCTGCGTTTGGGGCAATGGTTGCGCCGACTGGATTGAAGCATATGCATTGTTCAGGTTGAAGCAATTTTTCCTTTTGTATTGGCAACTGGTGATTTGGTGCCATGTTTTCAGGTTTGGTGTTTTTACCCAGCCTGTTGTACGAGTGCATGCCACTATATATGTCAGGCAGAAAACACTATATGCCTGCTTCTATGGTCATCTATCTATCTATTATCTATTTATCTATCTACTCCCTCCGTTTCGAAATGTTTGACACCATTGACTTTTTAGCACATGTTTAATCGTTCGTCTTATTCAAAAACTTTTGTGAAATATGTAAAATTATATGGCTACATAAAAATATATTTAACAATGAATCAAATGATAGAAAAAGAATTAATAATTATTTAAATTTTTTGAATAAGACGAATGGTCAAACATGTGCTAAAAAGTCAACGGCGTCAAACATTTCGAAACGGAGGGAGTATTATATTATTAAACAGCTTTGAAAATAGGCACCACGTTCGCTGTGGGGGCTAGAAATTCTCACATTAATCGGAGAAAAAGAAAAAAGAGTCTAAGTAGAAATACAATTTAAAAACAGCTGAAATTCGGAATTAAAATTAAGCAATATTGAAAGAAGAGTCCATATAAGAATCTAACACAAGAGTAATCAAAATTTGGATAAAAATAAAAATAAAATCCGAAATTAGAAAAAAAAGTCCAAGTATGAATAAAATTTAAAAATAACTTAAATTCAGAATTAAAAATAAGAAATATTGAAATAAGAGTTAATATAAGAATCCAATACGCGATTAATTAAAATTCGGAATAAAAATAAAATAAAATCTGAAATTAGAAAAAAAATAATAAGAGTTCACGTAGGAATACAATTTGAAAATAATTAAAATTCGAAATTAAAAATAAGTGATATTGAAAGAAGATTTCTTATAAGAAACCAATACGATACTACCTCCATCCCAAATTAGTGGTCGCTTTGACATTTTGCTTGGAATGTTTGACTATTCGTCTTATTTGAAAAATTAGTGCAAATATATAAAATGATAAGTTATACTTAAAGTAGTTTTGATAATAAAGCAAGCCACAAACAAAATAAACAATAATTCCATAATTTTTTGAATAAGACGAATGATCAAATATTATAAATAAAAACTCAAAGCGCCAGGTATTTTGGGACGGAGATAATATTAATTAAAATTAAAAATTAAAAATTAAAAATCAAATAAAATCCAAGAGTTCAAGTAGGAATACAATTTTGAAACAATTAAAATTTAAAATAAAAATAAGAAATATATTAAAAGAATAGTTTATATAGAACACAATACGAGATTAATTAAATTTCAAAATAAAAAGTAAAATAAATTCAGAATATAGAAAAAGAAAAATAAGAGCTCAACTAGAATACAATTTATAAATAACTAACATTTGTAAAAAAAATAAAGACTATTGAAATAAAATACAATCTAGAACACATGATGAGATTAATTAAAGTTCAAAATAATAAATAGAATAAATTTTAAAAAAATAGAAAAGTAATTATAAGAGTTCAAGTAGGAGTATAATTTATGAATAAAAGTTATCAGAATGAAAAATATGCAATTTTTTAAAATAGTTCATCTAGAACACAACGATGATAAATGACAATAAAGAGGGGAGAAGCAATAGGCAAGGAGTAGAGTGGTGGCAGTTGATGGTATATCTAAAAACTATAGACAAAACCCCAAATGGAATCCCAATAATGATTAAGAGGAGTGACGATAGGCATGCCGTTAAGCAGCATGGTCATGACGGTTAGCGGGACTTATGGAGAGTAAAAATAAATCCCATAATCATGTTCGATTTTTAAAATATCAATGACAATAAGGAGGGAAGGCAGCAGGCGGGCTGTAGAGGAGTATGGTGGTGAAACCACTAACGATTTGGAAAGACTTTTAAAATCCCAATGACAATAAAGAGAGGTGGCAGCGGACGGGCCGTAGAGTAGTAAATTGGCGATGTTTAATGATACTTCTAAAAATTATGAAAACGAAACCCAACAAGATAATAAACTCTAAAAACTATAAGGCTTAATTTTTAAAGTTCTAAAGAGGATAAATGGATGTAGTGGTAGATCGAGTAACCAAATGAAAAGGTGTCAAAGGAGCAAGGGGTAACGAATGATAATTTAAAAAAAATAATGTGTAAAAATAGATAATTAAAAATTGATGCAAGCCACGCAATTGCGTGGGACGCCCAACTAGTTATACATTAAAAGTCCATTAAATTTTCTACAAACACTCCTAGGTCGTCACATTGCACTCCTACAAATGCTCATAGGCAGCCACATGGTACTGTCTAATCTCACCGTCGATTTTCATTTAAATTAATGGACCCGTTATTTTATATCGTTAGATTAGATCTATATTGTCATCGATTTTCACTTAAATTGATGGACCCGTTATCTTGTACCAACAAATCCTTAATATATATAACAACTTAAAAAATTCATTACTTTTCAATCGGCTTCACGCATCGCTCCCAAATCCGGATCGTTTCCTTCGCCCTTCGTCCGTCTTGGGCTCTAGGCCTCGAGGGAAGCTTTCCTGCTGCTGCCTAGACTTGGATTAGGTTTCAAATCAGAGCCTCTACACAGATTAATCGATGGGGATAATAAGCTACATGAGACCGGGATTGTAAAGGGTTTGATTTTCAGTAGCTGGCAATGAAATCCACAGGCAGCAGCATATGATTTGGTGGTCGAGGTGAGGTTCCTGTTTGCGTGGTCTTTTTTTAGCCAAGCGTTTGCGTGGTCATCTGGAAGAAGGAGACTGCTCATGGTTAGGTCGTCTAGCCACTAGGGATGTCTAGGCGTCTAGCCAAAACATAATACTGCTCTATAATACTTGCACAGGAACTTCCTTCTTTATCCAAAGTTCTAGTACTAGAGCACTTAGTATGAATAATAAAAAATAAACCCACAAAGATGAAAATCTCTGCTACTTAGACTAAGTAATTAAATAGCATAAGAAATGATCTCGAATACTTGCTTTATAGAAGAAGACTCTCCGAACCCGGAGTAGAGTGTACCGACAGCTCCGGTACTACTCTAGAATTACTCATAGAAAGAAAGCTACACTCGTCGAGGTAGAAGTCGGAGAGAGCGCCAAACTTCCGGGCACTCCTCCAGAGTTTCTCCTCACTCTCTACCTATTTTCTAATGTACAAAAGATACAATAGAGCCTCTTGTAATTCAGCTCAAAGTTGTGTGTTTTGGAACGAGAGCCTCTCCTCCTTTTATAGGCTCCAGATGGCAGTTATAGCCATGGGAAATGACAAAAATACCCTTCAACCATCATTAGGGAGTAATCAGGGCTGTCCACGTGAAAGCAGATGGCATGATGCGCTAGGAAGGGTTCGGTCGAACCCAAAAACACTCCTCCTGGCCTCTCCTTCAGCTGGGAGGTTGCTTATTGGGCCCCTAACATTATGTACTATGTTTTGGTCCAATTCTAAGTGGTTTTTATTGACTTATTGGGCCTCCAATCTGTGTAAACGTGTCCTGATTGTTCGGAGGTGTATTTTGTCGCATGACGGATATGTTTTCTTTGTAAAATACCTGCATACACATATTTCACCAACACTAGTGGAAATTATTAGTAATAATCCCTACCACTAAGTTGGATATCATATTTTATCTCATTATATGCAGGCATTGACGGTCATAAATTATGATTTAAGGACTGTCAACACTTACACTTTCACAATAAGAGTCATCCTGACCGCGTACAACTTTAAGTAAGTCCAGTAGATTTTTTTGTACATATCTGTGTTATTTCATCCGTGACTAACTACAACGTCATTACTATGAAGCGATTATTACATCTGTTTCATTATCTACCCGAACTACGGCACCGTGACAATCTTGGACCCCCTTGATTATCATCACATGACGTACAAACAATTTCTAACAATCTTATAATAGTAAGTGATTCTAATACTCTTGCATGTCTACTAATAATGTATTAAAATTAAATCTCCTACTTAATATGAAACGGTAAAAAATCCATACAGTGCATACAACTACTACAAGAAGAAGGGTGGAGAGTAGATTCAAACAAGGGAGAAGCTGTTAGTATATACATATTGGCCGGTAATACTCCACTCACTTAATGTATTTCAATTGTTTTACTAATTACAAAACTTAACTATTTTCTTCTATGATATGTCATGAAGTGTCACAAGCAATCTAGAGGCACGGTCCTCTGCGGGTATTATGCATGCAAATTCCTCAGGGTTAATGGAAGATACATGGTTAATGCAGAGGATGTAAATCTCTTGACTCAATGTATAAGTGCATCGGAGAACTGCACATCTAGATGATACTAATATATTGTGCTTCTTTCATGCATGCAGTTGCCTAGAATAGAACTTCGAACAAGCTTTGACGATACATGCATTATAAATGTGCAGTGTGACCTCTACCACTTCATCCACCATGAGTGCTATCATGTCAAAGGACGATTCTTCGACGCAGAGAGCATTCTGGCTACAAGCGAAGCTTACAAGAATCTTCAGGAGTGGAACAACCGAACAACGCGATGCCATAATATAATTAGATAGTGTACTCGAAGTGACAATGTAAAAAATATTTTAACATTTTGATGACACTATTCACTTATGTAATATATGTATATTTGTCAGTATCAAATGTTTGTTAGTTACTAATATTATTTAAGCATCAATTAATTAATTAATTGGAACATTATTTATCACAAATTATTATTGTAACATTTTTTCAAATTTTTTACCTATTTTCGCAGGCGGCGTCATCTCATTTTTTCAGGCGGACTAAGATATATTTTCCCAGGCAGCGTGTCTAGCTCCAGTCCGCTAGGGAAAATGATCTTCCCAGGCGGACCTCCTACCCGACTGCGAAGATCGGCGTTGGTGTGCAGGCGGAGCCACCATCTGCCTAGGATGACGCATTTCCCCTGCATGGGAAAATGCTTTTTCTAGGAGTGTGATGGTGAACATTTACCAAATTCAACAGAAATTCTGGAGAATTATTTTGATGGGTAAAGAATTGTTAGACTATAAATTACAAATGGTATTTTTGGTACTGGTCCTTTCTGCAAAAAAAAAAAATCAAAACCGAAATTGATACCTGCAATGTTCGTACTCGAAATTTACGTCCCCTTCCATTTAATTAATTAGCTTCTTCATGGACTAACATATTTTCATTCAATGTGCTCAAGTTCAGCTTAGGCTGTCCTGGAAGTTTGTTTACTGAGCTCTTGATGGAAGCTTTAGCTGCTTCCAATTCTCCACCAGTCGACCCATTACAATCAAGTTGAATGTAGACATTTCTAAGGTTGGTAAGATATTGAATGCCAAAATCAAAGCTACCATTTGAAGACTTCGTGTTGAACACATTCATTATGACATCAAGGCATTCGAGCTTTAACAGACTTCCTGCGTCAAAGGTTAACCCTGCAGGATTGCAATAGAACTTGAAAAACTTGGTAGAATGGAATCCACTGATGATGATCCTCCCTTGAAGGGCAGTATTTGAGTATATGGTCAGAGATGACAGAGCAGGCATATGTCCTAGCAATTCGAAATCCTCCTGCCAAATTTTGTTGACATATAGGACTAACTCTTCAAGGTTGATCAGTGAACCCACCCAATTCGGAATCTTATTGATGGGGCACCACCGGTCAATGGAAAATCTTCTTAGTCTAGATGGAACAGGTTGCCATGTATCTAGTGAGAAGTTGTCTTCACCATATCCATTGATGTCAACAAAAAGGGAATGAAGGTTATATGTGCCTAGATTACATAAAGAAGAAGCTAAATTTTCCAAGCAACTTCCTGCATCACCTTTAAAGCTATCACAGTCACAAATTACTCGGAGCACCCTCATGTTTGTAAGCTGACCTAGTTCTTTCAGAAAGTCTGGAGAGTACATCAAGGCTGAGAAACTTGTTAGCTCTTCCAGTGCATGCATATTGCTGATTTCTTTTGGTAATTTAACATGATAATCAACGAATAAACGGACCAAACTCTTTAGTCTACCAATGGTTGATGGCAATTCTTCCACACCCGTAGCTCTTAAATCTAGTGTTTCCAGATATTGAAGCTGCCCAATTTGTTTCGGGAGTTCACTAATGGGTGATGTTCTTATACTCAAATACCGTAACTGGACTAGCCTTTCCAGGTTCGTAAGATGATGGTCTTCTAATGCATAACAATCTTCTAGGTCCAATACACGTAACATACCAAAACCTAAAAGAGATGGCATTTCTACAGCAAATAAAGTTAGTGACCGGACTTGCGATGTAACCAAGTGCGTTGATGTGACAATATTTTCTTGAATGCCGCCATTTTGAATAGATAATCGACGAACCTTACCATGTGACCTTGGTACCAATTTTGAACCACCAAATAATGTAACGAAATTTTCTTCAACTGACATGGACACAATAAAATCATGAACGGTGTCATCCACTCGACAAGCATTTGTCTGACCATCAGGCTTAATGTTTGCTGGTTGAATCAAGCTTCTGTTCACAAGCTCATTAAAATAACTGTCCCCCACTTCATATGGATTTTGTCCATGTTTTTTGTAAATGAATCCTTCAGCAATCCATCTACTCACCAAACGTTCCCTGTTTATCTCATAGCCCTCAGGGAATATACTCAAATATAACAGACATGTTTTTAAATGATTAGGAAGATCAGAGTAACTGAGTGATAGCACCCATTCCATGGTTTCAATGTCTGGAGTCCTTTCAAGCGTAGAGCTAAGAGAAACCTTGACCCTGTCCCATTGATCTTTTGACTTTGGTTTGCTTGCCAACAAACTTGATATGGAAATGATCGCCAAAGGCAAACCACCACATTTTTTCAATATTTCCTCAGAAACTTCTGTCAACTGCGGTGGGCGCCTTTCCTCTGGATCAAAAATTCTTTTGTCGAACAATATTTTGGAGTCAATAACTCCAAGAGGCTTCATTTCGTAAATATAATCGCCATGAGATGAACAGCACAATTTAGCAATATCATGTATACGTGTTGTTGTGATAATTCTGCTACCACGGCAGTTCTTGACCAACGCACATTCAATAAATTTCCATATTTGCATATCCCATATATCATCAACTATGACAATGTACCTGTGTAACACATCACATGTTTGAGTTATGCACGCACGGAGTTACAGTTTTCTGAGGAATAACCATGTACTACCTTAATTATTACATGTAAATAGGAAAATAAATCTCAAATAACTATTAATTCTTATATTAAAATGAGTGACAAAAAAACTAAAAAAAAAGTAAAAAGGGAGCATGAGCAATGGAGCTAGACGAAATTTTTATGCTTATCTGACACAAGTACAGATCCTTCCATCTGTGGCTGCCTCTAACATGCCTGGAATTAGCGGGCTGTCACAAGGAAGTTATCTCAATCGGGCCGATAAAGCGTCCGATTGAGATATGGTCGCACAGACATGTTAGATGGGTATAAAACTCAGGCCCGTCACGAATAAAATCTATTCGTGACAGGCCGTAGTTTAGGCCTGATTGAGATAACATTCCATATCTCAATCGGGCCTCAAGTTGGCTGTCATCCGTGACGGGCACCAACTTGGGCCCGATTTAGATACAAACTAGGCCCGATTGATATGACGGGCTCTATACTAATGCTCGATTGATATGACTTAATCTCTATCAGGGTTTAACTAATGCCCATCACCGATGAGTATTTTTCTATTTTTTATATGAAATGTTTATATTGTAAGTTGACCTGTAGCAAAATAATTAACTGCAGTATAATAATTTATTTTATTAGTCAAAATAATTTTTCGGGTAGTAAATGATTTCAAATGGAAAAATTGTCAACAACAAAATTGTATAACTTATCAAGATTTACAACTTTTAGTTTGGTCATTTTTCTATATAACTTTTTTTAACAGTTTGAATTTGAATTTAAAAATATGACAACTTCAAATAACATTTTCAAATACTAAATGATTCCAAATGAAAAAATTGTCAACAACAAAATTGTATAACTTATCAAGATTTACAACTTTTAGTTTGGCCATTTTTCTATATAACTTTTTTTGAATAGTTTGAATTTGAATTTGAAAATATGATAACTTCAAAACAACATTTTCAAATACTAAATAATTTCAACTAAAAAAGTCATCAACAACAAAGTTGTATAACTTATCAAGATCTATAACTTTTATTTTTGTCATTTTTTCATCTGACAAAGTGTTAGTAACATTGTTCATAAAATAGCTAGATGAGAGATATGTGAATTTTGTGAATAATGTTACTATCACTTTGTCGAATAAAGAAATGACCGAAATAAAAGTTATAGATCTTGATGTGTTATACAACTTTGTTGTTGATGACTTTTCTAGTTGAAATCATTTAGTATTTAAAAATGTTATTTGAAGTTGTCATATTTTCAAATTCAAATTCAAATTGTTAAAAAACGTTATATAGAAAAATGACCAAAATAAAAGTTATAGACCTTGATGAGTTATACAGCTTTGTTGTTGTTAATGACTTTTCAGTTGAAGTCGTTCACTAATAAAAAGAATTCTATTTAAAGTTCTCAAACTTTGAATTTCAAATTTCAAATTGTTCAAATAGAGTCAGATGGAAAAATGACCAAAATAAAAATTTTGCACCTCGATGAATTCTACAATTTTGGTTTTGGTGACTTTTCTATTTGATATCATTTATTAACCCTATTTTTGTTCGAAGATGTCAAATTTTGAACATTCAAAATTTAAATTGTTCAAATGTACTTATTTGTAAAAAGGACCAATACAATAGTTGTAAATCTCGATGAGTTGTACAATTTTGTTGTTTGTGTTTTTTACATTTGAAACACAAAAATCAGCCTAAAATTATATTTAAAGTTCTCATAAATTGAAAATAAAAAATACCACATAAATTGAATATAAACATTTCATATGGAAAATGGAAAAATAATCATCAGTGATGGGCTTTAGTTAATGCCCGATAAAGATTAAGTCATCTCAATCGGGCATTAGTATAGAGTCCGTCACGGATGAGTCATCTGTGATGGTCTTTAGTTAATGCCCGATAGAGATTAAGTCATCTCAATCGGGTAGGGGGTAATTCGGTCAACCGCGATAGTTCGGGGGGGGGGGTGTAATTCGTACTTTTTCCATTGGAAGATTCAAAGGGAGTTGAGGGTAGAGAAGTCATGCAAAAATGTTTATGAGGTGAGGTGTGTGTGAAGGAGAAAGATGAATGCCCATGGCGGGTTCACGCATATAAGGATAAATGGAAGGATTATTGGCAGGTCTCAATTGCTACGGAGCACCTGTGCCACTTACAAGGAGTGTGGAGAAGTACCATATTAGATCAGCATTTGTAGCATGTGAGGTGTATAGGATTAGCGAAAAGTCTATATTACCCTTGAGTGTAGTACCCTACATGGTATACTAGGAATATCAATTACTACATATGTTTCATATCATTAATCGTTTTGACTCTTTTGTTAGTTAATTTTTTTTTATGTTTGACTAGGTTTATAAAAAATATAGTAACATGTTCAACACAAAACAAACATATTATCAAATATATTGTATGTTAGTTTTAATAAAACAAATTTGTTGTTATAGATGTTGCTAAAATTTCTCTGTAAACTTGGCCAAAGTAAAAATAGAGGGAGTATTAGATCCTAATCCATATTAAAACGTCATAAAAAAAAACATAGGGATGGTGGTGTACGTACCTCTTGTCACTAAGGTATTCCCTTAGCTTGTTGATGATGGCTTGCTCATCGTCTTCCACAGCAGCAGTAGTGGCCACTTGGGAAAGAATATTCGTCAAAACCTTCTTGGTGTTGGGATTTTGGAACACTGACGCAAAAGCTGCGCACTCAAATTTTCCTTTGATTTTGCAGTAAATTTGATTGGCAAGGGTGGTCTTCCCCAATCCTCCGCAACCCACGATGGAAATTGTCATGACCTGTTTTGCTGAGGCACTTCTCCGCTTGTCCAACAGCCGCCCAATGATCTCATCTCTCGGGGCATCAATACCAACTAATCTGTCCTCGTCGACATAGAGAGCCGATAGCCGTGGATCAACCTTCACACGAACACTAGGCCCAGATGCCAAGCCATCAAGCATGTACCTCCTTTGTCTCTCACTCTCCTCCATTACACGCGCCTTGAGTTCTCGAATCATGTGGCCAATCCTACGGGATGCAAGAAGCTTTTGCCCAAACCCAACCTTCGCATCCTTGGAATCAAGCTGTAGTATGAAGTCGTCGATGCAATCCTCAATGTCGTATGCCAACTCGCGTACTCGATCCCTCCAATCCTTCATTTGGGGGTGAAGCTTTTGCGTGTCCTCCAACCTCTCCAAGAAGATGCTCATGCTACGGAGCTCGCTCTCGAGGAACTCCATCTCCCTACGGAGCCACTTAAGTAGCTTGTACTCACCACCAAGAAGGTTTGTGAGCTTGGCGAGGAGGGAACGCATCACTCCCGTCGAAGCACTCACTATCGCTGCTTCCATAGCTGGTATTTCCCCTTTCAAATTCACAGCACATGTTGTGCTGGTGTAAGAGCACAATGGTGCCTCTCTCCTTATATCTCTCTAGCACACAGCTGTTTTTTCTCTCTTTTTTGGGTAGAATTTCGCTATTCATCACGTAACAAGCAGTCGCACGGCCACATCTTCTCACGCGCAAATGCAATATGACTATAGTTAATAGCCTCCCCATTTGTCATAATTTATTTTTCTTGTCATGCGTGGCTAGCCACTAACCACAAATACAATATGAATCGTGCTATACATACGACCCTATTGTCCGACTCCTGTCCGACCCGCCTCATCAGCCAATCACTGCATTCCATATAAGTCTGCTTCTTTCCATGTGGGCCAGGGCGAGCAGCAGCTGAGTGTTGGTCGGACACAAGCCGTACATACAAGTCGTATGTATAGCAATTTCCATACAATATTTTCTGGTCATTTGATGTTTCATTTCCACGACAAGAGCTTTCATGACACTATTTGCACTTTTATTTTAGCGCGTTTGCAGACTGCGTCAGTGCTTACGTATGTATCAATGAAAAAGAACAGCCAGACCGGACCACAGCTGGACTGGGACATATATATACTCCCTCGCTCCGTCCTAAAATAAACCATCCTCGTATTAAGGGGTGTTTAGATCAAAGGGTAAAGGGTGTAAAGTTTTGGCGTGTCACATTGGGTATTATATAGGGTGACACATGGAGTATTCGGGCACTAATAAAAAAACTAATTACATAATCCATCATTAAACCGCGAGACGAATTTATTAAGCCTAATTAATCCGTCATTACCACATGTTTACTGTAGCACAACATTATCAAATTATAGAGCAATTAGGCTTAAAAGATTCATCTCGCAAATTAGTCTCAATCTGTGCAATTGAGAAAAAAGGCAACCTAGAAGGGGTCACATGCCTTTTTTTTGGACGGAGGGAGTATTTTTTTAGCCTATATTTAATACTTCATGCATCTATTCAAATGTTCGATGTGAAAGGGTGTAAAATTTTGGGGTGGGATCTAAACAGGCCCTTAGGCACTGATTAGTTCCAAAAAAATTTTTTTCACCATGTCACATTGAATGTTTGGGCACATGTATGGAGTATTAAATATAGAAAAAAACTAATTACACAAATTGCGTGTAAATTGCGAGACGAATCTTTTAAGCCTAATTGCGTCATGATTTGATAATGTGGTGCTATAGTAAACATTTTCAAATAACGGATCAATTATGCTTAATAAATTCGTCTCACGGTTTACATGCGGAATCTGTAATTTGTTTTGTTATTAGACTACGTTTAATACTTTAAACGTGTATCCGTATATCTGATGTGACACGCAAAAACTTTTCACCCCTAACAAAACAGGGCCTAAGGATATGACATCCTACTACAACTATACAACTATGTCCAGATTCATTGTACTAAGATTATGTGTTACATTATAGTTCGAGGTTGATTTATTTTGAGACGAAGAGAGTACTACCACTAGTCATGCAATTGATTTAACCATTAAGTTTGACAATTTATTCAGAAATTTAGTGTAAATATATAAAAACATAATTCACATTTAAAATATTTTTAATAATAAAATAAGACATAACATAAAATGATATTATATCAATTTTATTTTTTAAATAAAATAGCTAGTCGAAGTCCACTACATAAAATATTTCACCAGGCGAGTATAAGAAAACGAAAGTCAGGATAAAAGAAACCTGCAGAAATTCAGAACACATCTACGATTCAGCAATGTTGAAAGCTGTAGAGACGAAGTTACCGTGAAAAAAACAAGTTTACTAAGAGATGGGGGGCGTTGGGAGGGAGGGAGGGAGGAAGGAACGAATGAAAATTGGTGCGGAAGCTTTGTATTTTTTTTAAGGGAGAATTTGAACCATGCCACACAAATTTTGTAAAATTTGTGATATGCCACCCTGACCCACATGTCATTGAATAATGTGGTTTTAAATTAGGTGTATAGATATTTTAAGACGGAGGGTTAGCCCAGTCCAAATTAAAAGTTGGCACTACTCTAATCAGCAAAGACGCTGTTGTGATTGCACACGTTGCCGCCATGTGCACGCCGCCGCCATCTGCTATTTCCTCCTGTGAGGCCTGGTTTTAGTTCCCAAATTTTTTTCCCCCAGAAACGGCGCATCAAATCTTTGGACACATACGGGAGCATAAAATATAGATAAAAATAAAAACTAATTGCACAGTTTACATGGAAATCATGAGACGAATCTTTTGAGTTTAATTAGTTCATGATTAGCCATAAGTGTTACAGTAACCCACTGTTAATGGTCGTTATCGATCAGTTTCGCCCGTTAATATTGCTAAAATAAACGAGAACTAAGTTATGCTTGCAATGCATATTGTATTAAAATAAGATATATTCCACTAGCACAAGGCATTCTAACCTTTTACAGAGAATGAGCATAAATGGAGGAGAACCGATAGCAAAATAGACGATCAATTAATCTGACGCTGTGGAGAATCAGACTTACGGACAAGTAGGCTGAGAACACTAATTTGACACGATCAATGCAACCCAAAATTCACAAGTCTGTATATGGGAGCAAGATAGGAGGCCACCTGCTGAAAATGGGCCAGGAAGGCCCAACCCATGGTTTGACTGAACCCTCCTAGGCGCCGTTGATGCAGAGTTTCTTCTGGACACTCCGATCACTCCCTAATGATGGTTGGAGGACATTTCCGACCATTCCAACCATCACTACTGTCACGCCCTGAAGTTTTCCCCTTTTTTCTTGCTTTAAAAATTGGTTTAATAAATCGTCCGAAGAAATTGTTCTAATTAACCTAGAGTTGAATCCTTAATTAATAAATGCAATTAATAATTGGAATTGGCATTGTGGGATTTTTCTTGAGTTCCACATGTCACAATATATTAACAGGATTTTTAGTGGAATTTTCAGTGCTTTGGAAATAATTTTAACCAATTAAAAATCACCAAAGTGCAATTTTAAATCCCAGGAAAAATCCTTTCTTCTTTTTCCTTTTCTTTTTCCTCCTTTTTCCTCTTCTTGGGCCGTCGGCCCAGTCCACCCCGCCGCCCGCGCGCGCCCATCCCCTTGTTGGGCCGGCCCGTTCCCCTTTCCCCCTCCCTCCGTGACGCCGACAGGTAGGGCCCACCTGTCGGGGTCGTCCCCTTCCTCCAGCCGCCCGCCCCACGTCGGCAACCGCCGCCGAAACCGCCACGCCGCCGCCTCCTCCGCTCCTCCCGCGCCCACGCCGCGCCGCTCCCGCGTCCTCCGCACGTTGCCTTCTCTCCCCGCGTCTCCCGACCCGCACGCGCGCTCGCAAGGGGCGGGATTCGAATTTGAATCCCCCCATTCTCTCTCCCTCCACCTCCCCACGTCGCCGGCGGTTTCGGCTACCTCCCCGGCCACGTCCGCCTCCCCTCCGCCTATAAAACGCTCCCCGTGTCCCCCTTTCTCGTTTTTCGCTTTCGCCGAGCTCCCCCGTGCCCTCCTTTGCTCCCGCTCCCCTTCACCCATCGCTAGCCGCCGCGCCGAGTCTCACCGTCGACGCCGCCGCGTTCGCCATCCCGCGAGCCGCCGCGTTTGCCATCCCGCGAGCCGCCGCGTCCGCCGTCTGCCCGGCTAAACCCGCCGTCGGAGCCCGCCCCTCTTCGCACGCCGGTGAGTTTCTCCATTGCCGCTGCCTTCGGCCATGGGTTCGCTCGCCGCGGACCTTCTTCCTCTCTCTAGTTTTCCCCGTTGTGTTCGTTAGGTCCTCCCGGAGCCCGTCCGCCCGTGGCCGTCGTCCTCCCGTCTCTCACCGTCGCCGTTCGCCATCGTCTTCCCCCACGCCGGCCAACTCACGGTGAGGCACTCCTCCCCTCTTTTCCCCTTCCTCTCCCTCCTAGCGCCGGGCCAAGCCGCCACCGCCTCCTGCGCCGCCCGCCACCGCCTCCTGCGCCGCCGGTTGCCGTCGCCGGCGACCGCATGCCGCCGCCGCTCGCCATGTTTGGCCGGCCGGCCGGTTTTGGAGCCGAGCCGAGCCGGTTGACGCCTCACCCCCCTCCCTTTTTGCCGCTGCCCGTGGGGCCCACCTGTCGGCGCCCCCTCCCTCTCTCTTGAGCAGCTGACGTGCGGGGCCCGCCTGTCGGTGCCGCTCCTCCCCCTTGCTGACGTCAGCCCTGGGGATTTATTGCGCAATAATTAATTAAGGACTTTTTCTTTATTAGTAAAAACACAGTTTATCTTCTAAAATTCATAACTAATTTATCCGAGCTCCGTTTAAGTCCATTCAAGTCTCAGTAAATCAAGAAAAATGCAAAGAACCCATTAAAAATGGTTTTGTTTCCTGTTTCAGTAGTCTTATAGCATGTTTTGCTTGTGTGCTTTGTTTGTCGCGTAGATTTCGGCCGTTTCGTTGATCCGCGGTTTCTCGAAGACGTTGCTGAGGTCTCATCAGTGCAAGAGCAAGGCAAGTCATGCATTACAATTGATCATATTGTACCCAATTTACAAATATCCTGCATTTCTATTAAATGTTGCATTCTTTTACAATGTCATGTGGGATGGGTCCTATTACTCAGCCATATATTGTTTACCTTATGCCATTGATAACTTGGGTATCAAAATGACTAGATGTTGGTTTAGGAAATTCTTAGCCATGCCTAGTTCAACTAGTGCACAAATGGGGATCACATGATTACATAGACTTTGACTATGAGCGTAGCTTTGGATTGGTGCCACCGTAATGTTGTTAGTTAATTAAAATACACTGAATGGTGGGCTGTGGGTGAATGGTTTAGCTGGTCGCACCCATGGCAGTTAAGGACCGGTTCACGGGAAACCCTGGGAGACTTACCGTGCTTACCACAAGCGGGAGTGGGTAACTGCTTGATCTGAGGTATAGCTCAACCCTTTCCTAGGCACCGGTGGCGAGGGTGGGCGTGATGGAGTTGGGTCGACCGGGGTGTCCGGTTGTCCAGCTGCCGGATTCACCGCGGCGCAAGAGGGGACCGCCCACTGCCTTTTGAGGGGTGGGGGTGAAACCTTAACGTAGTGAGGATGGTTAGGGGAGGGTTATGCAGAGGGTCTTGTCACGATTTCCCCCTTTGCAGTATCATGGTGATACTTCGGGGCATGGCGACATGTGTGGAATCGTGTCTTGTGGGTACAGTTGTACACCTCTGGCCAGAGTAAAACTATTCGAATAGCCGTGCCCGCGGTTATGGGCGACCAACCAGATTCACGGTGATTAGTCTCACCTTAGTTTAGCTTAATGAACTGGTGTAGTTCAGGTGGATGGTTGGGCCTGTTGCAACGTGGTGTAGCGTTGGACAGTGATTAGTTCATATTGATTAATTACTACAACTGTTTTACTGCTTTCAACCACTGCTTTGAAATGCCTGCTTTATGCAAAAGAACCTTTAGCCTCCTCTGGTTATATCCTACATCATACCTCCTCTTCCGGTATGACTTGCTGAGTACAGTGGGTAGTACTCAGTCTTGCTCTCTTTTCCCCCACACCAGAGTTGAAGTTCTTCTCAGTTGGAGCCATCTCAGAGAGGTTGGTTTCGTCGCTGCCGTCAAGGATTGCCTGTGCTGAAGTCAAGTTTCCACGTCTAGCTCGTTTTATCTTTTCCGCTGCATTTGTAATCTTTTATATTTTTGTAAGACGTGGATCCGTATGTCAACAATTGTCGTTTGTGTACCCTGGCTGGTCCTGGACAGGGATTAAATGCACATTCAGCTTAGAAATTCTGGTTCGTGAATTTCTGAGCGTGACAACTACCGTCATTGGAGAGCTATATAAAGTCTTCACCTCCTCATTTCTTAAACACACCTCAAGCAAGAATAATCAAGCTCTCTCTCTCTAGTTTAGTAGTGTTCTCAAGCTAGTGGAGTAGGAATAGAATAGGAGTCTTAGTCCAAGAAGTCTTCGGAGGAATTTGGGTATGGCTCTAGTAGCTTTACTTTTTTTTTGTAAGACTTATACTTTTATTAGAATATTTTTCTTTATACTACTCTGGTATTGTACTACTTTCGGAGTATATGAATACCAACTTTATCATACATCCAAACTATATTGATTATGATGCTAGCTTATCTGAGAAATGCAATGGTGTGGGTATAATGATCGTGCATACGATTGCTCTATGTCATGACGATGATATTAGAGTAGTATTTGGTAATTTAAGTGTGGTGTTTAGATTACCGGATATCATTATTTGGGGTTATATGCCGAGGTGGGCCGCTGATGGTGACAGCTCAGTACGGGTATTCCTCCGTGCGTGTATATAGTTCTAAGTTACTTTCCTGGGGAGGGTACTCCTCCGTATTTAGCCCCGGTTGGATGGTCATGACGGATTGTCGTAAGAAACTCGGCAATCAGGGGTGGCTTCTCGAAGCACCAGGAGGACATTGGAAAGAGGGTATTAGCTAAGTAATCATATAGGTAGGATGTGTGTATAATATGTATGTCTATTAGAAGTGTAGGAATATATTCTTTCTATTTTCTTTCCACTTAGCTTGGACAATTTATTATGAGAGTATATAATTCTCTTACTGTGTGTTATTCTACCCTATTCTTTATCTTAAACCCTGTTTAGACTTTGATTATTGCAAGTAATATATAAATTATTAGTATAGTTCTTTCTATTATAATCTTTTCACGGGATTAAATAAATACGATACCTTTGGAATACTCTCGGGTGAAATGCTACAATGGTATATCCGTGCACTTGCGGATGAAATCTGTAACCATAGTATACCAAGAGTGTTTCTATGCTATTGCTGGGAATTATATTTCTAGCAATGTTGTTAAGAAATACCAACACCCACATGTGCTAATGACGGATTAGTTAGGCTTAATAAATTTGTCACACGGTTTCCAGGCGAGATATGAAATTAGTTTTTCCATTCGTGTCCGAAACATGATTCACAATTTCAGTTCGAAATTTCGGAAATTTCGGTTCTATCGGACCATCCCCCCGATAAGATATAGTTTTGGGCGAGATTTTTATTTTTTTTTTCATTTTTTCATGAATTTGTTAATATTTTGTTCAAAATTGATCAAATTTTATTCAAAAATTTGTAAAATTTCGGACCGAATTTTTTGAAATTTTGGTATTTCAGCCACCCCCGATACAAATCATCAAACTGTAACATTAAACCCTGGTCCGAAAACCCCTTCCGACATCCGGTCAAACGTCTGATGCGACACCTAAACATTTTCTTTTTGCGAACTAAACAGAGCCCACTCGGAGAGTCCGGGATCAAAAGGAGACGATGATATCGATTGGCAGCTAACGGGGAAGGTGATTGACCTAGATTCCTTCCCGATCGAGGTCGGCAGGCCCCTGTTGCACGACATTGTGGCTATAGCTTGGCACAATATATCACTAGCACCACCGATCCCAATGCGGTAGAGCTAGATGCATCCAAGGATCGACCGATGGATGGATGGATGGATTCTTCTTTGCTCTCACCTTTCGCGATCTGGCGGAACAGTGTGCCGTAAGGAGGGTTGGTTATTGAAATTACCATTGTTGTTGTTACCTCCGTGGTAGAACGGGCGGGGCTGGTTCCACCCTTGGCCTTTGTGCGGACGATATCCATTGTTGTTGTTGTTCCCCATGAACATGGCCTCCTCACGGGTCTCGAGACAGTCATTTCCCGAGTGGCCCATGTTCCCGCAGACCTTGCACGAGATGTGCGAATCCAATGCCTTCACGGTTCCTTGAGGCTGGCTTTTGTCCTGATTGTCCAACATTTTCATCAGGAGGTCCAACTTTGCGGCTAGCATCTCTGTTTCCTTGATGGTGTCTGTTGACGGTCATTATCGATTAGTTTCACCCGTCAATATTAATAAAATAAAAGAGAACTAGTTATGCTTGCAATGCATATTCATGTTAGAATAAGATATTTTCCAGTAGCACTAGGATTTCTAACCTCTTGCAGAGAATAAACATTAAATGGAGGCCGGAGAATCCACAAAAAAATAGATGATCGATCAATCAGACGATGTCGAGAATCAGACTTAGAGGAAGATGGGCCAATAACTTAGAAATAACACAACTAAATTGGGCCAGAATTCACAAGTCTGCGGAGAGAAGAAGTCAAAGAGGCCGCCAGCCAAAAATGGACTGGATTGGGCCAGCCCATGGTTTGGCCGAACCACCCCCACCAGCGCCGTTGGATGCAAGGTTTGACATGGACGTCCAGGATTGCATCCCAATGTCGGTTGGAGGGCATTTCCAACCATTCCAACCACCACAATCGTCATTGGGAGGCTATTTAAGGAGCTCTCATCCTTCACTCTTCCACACACTCAAGCAAGAAACTTCTTACATTCTCTCCAATTTAGTTTAATCTCTAGAATATAGTGGAATAGAAATAGAATAGAGTCTTCGGAAGAGTTCGGGTATGGCTCTACTAGTTTTTCCTTCTTTTGTAAGACATGTACTATTTATAGAATATTCTTCTCAATATATTTACGGTACTTTACTTCACTTTGATCATTTGAGTACCAGCTTTTCAATATAGTATTCAAGATATAATTGTCTAGCTAGCTTACTCGGGAGATGCAATGGTGTGGGTATAATGTTCATTCATATGATTACTCTATGTCATGATGATGATTGTAGAGTAGTATTTGGTAGTATAAGCGAGGTGCTTAGGCTATTGAATATCATTATTTGGGGTTATATGCTACGGGACAGTAGAGGTGGGCCGCTGATGGTGACAGCTCAGTACGGGTATTCCTCCACGTTAGTATATAATCCTAAGTTACTTTCCTGAGGAGGGTACTCCTCCGTATTTAGCCTCGGTTGGATGGCCATGACGGGTTGTCGTAAGAAATTCGGCAACCAGGGGTGGTCTCTCGAAACACCAGGAGGGCATCGTAAGTGGGGTATTGGCTATATAATTATATAGTAGATAATATTGACCAAAGTTGTATGTATGTATATTAGAAGTATAAGAAATGATTCTTTTCTCATTCTTTCCCACTTATCCTAGAATTAGTATGTATGGGAATATTGAGCGCTTCTTCTTTGTATCACTCTACCCTTGAATTGAATTAACCCCTGTTTAGACTTTGATTATTACAAGTAACATATAAATATTAGCTTGGTTCTCTCTATTATAATCTTCCCACTGGATTAAACAAATATGATACCCTTGGAATACTCTCAGGTGAAATGCTACAATGGTATATCTGTGCGCTTGCAGATATGATCTGTAACCATAATATACCATGAATATTTCTGGCTCCATTGCTAGGAATTATATTTCTAGTAATGTCGTTAAGAGATATCAACAGTGTGCATGCCACGTTGATGGGTCTGGAGTCATTATTCGCTCCAGCCCATATATTGGACACCATCTTCTCTATTAGACCAATGGCCCCTCTAACCGTTTTAGAGAAGAATGCTCCTCCAGCAGCTGCATCAAGGTGATCCTGGGACGAGGGAGTGAGTCCATTGTAGAAACTCTGCATGATAAGCCAGTTGTCCATCCCATGGTGCAGACAAGCGGCCACATACTCCTGTAGTCATTCCCATGCTTTGGGAATTGACTCATCCCTTGTTTGCTGGAAGCTTGAGTGTAATACCCCAGGTATTCTCCTACCTAGTATGCTACACACTATGGAACAAAAACCACTAAGTCCTAAATTCATTAATATATTCGACAGAGTCTCCCCTGTAAATATGGACATCCACGACATGCAATTATAAATTAGTCTAATAATAATTTTATTCCCATAGTGCTACCCATCCATATAATCCATGGAAAGAAACTAATAGATATCTAAAAGATTACTACACGACCAAACCAGGATATAGTTTAAGTATCATTATGGACCTAAGCAATATAGTTTGATAGTGTACAGATAACGTGCTACTTCCCGCCCATGCATGCTGATCTCAATGTGTACCTAAAACCAAATAAACACAAGAGTGAGTACAGAAATACTCAGCAAGTACAATATGGAACTAGAAAACACGTACACACATGATTGGAAATAAAGAATAAGCAGAAAGCTTTCTTTCTTTGAAAAGAAATATCAAGGTTAAAGAAAATAGTAATTCCCATCCCGGGCATTCATGAAATAAAGTAGTAGTTTCCATCCTGGACAGTTGTGAATACATCCTAGCATTTACCGGCAAAATCAAGTAAGCGTGATCAGCGCTTACCCATAGGAACATGAATAAAACCAGATAGCACATCCATGACTCGCATGGATCATGAATAATTGAAACCAAAAACAAAGAACCAAATTAAAACCATATTGCACATCCATGACAAGCATGGAACTTGAATTATTTACCCAGAACCAGTATCCAGAATATTGAAACAAGAATAACGTTGTAAAAATAAGATAAAGTTGAAATCTAAATGGCGTTAACAATAATCTGAATATAAGCAGTCACATATCACATAGAAATATATCGGAAATAAATAAATAGAGCAAACAATCTATGAATCAGACAATTAGTTCGTCGTGCACTTGCCTTTAACTCCACCGGTCAAACGGCATAACACCCCTCGTACCAGAACCCCCCACACCTGTGGAGCAATCTACATATTAGA